>NC_061510.1:357169548-357404643 GCF_022539505.1 Lolium rigidum | reverse complement strand
CACCACGGCGCGCGCGGCATCCTATCCTGTCCTACAGAATAGGCAACGTGCCCCTTTCCTTAATTACTGGCTTGATTGATCGATCCGGAGACGCGACGACCCCGGCAACCGATCTCCTCCTTCTTCTCCAAGCACACACAGGCTACGCTCTACTACCGCCTCCTCCCTCGATCGGATCAGCCATCCCCAGCCGCCGGCGAGATGGTGCTCTCCCACGCCGCGTCGACGGGCTCCTCCGATGACTCGGTCCACTCCACCTTCGCCTCACGCTACGTCCGCGCCTCCCTGCCCAGGTGAGCTCCCTCCCTCGATCGTCGACGGCTAGCACGATCGAGATGGATCATGGATGCCTGATTTCGTTTGGTTTCAACCAGGTACCGGATGCCGGACAACTCGATCCCCAAGGAGGCGGCGTACCAGATCATCAACGACGAGCTGATGCTGGACGGCAACCCGCGCCTCAACCTCGCCTCCTTCGTCACCACCTGGATGGAGCCCGAGTGCAACAAGCTCATGATGGACTCCATCAACAAGAACTACGTCGACATGGACGAGTACCCCGTCACCACCGAGCTCCAGGTATGCCCACATCTCCGATCCTATGGTATACCGTCAATTTCATGCCCGGTCGTGATTTGCTTTCGGGATCTCTTTCCGTTTTAGTGTTGAAATTATGATTGGTTCGTTTCCACGATGCATAGCATGGGGAAAAAGGTTCGGTGGTTTGCTCGTGTCAGCACGTTCAGTTAATGGACGCTCATTGCTTCCACTTGGCTAGTTTTAAATTTTTTCGAAAGGTCCACTTGGCCGGTTGGTCTGATCTGGCACATAAGCTGCAAAATTATAGTGAGACTTTATCCCACACCCAAGTAAGAATGTTACAAAATGGTGAGTATAGATCGTCTTCGTATGCTGCGTTCCTATCTACTACCTCTAATCTGATTTAATCGACGCCTGGACACTACCAGGTCGTGTGTACCTCCTGTGTGAGACTGCGTCGATCTAATCCGATCCAAGGGAGTAAATAACAAATGAGAGGGACTCCACCCCAATTTTTCGTCAAGGTAGATGTGACGATTCGAAACCCGAGTACTGGTGCTTTGCGCTTTTGCGTGTCAACCTTCTACACCACGGGAGTCTCCTCGCTACGTTCGTATCTTGCCTCTGTGCCTACGACAATATCTTAAGATTCATTTCCTATGGATGGTTGTAAAAAGGATGAATTAATTAAGTACCATAAAACTCATCCTTTTGATAGCTCTAAAGTTAATTGAGTATATAGTAAAGGTAGTGCTATTGTTGACTTATTATTACAGTCTACAATCACTGGTTGCTTAGTTGTTACGGCAGCCAGAGCTAGCTAGCACTCGTAGCCATGCATCATCATATCGTAAAGAGAAAGATCATGATCATAAAGAGAAGAAAATCGAAAAACATTGAGTGTTCCAAGTTGCAAAAGCCCAAAAATTAATTCCCTCGACAGTGTGTCCATCCATGTGTCTATCTTCTTGACATGCATGTGAACCTGAATAGTCTACTGAATAGTAGTATGGAGGAACAGAACGTGCGGCGGCTTCATCGCGCAACAAGACACCCATGTCCCTGTCTGCCAACGGGCGAAGAAACTAATGATAGACCAAAGCCATGCATGTTCACAGGGTGATTGTTAACACTCGGGTCAATAACAACAAACACCGATAGATCGAGGGTGCCAAGAAGTCGCATTCCAAGTAGTCCGAGTTGTCCCTGTCCGTCCTATCACCATAGTGCTAGGCCACCTAGTTAGCCGCTCCTAGCCATGTGTAGGTTCGGTCTCGATGTAAACCAAAAACGTTTTAAAAATGTGTAGGTGCCATTTGACCGAAAACTTTCTTTAGCTCCAGAGTCAAGAGCCTGGTTATCACTTTATCTTAAAATTTCAAAAAATTCAGATCTACAAGTTTTAGAAAAGTCTGTAAAACATATGGAAGTAGTTAGTCATATAATCTGCAAACATACAAAATCTTAATTATATTTTTTTATTCTGAGCTGCACAAAAATGATAATATCTTCTGAATTTTGGAGTTCTAAAAATACGCACTCCTTCACTATACTCAGATTCATATATTTTTTTCCTTTTGTGTAGCTCGGAATAAAAAATATATCATTTAGTATATCAATTTTTCATAATTTTTAAAACTTGTAAATGTGATTTCTGAGTTTTTAAAATAAAATAATTGCTGGAGCTCTGAAGTCAGAAATGTTGTGACAACACCTTGCGATGTAATCGCCTTGATCAGATTGTGATTGAAATGCTATGGCCATGTTATTCTCGAGATTCATGGTGCTGTTCGAGTACCTAGTCTCGAGCTCTATGGTGAAGAATCCACGTCTAACTTTCATTGGTTTAACGTGACGTGTCGTTCTTTTGTTGGGCATTGTTTGGAGATTTTCTGTAGCGTCAACTGCCCCAGTTGTTGATGGATGATTTTTGTTGTTGTAATTGGTCAATTCGGCAATGATATGTGGATGTCTCTGCTTTTGTGGCCCTTTTTAACAATCTTGTTTTGCGTGTCCTTGGTTAAAATTGCTAAAACTACAAATATAAATACTTGGACTCAAAGGTTTGAATAATCATCTGAAATTTGAAGGACCAAACTTTGTCAGCTTCAAAAACTTCTGTATCAGGCCTTCAGAAGTGCGTGCTGCAATTCCGTGCAGCACTAGTTTGGTCTGTACCAAATGATTGGTACTCTATTCCATACGTATTCTGATCTCTGAAGTATATACTACTCCGTATAACTAGAAATTGCTGCGCAAATATTTCACTGTTTTTGTTCTTTTGGTTGTGGACATTAATAGAAATCACATCATTCCTTTATCGAATATAATTCACTTACGCCTAAATTTCTGTTATGCAGAACCGCTGCGTCAACATGATCGCGCATCTGTTCAATGCTCCTCTTGGGGAAACCGAGACGGCTGTCGGAGTCGGCACCGTGGGGTCGTCCGAGGCCATCATGCTCGCCGGACTGGCCTTCAAGAGAAGGTGGCAGAACAAGATGAGGGCTGCTGGCAAGCCCTGCGACAAGCCCAACATTGTTACCGGTGCCAACGTCCAGGTAAGTACCAACATCTTCATAACGCAGTGTGTTGTGGTGCTTAACCATACTTTACCAAAGTTATATTGATTGATCGGCACAATTCGATGCAGGTTTGCTGGGAAAAGTTCGCGCGGTACTTCGAGGTGGAGCTCAAGGAAGTGAAGCTGACCGAGGGGTACTATGTCATGGACCCACAGAAGGCGGTGGATATGGTCGACGAGAACACCATCTGCGTCGCTGCCATCCTCGGCTCCACGCTAAACGGGGAGTTTGAGGACGTCAAGACGCTCAACGACCTGCTCGTCAAGAAGAACGAGGAGACAGGGTAACGATATAATCAAGCATCCTAGAGCTGTGCATAGATGTTTCAAGTTCAGTTCTAATGGGTTAGTTTTGGACTGAACGTGCAGCTGGGACACGCCGATCCACGTTGACGCGGCAAGCGGTGGGTTCATCGCGCCGTTCCTGTACCCAGAGCTGGAGTGGGACTTCCGGCTGCCGCTGGTGAAGAGCATCAACGTCAGCGGGCACAAGTACGGCCTCGTGTACGCCGGGGTCGGCTGGGCCATCTGGAGGAGTAAGGAGGACCTGCCGGAGGAGCTCATCTTCCACATCAACTACCTTGGCGCTGACCAGCCCACCTTCACCCTCAACTTCTCCAAAGGTGCCGTGTTCTTTGTTTTGTCCATTTCGGTGCATAGTAGTGCTTCAGATTGGCTAATTTTGCTTGAATCTTGATGCACACATACAGGTTCCAGCCAGGTTATCGCACAGTATTACCAGCTCATCCGCCTTGGTTTTGAGGTACTAGTCGATCGGTCTGAACATTTCTGACTTCTGAGGAACATTCCCCTAAGTTCTAAACTAATCTCTGTTTTTGGTGTGTAATAATGCAGGGGTACAAGAACATCATGGACAACTGCCAAGAGAACGCGATGGTGCTCAAGGAGGGCCTGGAGCGCACGGGGCGGTTCAACATCGTGTCCAAGGACAATGGGGTGCCGCTCGTCGCCTTCTCCCTCAAGGACAACAGCAAGCACAACGAGTTCGAGATCTCCGAGTACCTGCGCCGCTTCGGCTGGATCGTGCCGGCCTACACCATGCCGGCCGACGCGCAGCACATCACCGTGCTCCGCGTGGTCATCCGGGAGGACTTCAGCCGCACCTTCGCTGAGCGCCTTGTCATCGACATCGAGAAGGTGCTACATGAGCTCGACGCGCTGCCGTCACGCGTTGCCCCCTCGCTGCTGCCCAACGGCGACGCTACCGCTCCAAATGACAAGGATATGGAGAGGCAGCGCGAGGTGATCACCCTCTGGAGGAGGGCCGTCGCGGAGAAGAAGAAGACCAGCGGCGTCTGCTAATCAAGCGACGCACATGAGCTGTCGGTGTGTACTAGCTGCTGCATGCTCTGGGCAAAAGTTATCTTGCATTTCTGATTTGATTTTACAAATTAAGGTCGCTTCTGTCCATGTTAATTTTTAGAGGCCTGGCTCCATTTGATCGAATATGTTCTTGTACGTGTCAAACATCAGTTATGTACTTATATTTGTTTTACAAAATACGGCTAAACGTGGTATCCATTTATCTTCTTTTGTGCTCGTTTTTGTTATACCTGAATATAATATGCAGCACATTTAGGACCTATTTGGTGTGCATGATTATAAAAAACACAGGAATTGCAAAGACATCGTGTAATCTAAATTCGTACAGAATTTCAAAACACAGGAATCTCACAAGAAATATATCTTCACATAAGAACTAGATGATACCTCGTGCGTTGCTACGAGAATTGCTTGAAATATATTTGGATGATATTTGTTTTATAAATTATGTTGGGAAAACCGGATATAAATGTAGCAAGGAACTGGATGTGTCAATATGCGAACTGCAGAAGAAAATTATTATTTATTCTGTCGAACAATCAGATCATTACAATTTTCTTATTGAATATAAATAGCATGATACATGGCAAAGTTTATTTAGAGTTGTTCGGGTGGGTGCCTTCTTCGTCGATGATAATTTGGACATGCGGGGTTCCTTTCATCACGTATTGAGCGATGTATTTGGCAGCCTTGAATCCGTGATCCTCGGGAAGCTTTGTTGTGCCTTTGAAAGTAATACACGTTAGTGGTTTTGTAGTACTCTTCAATGTCTGCAATAGCTTCCATGTACTTTCTCTGGGTGACTGAATAAAATAGGAGGCAGGGTTTTCTTTGATGCATCAGCTTGAAACCTGCATAAATTGTTTTTGTATTGTTAAATAAGGAAAGTGTGCAAAGATTGAAAAAGCAATAAAATTTGTTGAAGTGGACATTTTTCAATAAAGGACGCTTTATTATTCGAAGTTTCAAGCATTACACCCAGCCTCTACATAGTTAAGATGCACACAGCCGTTTATAAATCCATTATCCAACCAAAAGGAGTGCACAAAGAACAAAAGGAAAAAAAACCAACTAGTTGACATCTCCATTGGCTTCTATCATACGGTTATGCAGCCATCTATGTTGGCAAATAAACTCATTGTCCGTATTCTACAACCGTGTAGACACCTCCATAATTAGGTCTCGGTCCTCGAAGCATTGAAGCGGCGATCATGAACGGAGCATAGTTGTACCGGTAAATAACCTGCATAATAGAAGAATTTTTGTCATTAAAAACCTTGTCATTTCTACACAGCCAAAGCGACCATACAACTGCAATCTCTCCCACTCGGATAATCGTTTTATACCTGGAATTCACCCCATTTAGCTAACTGCCAAAAACATTTGCAATACTACGGGGTGGGTACATGGTAGATCCTATCTGAATGATTGACCATATAGATCTAGCAACCCGGCAATTGAAGAAAAGGTATTTTATTGTCTCTTCTTCGTGCCAAAACACAAATTTCTTACAACCATGCCAGTTGTGTTTTGCAAGGTTATCTTTAGTAAGAATTACGCCTCGACGAAGATACCATGCAAATACCTTTATTTTCAGAGGTATCTTCATCTTCCAGATGAATTTGTTATTTAGGAACGGTTGAGTAGGAATGCAAAGAGCTTTGCCTACCAAGAATACACCATTCTTAGTAAGACTCCACCGTAATTCGTCGTTCCCCGAAGCCAACTGTATTGAATCTAACCGCTGAAGCAGTTCATTCCAAGAGTCTAGTTGAGGGCCAATAAGATCATGTATAAATGTTATCGAGGGGGGAGAAGATTCCATCACCTTCTGTAAGGTGCCCCCCTTATAACGAACAATATTGTACAAGGGTGGATACTGTTCACGAAGAGTGGTTGTTCCCAACCATCGATCCTCCCAAAACCGTATCTCCACCCCATTCCTAATATAGAAGGAACCAAATGAGAAAAGGTGTTTTTTTGCCATAACGCCAGCCCAGAATTGCGAGTCACCCAGTTTCCAAATAACCTGGGAGATCGCCTTTGATCCTACATACTTTTTTCCGCAGTACTTGTTGCCATACACCATCTTCCGTTAATAACCTGGCTAGCCATTTTCCTAGCAAGGCCCTGTTTTTAACTTAAAGATCGTGAACGCCAAGTCCATCTTGATCTTTTAGATGGCATACAACACTCCATTTTGTCAACCGGTATTTTTTTCTTCTCACTATCCCCATGCCAAAATAATCTTGATCGGATGTAATCCAATCTGTGCAAGACTTCTTTGGATAACTAGAAGAACGAAATCATATACAGTGTCATATTTGTGAATACTGAATTTATGAGAATTAATCTTCCCCCAAGGGGATAGTAACTTTCCTTTCCAACTACTAAGATGTTTCTGAAGTCGTTCTTCAACTACTTTCCATTCAACCAGTCTTAGTCTCCGATGATGGATCGGAATACCAAGATAGCAAATTGGAAAACAGCCAAGCCCACATCCGAATAAATCGGCGTAAAGGTTGGCGTCGTTTGTGGCATCGCCAAAACATAATAATTTGCTTTTATGGAAGTTAATCTTAAGACCTAGCAACTGCTCGAATGCTGAAAGAATTAACTTCAGATTACGTGCATTTGCCAAATCATGATCCATAAATAGAATTGTATCATCGGCATACTGAAGGATAGACAAGCCTCCATCAACCAAGTGGGGAACCACACCTTCAATTTGGCCATCGAACTTAGCGCGCTCAATTATAATTGCAAGCATATCCGCCACAATGTTAAAAAGCATTGCGGATAGAGGATCGCCTTGCCTCAGCCCTTTTTTGTATGTTAGTATTTACCGACGTCATCATTGACTTTTATGGCAACACTACCATAAAAATGGAGTTATTAATTAAAGCGTGTCACTCATCAGAAAATCCTTTCATCCGGAGCGTTTGTTGAAGAAAAGACCATTTAACTTTATCATAGGATTTGTCAAAGTAGATTTTGAGTATGACCCCATTCAACTTTTTACGGTGCATCTCATGGATTGTTTCATGCAAAGTGAGTCTAGGATGTATCAACCTTGCATGAAAGCCGTCTCAGAAGGATGCACCACATGATCTGCCACTGAATTAAATCTAATAGTAGCTACTTTTGTGAAAATTTTGAAACAAACATTTAGTAGACATATGGGTCTATATTGCTGAATCCGTTCCGCATCGATAAATTTTGGTAAAAGAATGATTTCACCGAAGTTAATACGGAACAGATCCAGCTGTCCCGCATGGAGCTCAGCAAACAGTTCCAATAAGTCAGCTTTCACTATATCCCAGAAAGATTCAGCCGGGAAACCATCCGGTCCTGGCGCTTTATTGTGTTCCATCAGAAAAATCGCTTTCTTAATCTCCTCCTCAGAATAAGGGGCGATTAGAATAGATTTTTTTTCTAGAGTCACTTGGGGAATATCCTCCGTCTTGGATTCATCCATGGATAGATCCGATTCCCCAGGATCGCCAAACAGAGCTTTATAATAAGATGTAATATAGGATTTGAGCTGCTCCTGACCTTCGATCAGACCCTCTTCCTGAACAAGAGAATGAATGCGTTTCTTTTTGTGTCGACCAATGGCGGCGCTATGAAAGTATCGATTCGAATCTCCTTCAACAAGAACTGGGTCTTAGATCTCTGGTACCATTGAGTTCCTCATCCCGTAGTAAACCGGCTAACTTTTCATTGTATTGACTTTTAAGTTCAATCTCTTGCGCAGTCAGCGGTCGTACCTCAGCGGTAAGTCATTAATATATGTTGATAGGCCGAGTTTCTCTTGTTTAAGCTGCCCAATCATGTGCCTAGCCCATACCCCAAGGTATCTACGCATCGAACATAGTTTGTTATTCCACCTTTGGATTGGGGTGTTCCGAGCAAGCTTCTTTTCTCAAATGAATTTAACCATGTCTGAAAAGCCATCCCGATGTAGCCATCCAAGTTCAAATTTGAATAAGCGTCTACGTTGCGGTAATGGCGTCCTATTAGTTAATAAAAATGGGAGCGTGATCTGACAAAGCTTCAATCTAAAGAAGAACTCATACTGAGACTAGAGGGAACTTAAATTCCTAGTCTAAGTTCATGAGTACTTGATCCAACTTCTGGTACGTAGGCTCAGGGAGACTGTTTGCCCAAGTAAACTGTCTCCCAACCATTGTTACCTCTCTCAAATCCAAACTGTTAATGACAACATTGAATAAGAAAGGCCAATGTGTGTGAAACCTGCCCCTGATCTTCTCCTGAGGATATGTAAGAAAGTTGAAATCCCCTCCTATAATGATAGGATGCGGATTGTCCTTAGCTACATTTACCAACTCACGAAGAAAAGCGGGTTTATCAACATCCTGAGCAGCCCCATAGACATAAACCAAACTCCATATGAAATTATCAGACTTATTCCGAATATGGATTTGATATGAAAATCACCTCCGGAATTATCTAAAATCTCCATAGTCGAAGTTCGGATCCCAACTAATAAGCCACCAGAACGCCCCCGAGGCGGGCGGGATATCCAAGCAAAGTCCTCCCTGCCTAAAAGGCTATTTAGAAAACTTTTTGAATAATTTCGTTTGGCTGTCTCGGAGATAGCAACAAAATATAAAGTATGTTCCCTAATACTTTCGTCAATATGTAAGTGTTTAGCCAAATCTTTGAGACCTCTGCTATTCTTAAACATACCATTCATTTGGAAACAATGTGAGATTTAGTCACTTTGGCTTTTTTATTAGGCCAAGCATTTCGTTTAATAGAGGAAAGTCTGGATTTCCTTTCAGCAGCTTGTAGTTTAATACATGAACCCACCACCCCGTCATCCAGACCAACTTCCAACACCTCTCCTACTAGGTGTGTGAGTAGCTTACCGTTTGAGACGGCGTACGCTTCCTCATCGTCATCCTCAGATAGAGAGGTATCCGACTTGCTCGAAACCTTAGGAGTTAATTTGAGTCTATCAAACTCCATACATCTAAGAGCATTAGCCGAAACTGGAATATAACTAATTGAAGTACCCAACAAAACACTCACATTATTAAGCTTGGAAGCAGTAAGTGGTGTTGGGAAAGTTAGAAACGACTTAGTACACTTATTAATACCTGAAAAGTTGAGGTTCCACGCCGCCTTGCGTCGCATGGCCTTGGCCATCGAATCCTCATCCGTGGTCGCCGCCCCATCGAGACCAACTCCATGACGAGTACTTCGTCCCAAAGGCATGGAACCTACAGTCGTTGGCGGCCGTGTAGGTGCTACAGCCCTAGGGGAGGAGTGTGTCGAGGAAGATCCTCCCCTAGCTGCTCCCCCCTGGTTGCACCCCAGATGCTCCCAGGCTCGACGAAGAAGGCAAAGTCCGCCGCTTGTCCGCGTCCGAAACCACCATGGCCGCAGGAGGGGCCGGAGATGACAATGATCCCCCTCCAGCAGCCGCCTTGGTGACAAAGTCTCCCTCCCCCGTCATGTTGTCCGAAGGAGCAGCAGCAGGGACTGGTGTCGCTAGAGGGAGGGGGCTCGGGCCCACCGCCCGGCCGACGCTGCCCAGAGACGCGGATGGCTGAGAATCACCAGCGTTCGCCAACACCGACCGAGGGGCGAGGTGGAAGAAGACCCCCCCCCCCCCCGATCGACCGCGGTGGTGATAGGCACCACCTCCTCCTCCGCCCGAGGAAGTGAGGGTTTGGCGGAGACACGGACTCCTGAGGAGGTGTGGGTGATGAAGACCCCCCTCGGCCATCCATATCCCCTCCGATGCCTCGCTGCACATCAACAACACCGTTCCCAGCGCACGAAGAAGGTGGGGAAAATGTAATCGCCGTTGAAGCCGCAACTCTCCTAGCTATCGCGAGTGAGGTGCGACCCATAGTTAGGGAGGTCATAGCTCCAACTGGAGCATACCATTGAGAGTTAATATTTGACATTAGGAATAGAAAATAGAGATGGTAAAGATGATCGACTTTATATAGTAAATATGCATTACGTGTATTGCATTTTATGACGATGTCTATATATTCATGACGATGTTTGTGGTTCCTTAAATGATGTATGCATGCAGATTTGAATGAATAACATAAAATCCTGAAACTTTGCCACGGAAGAGAAACGGCCATTTTCTCTGCGCAGCAGAGAAACGACCATACTCTAGCGCTTGACATGTGGAGGCCTTTAGTCCTAGTTTGTGTTACCAACCGGGACTAAATCCTCTCCACCCCGAGCGCTCAAGCCCAGGCGCCCAGCCACATGGAGATTCTTTAGTCACGGTTCGCCACACAACCGAGACAAAAGTAGGGACCTTTAGTCTCGATTGCACAACCGATGCTAAAGGCAATTACGGACCAAGACTAATGTCCGTTTTTCTCTACTAGCGCTCGTACTTGATTTATTTCCTATATTGAACACTTTCCCCTCCCACCGCTCTCCTCTCCCCCTCCTAGTTGAGAGTCCGCCAGGTGAGACCGGGCCGACCCCGAGCCCTCTCCGGCGGCGCTGCCGGCCGGAGATGGCAAAGGGGAGGCGCCGGAGTAGTAGATAGGCTTAGTTTTAGGTTTCTCGGTGGTCTGCCGGTAGGTTGGAGTAGGGCACGAGATCTCTGGGATCAGATCTGGTGCATCCTGGGTTGGTGGTCCTTCCTCGTCGAGCTCCGGCGGCCGGAAACGGCGAGCTGCTCCACCACAGGGATCTCCGCTAATAAGATCCTCTCCTGATGCATCTTGATTCTTTGTGCTCTACTGCACTGGTTTCCTCCTCTGGCCGGCCATGGAGGCGAGGGGGAGAGGAAGCCGATGGCTAGCTCCACGGAATCTAGAGTTAGCCGGCGGTCAGCTTCTTCCCTGGCGCTTCGACGCGGTGCCAGGCAATCGCAGGTGAGGTCCTTCCCTGTGCTCCTGAGGTAGGAGATGGTGAAGCTCTCCGCAGCTGTGAGGCCCCCCTTCAATAAGCGTCTCCGCCTCTTCTTCAATGGAGGCCAACCACTTTCGATGCTCCTCTCGGTCGGCCCTAGTGGCGAGGGATGGGAGTTTGTGGCAGTTTGTCTGGCGACCATGAGGAGGAGGTGCCCTGGGAGTCCTTGCGCACAACACGCGGTGACCGTCATCGTCGCTGCGATCTTCGGCCGTTTTAGCGGCCTGACCTCAACCTCCCAAGCGGAGGCCCTTGGATCCGTCGCCGGAGCTTTCCACGCCCAGGAAACCAAGTGGTGCGTCCCCGGTGTCCTTGGTGTTGCTGACGGCTGGATCCACTCGCCGGAGAAGAGCTCGTGAGCAATCTCCTCTCTAATCTCGGCTGCAAAGCCTGGAGGTCGCCGGCGTTCTTGTGGTGGAGAGCCCGACGATGTACTCGACTGCGTTTTTTCATCTTCTTATAGGGTGTTTTCTGCAAAAAAAATCAGATATTAGGTTCTTTAAGGCAAGTATTGTAAGGGCCCTTTTCGTAAACTTGTACCCGCCACGTGTTCAAATATAATCTTCCCTGGGGTCTTCTAGACCCTGGTACTGTTAAAAAAAAAAGATTTATTCCCCGTGGGGACACACATGGCGCGAGCTCGACCCGAGGTTCGGAAGCCTCCGAGCCTCCGGGGGACACGCTTGTTTTCCCATGCCAAAGTAACTCGTCGTCAGTTTGATCTTGATCAGATGAACAACAGAGGGCTACCTTTGCCAGTTACAGCACACACGTCCGGTTCACAAGACAGGTCAAGCTCTTGCTCCATCCAAAGAAGAAACAATCCAAGTCCGGTCACCCGGGCGAGCTTCTAGAATTAACCGAAGCAGACATTGAACTTCTCGAGCACGAGCTCGCGACGGTCGCCATCGCCCAAACCGAGAACCACCGTCCGAGGACGCCTAAACCTTGAGTAAACCAAACCATCCATCCTCATTTTCCCCTGATCTGTTATCCCCGGCGCCGCGGCAGGCGTGCGTGTTCGTCCACCCATGGATCGCCATCTAATTTTTCCCCAACTGATGGCTACGCATGCATTCCCTCCATGCGGTGCGGTGCGCGGCGCGGGGTTCTCGCTTCGGTTCTACGGAAACTCCCCGTGCGTGGCTATGCTAAAATGAGCACGACTCGGACGACGGAAGCGGTGACCCGCCTGGTGCGCCAAGACGTCACCTATGCACTAACACAACCATTTTCATGTCTCACCTGATGGTCGGGTCTTCTGAGTTCACTCGCTCAGTAGTGATCGGAAGAACAGTCGGTGGTGCATGAACATTGTAAAACGTCTCGATGGTGTATTGGCACATGCAATACGAATGAACTGGGTGCTATACTGGGAGGTCCGATCACTTGTTGGTTAATGGTTATAACTTCTCGTGTGGTGTTAGGATATTTTTATTTGTCGAAAATTCGTTTAAAGGGCGTGCCAAACTTTTATAGAAGGAGCATATACTACGATTTCACAGCAGCTAGGGTTAGTCCAAAGACAATCACCATAGTCATTACAGCTACAACACAAAATAATTGGTCCTAGATTGAGAGACAAAGCCATGTCTCGACCGATGTCAAATGCCTCCGGAGATCAACAACTACAACTATATTTTTCATATCGACGCACCATATACCCTTGATGCCTAAATTAAAGAAAATTGCAAGTAGATGGTGGGACTTGGTCGGTTCCAAGAAGGACATCGTCTTGGACCTGATTGCCCCTCAATATCAATCTTGGACAATAACGAGTGCAACATAGAACTTCCAAGCCGTGTCTTCAAACGCGACACTCCCAACAGAGTGGCATGACGTGGATGTCGCCATCACGCCGATCCAACTCCAATCCTAGGCTTTCGTCTGGAGAAATCTACAAAACTGAAGTGAGAGCGAGTGAAGTGTTGACACACCTCGGCGACACCTCCAAAGAGAGGAACGACACCCACGGGTGTCGTAGTCACCGGTACCGACGATAGAAGAGGGCAAGACTTTCGTTTGTATCGCCGCACACCTCTCCCTTCCCCCCCCCCCCATCGGACTAGAGAAACCGTTCATGTTGTTCACACCGCAACTGCCATCACATCACTTCACATCGTAGCCAAAGCGTCTCGGACCACATGTGACCTGCACGGACGAGCACACCCTTCTTCATGCAGTTCCCACCCTTCTTCCACCTCATTCAAAATGAATATCCTCTTTGTCCTTGTACAAGAAGTATTACGTACTAGCTACTAGCTAATTTTCCTCGTGTACATTTGGTGCCTATGTGTTGCTTTCTGCAAGATTTCAGTTAGTTTTCAGTGATCACCTTTACCTAACTGACTTCTGTTAGCAGTTCACTGGCTCTTGGAGCTGGGCCAAAATTATAGCCCTTATAATGTAGTGTGTTCCTTTCGATCAATTCTTTTTTATCGCTCTCCTACAAAATCATTTAAAGAAATTAGCCGAGGAATATAGGATGGCCCGGGCAACGATCGATCATCCGGAACTGAACAGTCAGTTGGATCGGATCAGACATCAACATTGTGACAATTGCCAAGCGCTGGATTGGAGGGAAATGAAACACCTCAATTATACTCCCTCCAACTAAATGTCGGAGATTTAATACTAAGCTATTTCCGACTAAGTTAGTACAACTTTTGTTCTAAGTTTTTGACACTTATTATGGATCGGAGGGAGTACAAAGGACTAGAGGGAAGTCAAACATATCAATTATACAATGAATTAGCATTCTCCTAAAAAACGTTAAAAGAATTAACCGAGGAATTTAGGATGGCTCGGGAATCAATCACCAGGAACCGGTCAGTTAGCTGGATCGGATCAGACATCAGCATTTTGCCAATTCCCAAGTGCAGGATTGGAGGGAAAGGAAGCATCTCAATTATACAAACAGAAAAAAGAGGATATGTAAACGTCTCCACGGTTCCAAGTAGAGCACCACACAGAGGTGTCAAATCCCATCAGGCAGTATGATGATATCCTAAGCATGTATCTCTTTCAGACGGGTGCAGCTGATCGACACCGGCCGTTTTTTCCCACACCTAATAAAAATGCCATAGAGCATGCGGTTTAGAACCTAGTGTAAGAGGTATTCCACGATGCAAAACCGCTGGATTCCCGTCAGAAGACAAGTCCAACTGATGGTATGGTGCTAAGAACGTTTCGTCGGGAGATGTTACCAGTAACGTATCACATCAAACGCTTACGTGCATACACTTGTTACTCTACACCACTAGCTACCTTTTCAGAATCTTCAGAAGAAATACACATGTCTAGCGTGGAACACCAGCTTACTCCAAATATACTGCAATCAGCCGTAGGGTGTCTGACTCTAATCACCGACGTCATTAACTCGTTGCTCACCTTGACACCTGCAGTGCATCTTCCAAAAACTGAAATTTTAAGTTTTAACCGTATATATGTTTTCCCGAGAAAGGACCTTTTAATTAGCAGTGTGTCTTGAGTGTGGCGTACGATGTACCGTGGTAATCGCCATGTAATACCGCAAGAGAAATTATATACTCTTTTTTTTATCAAAGGCCACATGCCCAACGTTAAATTAATAACGCCCTCAACAGCGACACGGCATAAAGAGCTGAACCCAGGTTACAACACACACCCACACACCCATACGAATTGCCAACATGGCTACAATCGGGAACTCGAACGACGATCACGACCCTTACGAAGACTTGGAGAAGACACCGGACATCATCAGTGTCAGGCTGGAGCTCACCCTAAAGAGAGCCATCGAACACGCACGCCGTCAATAGAACTCCCAGCCGCTGGCAGCGCCACCAGTGACCGACCACCATTGTACATCGACCACCGCGGTTCGAACCCCAACAAGCAGCACCATGGAAACTCGACGAGGAAGCAGGGCAGGACGCAAGCCTTGCCGAAAGTCGCCAAGTGAAGAGCCAACGACATCCGAAGAAACACGGTAAGCTCCAAGATGATGTCTTCAAGAAGAACACGACACAAGAGCGCCATCACCGCCCGATCCGCAGATCTTAGGTTTTCACCCGAAGCACCTTGCTCATCGAATACTGCGCCTCATCCGCACCACCAATGGAGAGCCGCACACTATAAACTCCAAGGCGGTGTCTTCAAGAAGATCACGACAAAAAAGCGCCGCCACCGCCCGATCCGAGGATCTTGGGCTTTCACCCGGAGCATGTAGAAGGAAAGGAGAAGCCTCGACAACGACTTCAAGAAGGGAGCGGCGTCCGCGGACGTCGCCGTCGTGGCCTGAGCGGGCAAGGGATCCTCACGGCGAACACTCCCCGCCTTCTACACAGGAAATCGACGGATGAACGATCAATCCGCTGCCACCGCACGCTGCTCACCGGCCACCACGTAGCCCCCGCGACCATGGTTTCCGGCCAGCTCCTGAGCCACTGGCACGCCCGCCAACCAAAATGGCTCCCACCGACCAGGGCCGCCGCCCCGACACCCAAACTCTGCTCGCCACTGAACTGAGGAAGACGGGCAACCACCACAAAGAGCACGGACCTGCGAACATGCGACGGCAAGCATCCGCACCACCACGAGAGAGGGTGCAGCGAGATCGACACCCTACAGCCCCCACGGCTGTAGAAACCGCCAGATATGGGGCTTACAGGAGACCACGACTGTAGAGACCCTACCCCGGCCCGAGCGCACGGCGACCAACCGGCCGTGCTGCCCCTGCCCGTCCCGTTCCCCGCCGCCCTCCTCAAGAACAGCGCCGCTACCATCCCGACCAGCCGCTGAATCGCCACCCCTAGCGCCGCATCCCACCACCCGCTGCCAGGAGCAGGCAGAGCTCGCATCGCTCGTTGTTGCGTACGCTCCGGAGGGAGCTGCCACCGCGAGGAGCACGCCAAGGCCTAGGAGTCTCCGCGCAGCCGACGAGCAGTCGCGCCCCTCCGCCCTCCGCCCAACATCGTGCCCCCACCAGCCGCCACGGCCCACGCTGCCGCCACCGCGTGGGGGAGAGGAGGTGCCCCGCCGCAGCCGGCGCCGCATGAGCTTCGCTCATGTTGCGCCCCTTGGCAGTGGCGAAGCGGGAGAGGAACACAGGGAGGGAGGTGGCGGCGCGGCGTGTTAGGGTTTCGCCCGCGCGCCCACGGGAGTGTGAGGACGAAACGATTTTCCTCTTATAGCTATGATCAATTATATACTCTCTCCGTTCATAAAAATTTGTCTTAGGTTTGTCTAAATTTAAATGTATTTGGACACTAAATAGTGTCTACATTCATTCAGTTTTAAACAAATCTAAGACATCCTTTTATCTTTCTATGGACGAAGAAATTACATACTATCTTTTTTTGCAAAAAGATTTGCCCCAGTTGATAAATTGAGGAGTCATTGACAGCAAGTTTTTAAAAGGAAAATATACAACAAGTGCCATCATTCCCACCTTAAATTGTTTATTCTTCTGAGGCTCCACTTTCAGTTAGTTGGGGAACGAAAAGGAGTGAAAGCTGCACACAAGCCTTCTGCTCTCTCTCCCGATGCACTCCCAAAAGCTAACAAGATTCTCCCGGCCGGATTATCGGCTCGTGTCCATACAAAATCTGTTTCATGCTTATCGCCAAAGTTAACTTGCAAGAAGGCGCAGCCGCAAAGCGTCAGGTCAGGTGCTTTCCCTTGCATATATCGCATTCCTTTCATTAATTTCATATAGCAATCTCAAACAAAAATTGCATATAGCACACGTGTGTCTGGAAGTGTGGGGGTGGTTAGGTGAGTTAGGTGCGCACCACGGCACACTTGCCTACACGATTCCGGGAATACCAAGTTCGTTTTAGGGTTAGCTGCTTCTGCAATCTACAGTCATTTTCTGATGCGTTGAAATATACCTTCCGGCTCTAGCTGATGGGTCAGGACGAGGCTTGTATCACGCGTATATCCCATCTGATGCTGATACGTACTAGACAGGTAACTAGGTAAGTACCTGACTCCAAACCAAACTCAGATACGTACACGGCTGCAAGTTCATGGCGCAGAGCACTCAATTCGGTCGAAATTATTTGAGCTGCTGGGCTTGGAAAGACGCCTATCTAACACAGTCGAGTCGATCGGGCCAGGCTATGCCTATATACTTGCGTCGCCTCATTTAGGATGGTAGAATGACGTTTCCCTGGATGACGGTGTATATGCATACGTCGTACGCCTACGTGAAAAGGCGTATTAGCTGATTAATAGCACCGATGTTTGCAAGGAAATAGTTGTGATGTGATTTCTGTTTGTTTGAAGTTCTCGGAGAATTTGTAGCAGAGTAGTATTTCCCCATCAGAATCTGCTACTAGCTAGCTAGCTAGCTAGCTAATTCAGTTCTATAACGGCTACGACGGTGATTCTAGTGGAGCTAGCCATTTATCAGAGAAGGTTCCAAATTTGAAAACGGATCCTTTTGTTTTCGCTAGGAGTCACCTGATTTTTAATGGATATGAGAGAGGGTTTTCGAACCAAGGTATTCTTGAGTACCCCTGCTACACTCCATCCTCAATGAAAAGTTTGAGCAACCATCTACTGTGCATGGCGGTGTTTTTATCTCACAGATCATAAATTCTCAATTCACTTTGATCTTTTGAACATGCTGGACACTCCGTTTTTCAAGGCGACATATATTTCTTTATTCATTATCATATTGCCAATAACACCTTGACTGGAGATGCTCCAACCCTTGTAACACTCATTTTGGAACAAGGAAGAAAGACAACATGCATATAATTAATCATGTTCATGAGTACAAAGTTGACTAATAGCAAACGTCCTCCACTGAACAAATACCCCCTCCATTTTTGAATATAAGATCACTATCAAAAATACAATTTGCAGCGATACAAGGCCACAATCTCTCCCCGAGAAGAATTGTTAGGTGAGAAATAAGAATCACGTGCAACATGTTTAACTAGGCCAAAACACAAGAGGTTTTTCACACAATTAATCTTCTTATTTATTAGTTGCTTTTGTTTTGTTGGTATGTGGAAACTACGATAGTAGCCTTGTATTTAAAAATGGAGGGATCTCTTTCTTTCCAACTATTGAGCCATTTTATTGTTATTTCATCCTTGTGTGGTTCCATTTTGCAATCGTGAGTCTCCAATAATATATAAAAATCCGGAATTGAATAAGTTGCTGATTGACTGAGGAAGCATTTGAAAAGAAAGGAAGGGTGATGCGAGTGTGCATATATGGAACATGGGGGCATGTGAACCCACTTTTTGAAAAGTTCCGTTTGTGATGTCAAAACATGTTTTAAAAATCGAAACACAAAATGATTTCCCAGATGATCTCAAATATGTGCCCTGGACATGAGTTTCGTGACGAAAAAACTTTTTATTTTGTCTCGGCAAAAAAGTGAAATTTTGCAGGGCTATATAGCAGTATATATGTGACGTATTTTGTCTTTTTTAGATTCTAAAATAAAAAAGTGATTTCTCCGCGAAAACTTTCTACGCACACATGAAACATGCGTACATACCTGGATATTTTTATTTCAGAATTTTTTAACATTTGGAAAATGCATTTCCAACTAGAGTTCACATGCACCCATGTTCAAACCGGACTTTTCCAGGGTGATGCTTGTTAAACCAAGCTGCGTGTGGGGCCACCACGTATAGCTGTAGTTTATGTTGTAGCATCGGTTATTTTCTTTATTGCTGTAGTAGCATCGGTTATTGCTCAGGCTACGAATGACCCAATCTATCTATGGCAACCACCCCTACTTTTAGTAGATGGAGATAGAAGAAAGGTAACTGGCCTCACTCACGCCGAAATATGTTGTTATATTGGGCAACAACTTTCTAATCCTCACATAAGCAGAATACTTATGTAATTAAATTTTAAACTATAAATCTCCTCAAAAACTCATAGAAATGAGTTTCTTTTTTTTTATTTTTCCCAAATCATGATCCATAAATAAGATGATATCATCATCGTGTTGTAGAATGGATAAACCATCATCTGCAAGACGATGCGTGACCCTTATGATTTGACCATCTTCTTTTGTAAACTCATCAAGTATAGTAGACATATCAACAACCATATTAAATAATGTAGGAGAAAAAAGTGGATGGCCTGACGAAGGCCCATCTTGCTTTTTTTTCAAGAACATGCGCGACTGTCGCATGTATTCATTCATTAAGAAAGGGAAAAAGTTTTACAAGCAAGAAGAGGATCCTGATCACAACCGATCTGGCCTCATCCCATCCACCCACAGCTAACTCACGAGGTTGTAACCATCATTTACTGTTTGAATGAATGCAATTTTAAGAGATCAATTGTCCACTTGTGATACATATTACCCCCATCTACTGAAAATTCTACTCGAGTATTCCATGCATGAAAATTTGAACCTAGTTTTACCCCATCTAAGCATTTTGCCTTCTTTGCTAGATATGACGTCATGTTAGCTTGATCTGATGTGATAGAAATGTGCAAAGCTCATAGGACATCATCGACGATTAGGGGTGGAATCGAGCCGAGCCGAGCCGGCTCGTGGCTCGGCTTGCCCAGGCTTGTCAAAACTCGAGCCGAGCCAGGGCTCGGCTTGCTGCTCGAAAGTGCCTGATAACTAGGCTCGAGGCTCGGCTCGGTAGGCTCGTGGCTCGGCTCGACGGCTCGCGAGCCTAGCCAAAAAAATCCCCAATGTCTTCGTTCTGCTGTCCCGTACGCGCCCACCTCGATCTGTTCTCACGCGCGCGATATGCCGGTGTTGGCCAATTAAGCGCCGCCACCACTCCGCCTTCCTCCGTCCACCGCGGCACCACCACTCTGCCGGGACTTCGCCAGTTCTCCTTCACCGGACGTTCCACCCACTGACGGTTAGTACTGGTCGCTACTTGTTTGAGCACAGAAGCTTCATCCATGGCGCCGTCTCATGAGAAGTCAGAGCCTCTTCGTGAGCAAGGAGTCATCAAAAAGGGGTTACCGTGGTTGATCTACGTGGATTTGCTCTGGTAGGATCGGTTGCTTCTTGAAGTTGTTCCCGGAGCCTTCATTAAATTAGATGACTATGTAATGGATTTGGTCTGGTAGTACTCCGTAGCTATGATTTCCATTGGAGGCATCCTTTGAGCTTTTTTGTCTATATCGGTCCATTCTAACGTAATGAATTTGCAGAAAGCTCTTAGAAATAAACTCTCTATTGGACTAAACTGCATGTGTTTATGATGTATGACTCTTTTTATTAGACTAAGTGCATGCATTCATGCGCCGAACTTGTTATATGTATGTTATTGTTGTTGTTATTAGTACTTTGAGAAAATTATTAAACAATGTTATGAATGTAATTGATGCTCAATTGATGTTTATAATTGTGAAATGTTATGTTTTTGGCAAATATCACGATGATTTTTTTATTACATCGAGCCTTCGAGCCGGTTTGCAAGCTTTATCGAGCAGGCTTATCGAGCCTCGAGCCTTGATTAGAAGGTTTAGGCTTGGCTTGTCCAACCTTCGAGCCGAGTCGAGCCCGAGCCAAGCCTTGTCGAGCCCAAGCCGAGCCTCGAGCTTTGAGCTTCAAGTCGACCCCTATCGACGATCATGTCCAGACTTTTTGCTCCGTGCATTCACTCCTTTTCATACTCCTGATATCCTCTAGCCTCAATCATCACCTCACACCTTGCCCATGACACACTAGAAAAAGGACCAAAAGTTTCTTAAAGGGGTTAATTTGGGAAAATTCCCCTAGATGGGGTAACTGGTGTGACAGTGATGTCTACGGGTGCTTCTATTCTTGTAGACAGTGTTGGGCCTCCAAGAGCAGAGGTTTGTAGAACAGCAGCAAGTTTCCCTTAAGTGGATCACCCAAGGTTTATCGAACTCAGGGAGGAAAAGGTCAAAGATATCCCTCTCAAGCAACCCTGCAACCACAAAGCAAGAAGTCTCTTGTGTCCCCAACACACCTAATAGGTGCACTAGTTCAGCGAAGAGATAGTGAAATACAGGTGGTATAAATAAGTATGAGCAGTAGCAACGGTGCCAGAAAATAGCTTGCTGGCGTGTAGTTGATGGTGGTAGTATTGCAGCAGTAGTAACACAGTAAAACAGTAAACAAGCAGTGATAGCGATATTTAGGAACAAGGCCTAGGGATTACACTTTCACTAGTGGACACTCTCAACATTGATCACATAACAGAATAGATAAATGCATACTCTACACTCTTGTTGGATGATGAACACATTGCGTAGGATTACACGAACCCTCAATGCCGGAGTTAACAAGCTTCACAATTCAATGTTCATATTTAAATAACCTTAGAGTGCAAGAAAGATCAACACGACTAAACCAAGTACTAACATGGCATGCACACCTGTCGCCTTCACACTATGTAGGAGGAATAGATCACATCAATACTATCATAGCAATAGTTAACTTCACAATCTATAAGAGATCATGATCATAGCATACGCCAAGTACTAACACGGATGCACACACTGTCACCATTACACCGTGTAGGAGGAATAAAACTACTTTAATAACATTGCTAGAGTAGCACATAGATAAATTGTGATACAAAACACATTGCAATCATAAAGAGATATAAATAAGCACTTCACTACGCCATTCATAACAGTGAGTAAGTATTACAGTGAAATATAGCCTAAGAGACCCACACGGTACACACACTCGTCACCTTTACACACGTGGGACAAGGAGTCTCCGGAGATCACATAAGTAAAACTCACTTGACTAGCACAATGACATCTAGATTACAAGCATCATCATATGAATCTCAATCATGTGAGACAGCTCATGAGATTATTGTATTGAAGTACATAGGAGAGAGATGAACCACATAGCTACCGGTACAGCCCCGAGCCTCGATGGAGAACTACTCCCTCCTCATGGGAGCAGCAGCGGTGATGAAGATGGCGGTGGAGATGGCAGCGGTGTCGATGGAGAAGCCTTCCGGGGGCACTTCCCCGCCCCGGCGGCGTGCCGGGACAGAGACTCCTGTCCCCAGATCTTGGCTTCGCGATGGCGGCGGCTCTGGAAGGTTTTCCGTATCGTGGTTCTTCGTAATAGGGTTTTCGCGACGGAGGCTTTAAATAGGCGGAAGGGCAGCCTCGGAGGGGGCCTGGGGCCACCACACCATAGGGCGGCGCGGCCCCCTCCGGCCGCGCCGGGGTGTGGTGTGGGGCCCCCGAGGCTTCCCTCTAGCGGCTCTCGGGTGTTCCGGATGGTTCCGGGAAAAATAGGAACCTGGGTCTTGATTTCGTCCGATTCGAGAATATTTCGTTACTAGGATTTACGGAACCAAAAACAGCGAGAAAACATGAACTGGCACTTCGGCATCTTGTTAATAGGTTAGTACCGGAAAATGCACGAATATGACATAAAGTGTGCATAAAACATGTAGATAACATCAATAATGTGGCATGGAACATAAGAAATTATCGATACGTCGGAGACGTATCAGCATCCCCAAGCTTAGTTACGCTCGTCCCGAGCGAGGTAAAACGATAACAAAGATAATTTCTGAAGTGACATGCCATCATAACCTTGATCATATTGTAAACATATGTAATGAATGCAGCGATCAAAACAATGGTAATGACATGAGTAAACAACTGAATCATAAAGCAATGACTTTTCATGAATAGCACTTTCAAGACAGGCATCAATAAGTCTTGCATAAGAGTTAACTCATAAAGCAATAATTTAAAGTAAAGACATTGAAGCAACACAATGGAAGATTAAGTTTCTGCGGCTGCTTTCAACTTGTAACATGTATATCTCATGGATAATTGTCAATGCAAAGCAATATAACAAGTATAATATGCAAGTATGTAAGAATCAATGCACAGTTAATCACAAGTGTTTGCTTCTAAGATAGAGAAATGGGTAAAGCTGACTCAACATAAAGGTAAAAGAATGGCCCTTCGCAGAGGAAGCATTGATTGCTATATTTGTGCTAGAGCTTTGGTTTTGAAAGCAAGAAAACAATTTTGTCAACGGTAGTAATAAAGCATATGAGTTATGTAAATTATATCTTACAAGTTGCAAGCCTCATGCATAGTATACTAATAGTGCCCGCACCTTGTCCTAATTAGCTTGGACTACCGGATCATCGCAATACACATGTTTTAACCAAGTGTCACAAAGGGGTACCTCCATGCCGCCTGTACAAAGGTCTAAGGAGAAAGCTCGCATTATGGATTTCTCGCTTTTGATTATTCTCAACTTAGACATCCATACCGGGAGAGCATGGACAACAGATAATGGACTCCTCTTTAATGCATAAGCATGTGGCAACAATTAGTGTTCTCATATGAGATTGAGGATATATGTCCAAAACTGAAACTTCCACCATGATTCATGGCTTTAGTTAGCGGCCCAATGTTCTTCTCTAACAATATGCATGCTCCAACCATTAAGGTGGTAGATCTCTCTTACTTCGGACAAGACGGACATGCATAGCAACTCACATGATATTCAACAAAGAATAGTTGATGGCGTCCCCGAAGCATGGTTATCGCACAACAAGCAACTTAATAAGAGATAAAGTGCATAAGTACATATTCAATACCACAATAGTTTTTAAGCTATTTGTCCCATGAGCTATATATTGCAAAGGTGAATGATGGAATTTTAAAGGTAGCACTCAAGCAATTTACTTTGGAATGGCGGATAAATACCATATAGTAGGTAGGTATGGTGGACACAAATGGCATAGTGGTTGGCTCAAGGATTTTGGATGCATGAGAAGTATTCCCTCTCGATACAAGGTTTAGGCTAGCAAGGTTATTTGAAACAAACACAAGGATGAACGGTGCAGCAAAACTCACATAAAAGAAATATTGTAAACATTATAAGACTCTACACCGTCTTCCTTGTTGTTCAAAACTCAATACTAGATATTATCTAGACTCTAGAGAAACCAAATATGCAAACAAAATTAGCAAGCTCTAAGTATTTCTTCATTAATGGGTGCAAAGTATATGATGCAAGAGCTTAAACATGAGCACAACAATTACCAAGTATCAAATTATCCAAGACATTTTAGAGTTACTACATGTAGCATTTTCCAATTCCAACCATATAACAATTTAACGAAGAAGAAACTTCGCCATGAATACTATGAGTAGAGCCTAAGGACATACTTGTCCATATGCTACAGCGGAGCGTGTCTCTCTCCCATAAAGTGAATGCTAGGATCCATTTTATTCAAACAAAACAAAAAACAAAAACAAACCGACGCTCCAAGCAAAGTGCATAAGATGTGACGGAATAAAAATATAGTTTCAGGGGAGGAACTCGATAATGTTGTCGATGAAGAAGGGGATGCCTTGGGCATCCCCAAGCTTAGACGCTTGAGTCTTCTTAGAATATGCAGGGGTGAACCACCGGGGCATCCCCAAGCTTAGAGCTTTCACTCTCCTTGATCATATTGCATCATACTCCTCTCTTGATCCTTGAAAACTTCCTCCACACCAAACTCGAAACAACTCATTAGAGGGTTAGTGCATAATAAAAATTAACATGTTCAGAGGTGACACAATCATTCTTAACACTTCTGGATATTGCATAAAGCTACTGGACATTAATGGATCAAAGAAATTCATCCAATATAGCAAAAGAGGCAATGCGAAATAAAAAGGCAGAATCTGTCAAAACAGAACAGTCCGTAAAGATGGATTTTATTAGGCCACCATACTTGCTCAAATGAAAATTCTCAAATTGAATGAAAGTTGCGTACATATCTGAGGATCATGCACGTAAATTGGCTTAATTTTCTGAGCTACCTAAAGGGAGGTAGACCCAGATTCGTGACAGCAAAGAAATCTGGAACTGCGCAGTAATCCAAATCTAGTACTTACTTTTCTATCAAAGACTTTACTTGGCACAACAAAACATAAAACTAAGATAAGGAGAGGTTGCTACAGTAGTAAAAAACTTCCAAGACACAAATATAAAACAAAGTACTGTAGCAAAATAACACATGGGTTATCTCCCAAGAAGTTCTTTCTTTATAGCCGTTAAGATGGGCTCAGCAGTTTTTATGATGCACTCGCAAGAAATAGTATTTGAAGCAAAAGAGAGCATCAAGAGGCAAATTCAAAACAAATTTAAGTCTAACATGCTTCCTATTCATAGGAATCTTGTAAATAAACAACTTCATGAAGAGCAAAGTGACAATCATAGGAAGATAAAACAAGTGTAGCTTCAAAAATTTCAGCACATAGAGAGGCTTTTTAGTAACATGAAAATTTCTACAACCATATTTTCCTCTCTCATAATAACTTTCAGTAGCAACATGAGCAAACTCAAAAATATAACTATCACATAAAGCATTCTTATCATGAGTCTCATGCATAAAATTATTACTACTCCCAACATAAGCATAGTTATTCTTATTAATTGTAGTAGGAGCAAATTCAACAAAGTAGCTATCATTATTATTCTCATCATCAAATATAGGAGGCATAGTATAATCACAACAAAATTTACTCTCCATAGTAGGTGGCACCAAAAGACCACTATCATTATAATCATCATAAATAGGAGGCAAAGTATCATCAAAGAAAATTTTCTCCTCAATGCTTGGGGGACTAAAAAGATCATGTAAACCAGCTTCCCCAAGCTTAGAACTTTCTATATCATTATCAACAATGGTGTTCAAAGAGTTCATACTAATATTACTACCAGCATGCAAATAAGATTCCATAGGTTTTTTAATTTTCGCATCAAACCATCCATGTCTTAAATCAGGAAATAGAATAAGAAGCTCATTGTTGTCCATTATGCCAAACTAGTGTAAACAAGAAACAAAAAGATGCAATTGTAGGATCTAAAGGAAATAGCCTCGAGCACACACACAACGGCGCCAGAAAAATACTTTACCTGGGACCGGAGTATGAGAGCCTTTTACCTTTCCTCCCCGGCAACGGCGCCAGAAAATAGCTTGATGTCTACGGGTGCTTCTATTCTTGTAGACAGTGTTGGGCCTCCAAGAGCAGAGGTTTGTAGAACAGCGAGCAAGTTTCCCTTAAGTGGATCACCCAAGGTTTATCGAACTCAGGGAGGAAGAGGTCAAAGATATCCCTCTCAAGCAACCCTGCAACCACAAAGCAAGAAGTCTCTTGTGTCCCCAACACACCTAATAGGTGCACTAGTTCGGCGAAGAGATAGTGAAATACAGGTGGTATAAATAAGTATGAGCAGTAGCAACGGTGCCGAAAAATAGCTTGCTCGGCGTGTAGTTGATGGTGGTAGTATTGCAGCGAGTAGTAACACGATAAAACGATAAACAAGCAGCGATAGCGATATTTAGGAACAAGGCCTAGGGATTACACTTTCACTCATTGGACACTCTCAACATTGATCACATAACAGAATAGATAAATGCATACTCTACACTCTTGTTGGATGATGAACACATTGCGTAGGATTACACGAACCCTCAATGCCGGAGTTAACAAGCTCCACAATTCAATGTTCATATTTAAATAACCTTAGAGTGCAAGAAAGATCAACACGACTAAACCAAGTACTAACACAACATGCACACTTGTCACCTTCACACTATGTAGGAGGAATAGATCACATCAATACTATCATAGCAATAGTTAACTTCACAATCTACAAGAGATCATGATCATAGCATACGCCAAGTACTAACACGGATGCACACACTATCACCATTACACCATGTAGGAGGAATAAAACTACTTTAATAACATTGCTAGAGTAGCACATAGATAAATTGTGATACAAAACACATTGCAATCATAAAGAGATATAAATAAGCACTTCACTACGCCATTCATAACAGTGAGTAAGTATTACGTGAAATATAGCCTAAGAGACCCACACGGTGCACACACTGTCACCTTTACACACGTGGGACAAGGAGTCTCCTGGAGATCACATAAGTAAAACTCACTTGACTAGCACAATGACATCTAGATTACAAGCATCATCATATGAATCTCAATCATGTAAGGCAGCTCATGAGATTATTGTATTGAAGTACATAGGAGAGAGATGAACCACATAGCTACCGGTACAGCCCCGAGCCTCGATGGAGAACTACTCCCTCCTCATGGGAGCAGCAGCGGTGATGAAGATGGCGGTGGAGATGGCAGCGGTGTCGATGGAGAAGCCTTCCGGGGGCACTTCCCCGCTCCGGCAGCGTGCCCGAACAGAGACTCCTGTCCCCCAGATCTTGGCTTCGCGATGGCGGCGGCTCTGGAAGGTTTTCCGTATCGTGGTTCTTCGTAATAGGGTTTTCGCGACGGAGGCTTTAAATAGGCGGAAGGGAAGCCTCGGAGGGGCTCGGGGCCACCACACCATAGGGCGGCGCGGCCCCCCTCCGGCCGCGCCGGGTGTGGTGTGGGGCCCCCGGGGCTTCCCTCGGCGGCTCTCGGGTGTTACTGGATGGTTCCGGGAAAAATAGGAACTCGGGTCTTGATTTCGTCCGATTCCGAGAATATTTCGTTACTAGGATTTACGGAACCAAAAACAGCGAGAAAACAGGAACGACACTTCGGCATCTTGTTAATAGGTTAGTTCCAGAAAATGCACGAATATGACATAAAGTGTGCATAAAACATGTAGATAACATCAATAATGTGGCATGGAACATAAGAAATTATCGATACGTCGGAGACGTATCAGACGGATGCACCACTAGGGGTAAAAATCTAAAATATGGAATTCACTCTTATTTTATGGCATCGGTACCTCTGAACATTAAGTAATTGACCCACTTCTGTCAATTTGGGGAGAATCATTACACTCCAACAATTTATTTGGGAAAATGATATTTACCTTTATTGTGCGCCTTTTTAGTTGATAAAATAGGTCAGCTCCCCTTTCCTTCTAATAGATACCATCCTAAATAGTTCACATCTGAACCACATTTCACATGAAAGTAACCACATTTCATAGTTTGGTCGTGTTGTTCATATGAATTTTCGTACAGTACCACCGAAAAATATCACAAACTTGTTTTGAAATTGGTTGCATGGAGTTCAAAAGATAGTTAATTAAGATCCAATTGAGAGTTGGTGTTTGTTCTCTCTTATGGGAAATGTGGCATGTCAGAAATGATATTATCTTTAAAAAACTAAAACACGCTTCTTTTTTTTACAGTTTATCCCACTTGCTACCAACTGTACACGTACGTGGTTATGTCTCCAGTGAAGGCGCCAGGCCAAGACATGAATTTTGGGTGCCACCATTTGGAAATGGTTGCTCAGGGTTTATTATGCCGATGCGGCTGACAGCTTGATCATAGGCTCACATGTTGAGACTTTGTTGTTTTGCCTTGGTTTCAGGGTTTATTCTGCCAAAGCAAATTTTGTGTGATCCATGAATTGTAATAAGGATACTTTGAGTCTGAATTTTTAATAATGAAATAAATGCCGTATTTATCACTTTGATACAGAGGATGGGAATCGTTTCCGCCTTTCAAAAAAATATCCCCAACTCAACAGGAAATGAGAAACTGCTAACTAAATCTCCAACTAAGCACTGGAAGAGCACCCTCTAAGGTAGACGATTATATGCATGTTGCTGCCACACGAAGAGGAAAACAAGAATAGATCTCACATCCAAACAGAGATAACAAGCCATGAACCAAAAACTCTTTCCTGCCGCGAGGATGAAGGGCTACCAATATTATTATCCATCACAGAGTCTTTTCATTTTATTTTCCTAGCCTCAGATTTCATGAAGCATGGATCATGTTGGCTTGGGAAACTTCATGCACATCTCTTCCCGGTAGTCTTGCACCGAATAACAATTACGATTTGGCGTTTTCTTCACACATAGAGAACATCGTTGTTCAATTCAACACACCAGACAAAACACCAGCGAAATCATTGGGCCTTCTTTGTAAGAAAGCTAAATTCTAGCCTTCCATATTGCTCAAAGAACTACAACACAACCTCAAGACAAGATTGTCATCTTGCCCGTCCAATAAATGAATCTCATCATAAATGCTTTTAAAATCATTCCATGGAGCTAGTATATCTCCTATTAATGCAATTATAATACTCAAATCATGAATCGCCTACTGAAAAAACCAGTAAACATTGATGTTGTGATATAGAAAATTGAGTATGGTGTATAAAAATAAGCAAGAGAATCCTATGTTATCCATATGTCTTCGCAGAACCTGATTTTCCCCATCACTTATTTTTATCTGAAAAGGTTAATACCATCCATCAATTCTTTCTAGAAATGGAGTATCAAGATTTAGCTACTGCTTGACCTAGTGTACATTGCTTTAAGTATGTGTGATCTAAAAAAAAAATCATACCACACTTTTTTTTATTAACGAACTTCCATACAAAATTTGATAATAAGGAAATATCCATGATTTTCAAGTCAAGAATACCCAAGCCTCCCGAACCTTGTGAAGAAAAACTAACCATATGCTACTTTTATTTTTTTTATCTCCGCTCCATAGAAATCTAGACTTACGCATATCCATTTGACCTTTAGTGATGGGGGAAATATTGGCCAATACTAGTGAGAGAGGAGTTAATGAGAGTGTTTTCCCTTGGCACCTACTCATCTTTTTGTCAAACTTCTCAATCAAAGGCTTCCAACAAATAACACTATGTTTCTCCTCATCAACCAGAATTCCAAACTATTTTATGTGTAAATACCCAATGTTACAGGTACAAATATTTACAAATTCCTTATGTATTTTCTACCAATCGCAAACAATAAACTTCACATTTATGAAAATTATTAAGTCCATACGATTTGTTCAAATAGACACAACAAGAATTCTAGGTCTCTTGTTTGCTTGAAATTATATTCTAACAAAAGATATTGCTATTTGCATATTGCAAGATAGACACTCGTTTATATGTTATACTTTAGGTAAGGTCAGCGATGAGCATGTGTAACACAACTCTGTAAAAACTAAAATAGTAAGTGTATGGTAAAAAGTGGGGAACCATGTAGAATCCCATTATTTGCACAAAAGTACGAAACAATATCACCATTTACTCTACTAGCAAAACTTCCCCCTTTCACAACTTTCATGATCTAGTCATCACAAGGAATCGTTACATCTCAATAATTTTCAAAAGGAAAGCTCATTTGACTTTATCAAAAAGCTTTTCAAAAGTCAATTTAAACAACAATACAAAACTTGTATTTCTATGATGTTGTTGATGATATATGGGTCATGCCGTATCCCTACGGCCAATGATGCTATACCCCATCCAACTCACAATGCCTAAGGTAAAGGTGGATCCATGATCAGGCCAGGCCTCGGGAAAAATGGGCCAACAATGTCAAATAGTGTTGAGTGGTGTTATAATCATGAAAGGATTCCATCATTGTACCCCGGGCCATGACCTTCGTTGCCTAGGTTGTGGCTCTACCCCTCACACAGGACCACTTTAGGACTCAACTGATCTAACATGTCATGCTACAATCGGACTACATTCAGGATACAATCTACCACACTCAAGATACCTATATATATTTAAGGGGAAACCAACAACGGGAGAAGGGAACAAACATTCATCAAATCATCGCCTAGGCGACACACCCATCCATATCAGGATACACCAAATAGCCTCTAAACCCTAGATCGATTTACTCCACAAGTTAGTCATCCAACCCTGAGACCCCCTTGTAATCATACACACATGTATTCTCCATATCAATAAAGACTTAAGGCAGGTGTGAGGTTTCTCTCATCATATATAGAGTCCCAAACCTAGATAAATCACGTCGTAATCCATCATGTGTGGGACTGATCCCTAGGTCCTTAGAGCAAAGAAAGGTATTTCGGTCCTCATAAGGATGAATGCTCAGAGTCCAAATATTATCCTTTGACATATCTCATTTAGAGTCTCATGTAAAGTGACAACCCCTTCTAAAATATATCTTCCTTTTAAAAGTAGTTTTAGAATCCCTAATTTTTGCCCAACGGATGAAACTTGATACCCATAGGGGTAGCTACACAGCCCTCGAGCATCCAACACGTGGCCCCTGCGGCCAACACGATTATCGCCCCCTCCCTAATAAACATGGGTAGCTCTGCGTGCGTCCATTGTCTTCTGATATGTGCTAAGATTCGTACTAATTAGCTTGCCCTTTGACCGTGTCCCGTGCCTCAGTTAATCTGCTAATCCCATCGACACTCTCGACTGCTCCTGACCGCGAGCCAACCTGCACATAAAAGTGAACCCGCTATGTCTGTGTCATTCACCTCGTGTGACTTCCATGTTCGTGTCTTACCGGAGCTAGTCGATTTCCCACCATACGTGGGGCTTGACGAGGACCCTCTCACAAGATCCCGACGCGCCCGCCCCAATCACCGCAGCCCGCCGACACAGGAGGATCTCGGGAGTTTGGGGGTGAAACGAAAGGCGCGACCCGAGCAAATTGCCTCCAATGATGCACCCAGACAAAAGAGCTACTTCGCGGTGTTGGGCTCCAGGACGGCGGTGAGGATTTTTATTTGATGCCATCGAGCGCTTCTTCCAATGAGCTTATTCACACCAGATGTAGCAAGAGTTGAGACTTTTAGTGATAATCACTAAGATCAATAGGCGGATGGGATGATACTTTTCAATTTTTCAGCATCTTTTCCTTTTAGGACAATTGTGATAGCATCATATCAAACCTATCAATATCAATACTTAGCTCTCTAGCATGATTTTTAGTGATAATCACTAAGTTACCAAACTCCTAAAGTTGTTGATAGAACTCATAACTTAAACCTTTAAGATCAATGGTCTTGTTTGTTTCCATGCAAAACTGCATTTTTTAAACTCATCTAGGTTAAAATGAGATGTGATTTTTGTGTTAACATCTAAAATTTATTTAGCTCCAGCTAGATCCAAAGGCATTTGAATAACTTCAGATCTACCAGAGAGCTTATTGGAGAAATTAGTAGTATACGATTTTAATACGCTTGCCCCCAATCACCAACTAATATTGACATAGTCTGAAAATTAAAATACTCCTTTTCGTGACATTTGTTTTAAATGATAATATCTAGGATTAGAATCACCATGTTTTACGTCGATATCGGTTGCTCTCTTCATCCATTTTATTTCGTCTTGTTTTATAATTTCACTAAGACCTAATTGGCATTGATTCCTTGTTAATCTGTGAGCGATAGAAATGCAATTCACTTCATTTTTATCAAGTCTATCAATTTCATAAATCGGGTGTTTTTTATAAATTACTTACACATTACTAGTCCAAACACTAGGTGTTTGTCTCATTAGCTTGAATTTTTTTGCCAAATATATTGGCAAATTCAATTCGGCACATGAGAGCATATGCTCCTGCTACAAAAAAACATTTTGAAATGTTCAAAAAAATTCGAAAAAAAAATTTCTCGGTTATGTATCAACATTTTACGTGTGCACATTTAATCTTGCGAAAAACCGATATTTTTTGTGACTTGTGTGAAAAAGACAAACAAAATGTCTCGTATACAACCTTCTTTTACAGCAAAAATTTGTTTTTCTACGGATGACACTCAAAATATCGGTTTTCTGTGGAACCAGTTTGTGAACGTGTAGAATTTCGAGATGTATCCACTAAATTTTGTGTTCAAATTTTTCAATATTTTAAAAGTACATTTAAAACGAAGTTTAAAAACCGGGAGCATATGCTCCCGGGTGCCAAAACGCCACTCCCAAATATATTCATGTGATGTACCCCTAAAGTCTTAATTACATGCCTAACAAACAATCTTTCATACCTTCTCTCTAGAACTAACAATTTTCAAATATGGAAATGGGTGTCACCTTGAATTTCACATCACTGATGTGGAGAGGTGTGTGATCGGATAAGTCTATAGGTGGAGTAGATAGAAAAATCTAACGCGAAATTATCTTCTTAGGTGGGAGGGAAAGAATCCCTTCTAACAATTTAAAGGTATGGTGCTCATGATTGTTTGACTAAGTAAATCTCCTTCCACTAGGAGAAAGCTCCATAATGCCCCTTAGACATGGTAGAATTTATTAAAACACTCCATGTGCTAAATTCTCTAGGGTTATTCTTCTTGCTAGAACTTCTAGTCATATTGAACTCTCCAACAATGATAATATGAATCTTAGATTTATTAATAACATTAACATGTTTGGTGTTTTATTTTTAGACTGTCTACCCTCGTTGACGTATTTCTTTTGAGACTTTGTATAATTCTTTGTTGCTTTTTTTATAAAATTTACACCGTAGGGGATTCCCCTAAGGTAAAGGTTATAAAAGATGAACTTTACCAACTTGTGGTGTATCCATCAAGCACTACAAAGTTCCAAGTGAACACATCTATTTTATTGGATACCATCGTTCTTACAAAATAAACACAATTTATTTTAATAAAAGATCAAAAGTATCTTCGTTAGATTCACCGAGGATTCCACCACATCTTCCCTCTCCTAGAGTCCAACACAAGTTAAAATTAAGATTTCCACTAAATGAATCAAGAATTGATTTCAAAAAATCATGTCCTATGATTTCTTGGATGCCTAGAAAATCAAGAAAAGAAGAGGTCATGGCATCACTCGTGAAATACCTTTATAGATATGTCTTGGCCCTCTACTGTTCCATATAAAGGTCATCCTCATTTCCAATTATTTGTCTTCTCGTCAACCCAACCCTAAGAGGACATGAGACTCAACTTTAAAACTTACATGTTTTTTCCTAGTTATTCGCTCAACTGAAGCATATACAGTAGTAAACTAATTGCATCATGTAGACTTTGATCTATTAAAGTAAACTGGCCATGAAGCATTGTGTCTAAAAACTCAAGTTGTAAGACCACATCTTCAGGTTGCACAAAGTAGAAACTTTGTTAATTGATTTTGGTGGTATAGGTTAACTTTACCATGGCCTTAGGCTCCAATAAATTCAAGTTACCCTCATACTTAGTCCCAACAAACTATTCAATATTTAGTAAAGTGGCATCATCAAAATTAAGGAGAATACATAGTTCTTCGTCATAACCTTCAACATTCTCAAAATTTCTTGTAGCATTTGGTTTCTTTGCCATATCCAGCTCTAGCCCATCAACCACATTATCCATAGCAATCCTCCAAATAAACCTCTCAGTGCCTTCATTGTTGGTCCTCACAAAATAATTTTTTGTTTGTTCACTATGAACCTCAACATCCTTGCTCAAAGAAATGCATATATTTGATTCTAGGATGATTGTTATTGATCAAATGTGTATTCTTCTACATAATCATCAAAGAGAAAAAACTTTCACCCATATGAAACTTTGCTTCTCAATGCTAGGCTCTATAGATCTTACCATATTCTGCCTTATCTCCAACCCATAACTTTATGAGCATTATCTAGAGCGGTTAGTATATTTGTAGTTCCGCCTTGTTGTTCTAAAATTGGAAAATCAATATTATCTCGAGCCTTGAGTGTCATCTCCCTTTTAGTCCAACGCTTTTTTCCTAGTATTAGCTATTTAAAAAAACTTTGATCACCAACTCGATCAGAAACAACACCATATGTGCTTTCATGTTTTTTGATTTGTCTTCTTACAAGATCCTTGGTCATTATGTCATCGAAGTCCTCGATATCTTGCAAAAGATATGTACATCACTATGCCCTTCTTCCACAATCCCTTCTAGCTCAAATCTAACTTTATGGAACATAAGCTTGTAGTACTAACTCTAGAAACAATATGTTTTTATAGATGATTTTTCTTCACATTTTCAATGTGCATTCAAGAATTGCCCACTTGGAAAAACATCCTTAAAAAATCCAGAGAGTTCTTCAGTGGTCTTCAAACACCTTTGGCTCTCACCCACATAGTTGCCAGTTTCCAGCAGCAAGCAACTCATTACTCCATTGTTACACATTGATAAGAAAATTTTCTTCGCATAGTGGACCATAATAATCAATCAAGACTTTATTATTTCTGACATAGTGGGACTGGACTAAGAAAGGTTCTCTAGAGATTTTGTTGGCTTTCCATTCTCACTTCCGTGGGTTTGTTTTTTCCAAGAAAACTTTATTTTCTCTACTGATATGTTGGGAGCTGAGCTTTCTTTGATCCTCACGAGTACCATAACACTATTATTGTCTTGTAATGTAGATTCTTTGGAGTGTTCAACCAGAAAAAAATGCCATCACAAGTGCCACCAAATCTAATGAATGATACTAGTAGAAAACTAGCAATAGGTGAAATACCTTTTTTATGACGCACCAAATAACCATGCGCCACAAAAAAATCGGTGGCGCACCCAGGCATGTATGCCACTAAATAATGGTATTTATGTGGCGCACCAACTCTTCATGCGCCACAAAATTTGACATTTCGGTGGCGCACCAACTATCCATGTGCCACAGAAATCTGGTGGGGGCCACGGCCAATTATTGGGTTGACCAATTCTGAGTATTTTTGTGGCGCATGGAGCTAGATGCGTCGCAGAAATATCGCTTTTCTGTGGAGCATGTGGCCAAATGCGTCACAGAAAGAAGCATTTCTGTGCGGATGGAGCTACATGTGCCACATAAGTTTTTTCAACCGTCCACGCACCCCCGATCGCCTTTTTAATGTTAAAAAAATCACAAAAACTTCAAAAAAAATCCTTTGAACTGTACTCATATTAAGTGGTATACTTGTAGGGGAAATTAACAAATTTGAATTTGAATTTGCAAACAAAGTGTAGAAAAGTGTAAAACGGCTTTTCTAGTTGCATACGAAGTCAGAAAAACACGCACAATATATCAAAATAACCGGGAGAAAATTCTACAAACGAATTTAAATGCCTTTGGCCGTTCTTAAATTTACAGAATCGGCAAATTCGAAAAGAGTAAAAAGTTACGGCAAAGTTAAGATTTTTTTCCTGCAAAAATAAAAATTTCCAAACAAAAATTCTGTGGCGCACGAAATGCACGCTACGGAATTGTTAAGCTAGAATTTGAAATCCGGCGGCGCCCTTCTCCGTCTCTCTTTTCTCCTCCTCCTCCTCTCCTCCACTTCTCCTGCACTTCACCTTCTCCTCCACTTTCCCTTATCCCCTTATGCCCTTCTCCTCCCTCCTCTCCTGCACCTCCGGCCTCCTCCACCACAGGGCGACCTCCTCCTCCTCCACACCCGACGACCTCCTCCTCCGGTGACCTCCTTCTCCTCCTCCGGCGACCCCCTCCCCCCCACCTCCGGTGACCCCCTTCAGCCGGCCTCCTCCTCCTCCTCCACACACCCACCCCCCCACCTCCAGCCGGCCTCCTCGGCCTCCTCCTCCACCACCCACCCCACACACCCACGCACCTCCGGCAACCTACAACAAATTTCAAAAAAAAATCCGGCAAAATTCCGGCGGCCCTAGATCTAGATCTGGCCACCATTTTTAAAAAATTCAAAAGAAAAGTTCTGTGGCGCACCAGCGCTGGGTGAGCCGCGCATGCCTGCCTAGTGCGCCACATAAATGTACTTTCTGTGGCGCATGGGTCCGTGCGCCACAAAATTCACATTTTTGTGGCATGGATTCCAAAATGGTGCGTCATTGATGAGTCTTTCCTACTAGTGTGCCATCTTCTTCTACTTCAGGCAGGTATATTTTGAAGAAGTACTAGGAAGTAATGCGCGGCGGCACGCCGCGCCCTTGGGTCTTAATTATATTGTAGAATATAAGTGGCATTGAAGTAGTTCAAAAATTTTGTTGTGGAAGCATTGATGGAGTAACCTCTACGTCCGTAGGATTATCATGAAGCCATGAAAAAAGTGGGTAGCATGGAATAAAATCATTTGGTGGTCGTGAGACAATGAGAAAAAAGCGGGTACTATGCATTACCGCTACAGTCCTGAAGTGAAAGAGGTGATGAAGAATGGACCAGGTATTTTTCCAAGAGATCGTGGAGAAAACAATAATATTTTTCCCGAATAAGATAGGCAAAGGGTGATAGAGTAAGTGTATTTTTTCAAAGATACTGTATAGGAAGACAGTAGTAAGTTTCTCGGGTAAAAGGCGGCAGGTGGTACGTTAAGTATATTTCTCTGGAGGTACCATAGAAGAAGTAGTAGTATTTTCCCCGAATAGAATACACGATAGATAGTGAAGTTCTTTTTTTCCGAAACCCGTTATGAAAGAAAGCAGTAGTAGGTTTCCCAAATAAAAGAGGAGAGCAATCTTGATGGAGTATTTTATTTTAAAGTAGGTAATGTGAGCCAGAAGCTGCCATCAACCGGTAATTAATAAGCTATTGTCGCTGGATCCATTGTAATGTGCCTTGTCAACATGTGGAAGAAGGCGTCAGCTGCATTGCCGATAAACTTCCCTTCAATAGTTAGTTTGTTTCTAATGTTCCAAAGGGTCCAACATTGGGCCGCAAAGGTGAACCATACTAATCTACGAAGGGGGCCTAGCAAGCCCTGTGCTAAGGCAATGAAATCCCCGACCCCAGCAGGGTTCCACTCGCAATGTAGGAGTTCCCTAACCCCGGCCCACATGAACCCCGCCATTGGGCATGTGAAGAAGATGTGGTTGCAATCCTCAACCTCTCCACACAGAGCACACAAGCTATTAGACGGACCTCGCCGATTAGCCACCTGCTCGCAGGAGGGTAGTTTTCCACTGATCAACTGCCACAAGAAGACTTTGATCTTGGGTGGAACGCGTGTCCGCCACACCTCCTTGAAATGTGTGACTGCTGCTCCCTACAGAAGTCCACAATAAACCGAACGCGTGGAGTACTCCCCTGAGGACTCGAGGGACCAGGAAATCTGATCATTCCCTTCCCCCTCTGGAAGACCCTGGATTTCACGGCACAGGTTATCCCATTCAACCTTTTCTGCCAAACCCAGGTGCCGCCGGAACCGGATGCGCCACTCCCCGGGAATCCTCTCTGCCACCCGAGTCGCGTGGACCGTGGTGAAGGGGTTGGAACAGCATCCAAAGAGGAGCGGGTAGCGGGCCCTAAGTGGCCCTCTCCCTGTCCACCAGTCTAGCCAGAAGTAAGTCCATTTTCCATTTTGGACCTTGTGGCGAGCTCCCAGTTTGAAATACCATTTGATCTTTTGTATGGAATTTCAGAACTGGGACCCCCTCGCCGGCACCTCCTTAGAGAAAAAATCCCTGTCCCCAAAGTATTTGGGGCGAATCAAATCAGCCCACAGACCCCTGTGTTTCTGGTAGTACTTCCAAATCCACTTCAGCATCAAGGCTATGTTCATGGTTTTGGTGTTGAGGATACCCAGTCCACCGAAATGCCTAGATTTGCACACGGTGGCCCAATCCACCATATGGTATTTCCTCTTGTTGCCGACCCCTCCCAGAAGAATCGGGACAGTGACTTACATGTTATTTTAGGTTAGCTAGCTAAGCCTCGCTGCGACTGCGTGCGCGCGTGCTGAGATATCACGGCGTTCAACGATGGTAGGCAGGAAAAATCCGGTCATGAACTTAACACCAGCTAGTACTAGGTCGCCTCACACTGATACCTTATCGAACAAGATTCGTTCCGTTATTTGTACATGGCTAAGTCGTCCAAAGGTCCACGATACTCACGTCACTTTTGCACCATTAGTCCTTTTTTCTCAAACGATGAAATGAAACACCGTTAGGTAACTTCTCTTGTTGTGTGTGAAGTGTGTACAAGCGAATTTACTCGTTGGCCAGGCAATTTGGCCTCTGCTCTTTTCAAATGATTCGGAGAAAAACCTTTTTCCACATATGAGAAAAACGAGCGTTTATGTTCTGTGTTATGTGATGTCTCGATCAGTCGAGGCATGCACACACGTGAGGATGTACTTAATTGTGTGATTAAAGGACTGACTACGGACGGGTCCAAAAGTATATGCCGTTTGTTTGAGTACGGTACGAAGATTGTTGAACTTGAATGGAAAAGTTCAAACCAGGAAAACTTGGCATGATATCACAAAAAGCAAAAAACTTCACAGATGAAGGTGTTAGACTTAAGAGCTAACAAATTTGCTCCGAGCACACAAACAAAACTTGCCAAAACGTGGAGATAAAAACTTGTGAAAAAACATGGTGTACAAGGTGCCAAACTGTAAATGTAAGTTCAGTGTATGTGTCAATTTCCAGCTGCCACGTACTAGCCGATCGAAGACAAGGATACATACCAGCAGCAAGCCAGCAAGTTGAATTTTTTTCCCTGTTTCCTAAGCCGGGGCGTTTGCTTAAAATCTAAGAACTTTTATCTGCCATACGGAATAGAGTTAGGCCAACGGCTGAAGCTGACATCTAGCTAGTACTCTTGTGATGCATGTTACCTGCGTTAGAAGCACAGCACAAGCACAAGCTGCCTCCCTAGCTAGCAGCTCTTCGATCTGTTGTTGACCATCAAAGCAATCTAGAGCAGGAAGGAACTAATATATGTGTTATTTAATCGATTTCTGGCGGGTAGTTGCTGTTACCATGATATGAAATCGTTATCGTAAGAATGTCTCCCATAGTTGTCAAGGCTGCATCACCTAAGTTTAAAAGTCCATCATAAAAAGACAGCTAGCTTCTACTATACTATTATATATAGGTGAATCTGAAAAGAATAAACAGTAGATAGAGATGTAACAGTAACTTTTTTCTCTCTTTTTTGCAAAAAACTTATTTTATTGTAACTTGTATATTTCTACTAAAATGTTCTTTTTTGGGAGTGCAAGTGCTTGTTCTTCATCTATGCACATTTTGCATGGTTGCATTAGTATTTTATAGAGGAGATCTCTTTATAGCGATGCTAATTTTACAGATATATAATTTTTTTAAACACCTACTTCAATTAGGTATATACGCCAAGCTATAATTGTAAAAAATGACAGTGCCCACCATACATATACTGTAGCATTCTCATTAGGTACATACTCCAATTTGGGTACACATTTTGACTACTATCAAATCTTCTTTTAAATGATTAGTGTTAAATCTGAATAGGTAGAATGTGGTTCCAATAGCCAAAATTAAATTATCTTGAAAGATAACATACGTGGTACATGCCAAGAGAGCTAATCCACAGTTGCACAACCGGCAGCATCAAAATTTCAGCTCACTGGAAACTGAAATCAATACTAAACAGCAACTGAAGTACGTAGCTTATAGTTACAACTCAGTTGACCTAATTAATTTTAGCATTGGAGACGAATAGCGAATTGTATTGATCGGCCAGGTAGGTCTGAGGCGCCCAACAGCACAGGAAATCCCGTAGAAACTAACCTGCTTGCTCCTTGTTCCCAATTAACAAACAGGACAAAAAGTCTCCCCCCTCCTTTTCTAAAATATAATCCTGAATAGAAGGCTGTACTACACTGCCTATTTTAGGCATGCAGAAAACAAAAGTACAGACCAACTACCTAACCCCTGTTGATCAACTAATGTTCTTGTTAATTACTACCTCCATCTCAAAACTTAAGGATTATATTATTTTTAGAAAGTCAAACTATATCAAGTTTGACTAAGCTTTTACCAAAAATCATTAACATGCAAAATACAAAATTAATATCGTTAAATAGATAATGAAATATATTTTCGTATGATATCTACAAAATATTGTATTTGTTGATAGATTGTTCTAAAAATTTAGTCAAACTTTACTTGGTTTAACTTTTCAAAAAAAATATAAGTCTTAAGCTTTGGGATGGAGGTAATAATGCACATGCAATTCAAGCAATGTTGCGCTAGCCCTGAGAAAGAAGGCATGGTAGCCGGCCAGTAAAATGTAGTTAAGACGATTAATCAGCTTGTTATCTAAAATTAGATATTAATTAGTCGACTGGTTAATGCAGAACCTATTTTAAGGTATGTTACTGTTGGAGTTAGGTGCCGCGTACAATAGGGGAAGGAGAGTGATGGGTTGGTTCTAAGTAGACGTTGTAGGTTTGAAACATCAGAGGGATGTTGAGACCTGAACAACAGAATTCCCCCCACCAAGCAACCCTACAGCGGCATCTTTCTCCCCTTCTCCCAAACTCCCTCCCAAAAATATTAGGTGCACCAAGTGTAGAATTTCATTGCACACAAAGACGTACCGGTTGATCAGTCTGTGGAAGAAGACAGTAACCATTTAATTATCTCTCTGACAGGCCCATATATATACTGATCAAACCAAGATTAGTTATTGGAAAAACACATAACAACAGTATTGGTTTACCCGCAAAAAAACAGCATTGGTTTGGTCAAAGTAAACCCGATTCGTTAGTTAATAAAAATGTTACACTAGAATTAGTTTATCAGTTCTGTAACTTTCAGACCAAATATTACTAACATAAGCTACTGGTTCCTGCAGATGTCATGGGTTGCTGGCAGTAGTTTTCCATCACACAAACACAGGGAGACTGCTTGGTTTTCTCGTATGATGTTAGTTGAACAATTGTAACTGGCGAGACACTGCATGTAGTTAGTTGATCTTGTGGACCTAGATATGGCTAGCATGTAACTAACATTTTCTATTCCCTTTCGCGAAGCTTAACGTACAAAACCACCCGTTAGCCCACACGTAGCATCAAACTAACTCCGGTGTAACCATCTCCCAACTCGCTATCTTCTCCCTCACTAACGATCAACAATAACGAGACTCGGAGTTAGAGAGAGAGAGAGAGAGAGAGAGAAAACTGCCTGCCCCTGCACTTTCCCTTAGCCCTCAAACCCTCCATTCTATAAATCCCCCACCCATTATCTTTCTCTTGCCTCTTCTCAACTTATCGATCGACCTTTGTCTCTTCCTTCTCCCTCTCTAATCTTTGTTCATATCTCCAGTGGACCTACATGCACAAGGATCCTGATCGATCGATCGATCGATCTGTGTTCGTTCTTCCCGTGTCTGAAGCAATCTAGCTAGTCGATTCTTTTGCTGCTGTTTATGCGTAGCTAGCCTTACTAAGCTAATTATATATTTAAGGGATAGCTAGAGAGATTTGTCGCTGTTGTTGTTTCGTCGATTGATCGATCAAGGATGTGCACAAGGGGACACTGGAGGCCGTCGGAGGACGAGAGGCTCAAGGAGCTCGTCGCGCGGTACGGGCCGCACAACTGGAACGCCATCGCCGAGAAGCTCCACGGCCGATCAGGTAACTAACGACATGCATGCATGCGTGAATATCATAGATTCGTATCTCATAGATGATAATATGGAGGCTCGCTATTGGTTAACTGTACTTTGTTTTCCGTTAATCCCTTTCTTTCTGGCGCACTACTGCTTCCAGTAAGCTTATCTGACCTTTTGGGATTTTCAGCATGCTTAATTAGTCCTGGACAGAATTTTAATTTGTTAGGGTGTCATGCTCACCTTGATGTGCATATCGTATCTCTATCACTTGTGCAGCAATTTTATCTATCTTGTGGCTAGAGCTACTGAGTTAATTTTGCTTTCCTTGCTTCCTAATTCATCTAGCACGCGCAAGCTATCTGTCCATGGCGTCGTCGCGAGCACATCGCGTAAGTTGGATAACTAATTAACCGACGGAAAATGACCGGCTCTTTGACTAATTTCAGGGAAGAGCTGCAGGCTGCGCTGGTTCAACCAGCTGGACCCGAGGATCAACCGGAACCCCTTCACGGAGGAGGAGGAGGAGCTCCTCCTCGCGTCACACCGCGTCCACGGCAACCGCTGGGCCGTCATCGCCAGGCTCTTCCCGGGCCGCACCGACAACGCCGTCAAGAACCACTGGCATGTGATCATGGCGCGTCGCTGCAGGGAGCGGATGAGGCTGTCGTCCAACAGGCGGGCCGGCACCGCCGCCGCATCCGCGAAAGAAGATACCAGTCTTACGGGCGCCGGCGCCGGCGAGAAGCCCAGACCTCGAGCTCCTGACACGAATCGCATGGCCGCCTTGCTCGACAAGTACCGTAGAGAATTTGCTGGGCCCTTCGCGATCAGCCCTCACAGCAGTAAGGAGGGTTACTGCTCATCTACGAACGAAGGTAAATTAATGAACTACTCTCTTGCATGCACACTGCGAGGTATTACGCATTTCTGACCGATTTAGCTTATATGTGTGGAATTAAACGGAAAATTAATTCGTTATTTGCAGATACGAATAGATCGGTGGAGTTCTACGATTTTCTCCAGGTGAACGTGAGCTCGAGCGACACCAAGTGCGGTTCGAGCATCGAGGAGCAGGAGGAGAACCGGGACGACAATGATCAACAAGCTGAAGGGCAGGTGGCGCTCATAGATTTCATGGAGGTTGGAACTTCTCACCAGTGATTTATCTGTATATGTATCGATGAAATGGATCGGTATTTAACTAGGGGTGCATCCAAAGCAGCTTGTTGTAATGCTTTGTGAGGGGGCATGCTACATGATGTAGCAATCTAACACCAATGACACTTATAGAGGAAGCTAAGGCACGAAATGCAAACGTACATATGACATGTAGTACATGTAATTTATTGATGTACACATACACATATATATTGTCCATCCATCCATGCATGGAGAATTGGTTGTTCTGTCATTATTTGTAAATTTTATTTAATAATATGAAAAAATTTGTTTCTCAATTCAACTACTTAATTATGCGCTAACAGTTGTTAAACCCGCATTGTAATACTACCTCGGTTTCGATGAATAGGGTGCAAGTGTATTTCAAGATAAACTTTAACCGAAAAAATTGAGCAAAAAAAGCTTGATTATATTATATGTAATTAGTACGTTAGATTCGTATTAAAAACATTTTCTAATGATACTAATTTTATACCATAAATCTTTATATATTTAGAGTTATTCTTGCTAGAAAAACGAGCACGCCTTATTTGATGGAATGGAGGAGTATACGCTAAGAACCGTGAAAACTCCAGATTGATTTCCAGGAAAGAAGGCTGTGTTTTGGCTCACATGACTAGATGCTCCGAATATGTGGATCTCATTAAAAATGTTAAAAAAAACAGATTATTTGATATTTTGAAATGTGTTTTTAACGGTGGGAGCATTTAGTCCTATGAAGAGGATTATGATAAGCCGCTTGTAGTAATTTGACCTTATCAATCTTTAAATAGTGTGCGACTCAAGAGATATATTCACTCATTGAGTATTTCATCGTGTACACAAATACACATACATATATGCATGAAGGTGCAATGAAAAATAAGTTCTTGTCTTCTTGAGCAAGTATGCCTTGCGTTATGAGCAACATGATGTGTAAATCTGCTGTAACTGGACACGTTAACGATATGTTGAATTAGTCCGTTAGGTGGATGACGTCCTCGATCTGATGGCATCCGTGCACCGTATTTATCGTTTACCATTTGTCCGCGAACATCTCCTCGATGGGGAGTGCTCCGGTGTCCCCCCCTACGTTGAATCGGTAAGTTAGCGAAAGAAGTCTAAATAACCCCAGATGTTTCATGTTTTAGACACAACACCCCTCAAATTAAAACTGCCATAGCGTTTTCGTGCAGCTGAAGGTACATGTCCACGGTTGGCAACCTTCTGTCACTAGAGAAGTGCACGCCTTTGTCACGGTCGCGGCTGCCTTGCAGTGCGGACTAGCTGCCGCCCTCGCCATGCACGCATGCATTGTCGCTCGTTGCTACTAGTGTGGTGCTTGTTGTGCCCACGCCAAAGACTTAAGAGCATCTCCAGTCGCCGTTCTCAAAACCATCCCCAAAGGGATTTGGAGCGCGCCGGACAAAAAACGTTTTCAGCCGCGTCGGCCCGATACGGTGTCCGGCGCCCCGAGCCCGTCCCCGCCCCACAGGGGACGCTCCGGGCACGCCGGACACAACAAAAAGCGAGGCGAGGCGTGGCGGGACCGATGCGTCAGCGGCACATTCAAGTTTGGACCTAACCATCCTTTACCTCGCGACGGAAGTTATTGGCGCGCAGTGACACACAACCGAAGCGTCGCAGCTTTGCCTTAATGGCGACAGAGGGGCAGACGTGACGTCTCGTCGGTGCTGCGCAGCTTCCACGTGTCGCCGGCGTTCGCACGCCACCATGTGTTCCCGCGCATTTCTTCCCGCCGCTTCTGGCCTCTTCCCGCGCTTTCATTCCGACGCCGGCGTATATAAAAGGGGCCCCCGGCTCAATGGCAGCCAGCACAGCCGCCGGCACCCCTTTCTCCGCCACAAGCACAACCCTCGTTGCTCGAACACGACTGCGCAATGATGAACCGCCCCGGCTCCGGCCAGTTCCCTCCACCGCCGTCTCCTCCACCACCACCTCCACTACCGGATTCGCAGTTCGGCATCGACGCTACCGCGGAGGAAGAGTCGCGGCGGTGTCGGGCGGAGCTTTGGCGTGCAGAGCGGCGGCATCGGCGGGAGGCAATCGAGCAGCGGGAGCATCAGCAACGTGAGGCGGCGGCGGTGTCAGCAGCGGAAGACCCCGTAGTTAAGAAGAACGCGGTGTGGGAGGAGGCGGCGCTGGCGGACACCATTGTTTAGACAAACCATCTGGCCATAGCCCTTCACGTAGAAGCAAGACGTTCCAGGCCATCTGTGTCCAATCGCCGTTGCCGGAAAAGGTAACGGCCATGGCATGAATACACAACCTGCAACTTCCGTATCAGCTGGTGGCTTTGATCGAGTCCTGATTGAGCTGTTGGCCGGCCGCTGCTGTACGAGCTGATGGCAGTTAAGGTAGTGGTGGGAGTCTAGGAGAGAGGCTGCAAATGAAATTAAAAACCTGATTAGAATTGTGTATATCACTCACCTCGGCACGCCATCGTTTAGACAAACCATCTGGCCATAGCCCCTCTGGGGTAAAGTTGAGAGGCTAAGTATGTCAGTTATAATTTGAGGGGATGTTGTGTCCAAAACATAAAAACATCTAGGGGTTATCTGGGCTTTTTTTATCTTAGCCTACGAAGGGGTATCAGTAAATCCTGGCCATTCATACCAACCAAAGTTTTGAGAGGGGGGGACACCGGAGCACTCCCCCTCCTCGATAAGCATGATATAACAGTCGTTTTGCGTCACTTAATCCCCGGCTCGATTTCTTTGATTTGGACTTCCACTCTAGCTAGCAAGGATGACGTGCGTGTTTGATCTCAGTGAAAATGGACGAATAGGGGGAAAACTGATATGCAGTGTGCAATTGGTATTTGTCGCCTTTCGGTGCACAAACTTGATCCATTCACGTTTCTTTGTCAAATCGCTTTTGGCAACCTGTTATCCTAGACAGTGTAACGGTGAAGCCTCGTGTGTACTATATATATTGCCCCGACATGACATTTAATAACAACCTGGAACAACTTTTTACGTCTACTTTGTTGTGTGAATAAAAATGTAAATGACATTTTGTGGCATATAGTTCCTCCGACTAGAAAAGGACGTCTTAGTAGATACATCTAAATTTAGACAAATCTAAGATGCTCATCTATAGACAAAGGTAATAAAAAATTAAAACATGGCATAAATTTCGAGTGTGTGGAGGCAGACCAGAATTTAGAGAGAAATCAAAAATGATATTTAAAACTTACCGAAATATCTGAAATTGTGTTCACGAATATATACCCACATATTCTATAGATCTATAATTTTTCGTTATATAATTAGCTTGGGCAGCAGACAATTTGTAGCTTTAAAAAGGCGAGAATGCTCGCTTTTTCCCGGCACAGTCTTTCTTGTGTAGATTTTACAGCTAAAAATATACGTTGATAAAAAAATATGACTTACTAGACCCTATGGGTGCTTGTAGGTTGAAAAATGCAATTTAAAATGAATCTTTTGCATTCTTTTCTAAACCACTCCTTGGAGCTCAAGCTCCAAAAGAGGTTTCCAATAAACTTCATTCTAAAACAGGTAATATTAGTTTGTCACAAGCTAACATGTTAAACAACGTATCTTCCGTTATAGTTTCAGCTAGACTGAAAATAGGGAGTTCCATCTTAAAGGTCGAGACATGAAAACATGGCCGCACATGACAAAATAACCTAGCGAGGACACATGGACCAAAGGTTGGTGTGCGTTCGGTTTGCATGCCTTTAGCCTTTTGGCCCTTCTAGAGTTCAAATGGTGTGTCATGTTCTTTTATGTAAGCATATAATATTTTCTATTTTCCCTAGATCATGCTCTTCGCCCGTTACCGCCTCTTAGTGTATGTGTAGGCCTAACATGGGGAAGTGCACCCTACCACACAGGTTGTGTCTCAACAAGATATGACTAGGATTTGCCTTGTGACGTGCCCTAATCGACATGTCACCCTAACGAGCGGGTTTTCGTGTTTAAGCCACATGAAATGCTTAATGCGGTACATAAATACATAATGTGATTGTCCACTACATTCTTATAAAATTTCATGAAAAAATATGGTCAATTGTGCTTAATTCTGATAAATACAAGGAATTTGAAAATATAATTTAATTATAATTACCCTTCTCCGTTGCATAATTCTTGTGGTGATTGTAGTTAATGGATGGGGTAGTAAATACTTGCAAAACTCCGTCCACTGAATGACAACATGCCATTTCCACGAACGAAAAATAACACTAAACCGACGCAAAGAGTTTTGAATCGATCCGGGAGTGATGCAATGTGGTAATATTTTATAAATATGGTAATTACTTTATTGTTCTAGCAACATACATGGTCTAAGTCACAAATATACCCTTGTGTGTCGGTGGCTCGGTGCAAAACTGAACCTGGCCTAATTAGACAGGTGGTTGCCTTATAAGCGAACAAAGTACAGAAATATAATTATCTGTAGCCCTGAGCCGGATCGGCCTTCATCATTCCATAAAGGTAACCATCTTCGAAAAAACACAGTTAGTTAGACTGTACTTGGCAGAGACATCACCATCAGCATGCCAAGCTAAGCTAGTAGCTCGCTAGCTCCTCCAAGTACATAGAGCAAGCCACACACCACGAAAGAAAGACGAGATCGATCGGGCTTAATTTGATCCCAAGTAACATACGCAAGCAAGGAATGAAAACCAAATAAGCCAATCGTGCACCCGCCCGCCCCACCACCGGCACCACCGTTCGAGCTTAGCTAGCTAGGGTCGCCGCCGCACGCGCGCGCGCGCCGGTTGCTTTCGGGGAAACTGCACAGATGTGTTGCACCGATCGATCGCCGATCGCGGTGCGTGCGTGCGTGTTGCAGCGCGCGCGAAGATTCCAACGGCGACCGGTCCTCTCCAACTGCTGCTCCCACTTCCTCCCTCCGATGGGTCGCCGTTGCTGTTGTTGTTGGTGGCTGATGTGACGCCGCCGCGCGCGCGATCGCCGAGCGGTTTAGTAACGAACAAGTCGGCCGGTCCCCCTCCCCGGTTCCCCGTTTCGTTATTTCATGCATCTCTAGTGCGCGCTTTCGTGCTCCAATGGGGATGGATCGATGGGTGGTCGGGGTCGGCGACTCGGCGCGACGGCGACAATCCGATGTATCCGTCGATGCAGATGCAGCGTACGCGTCCCGGGCTGGTGGGGCCGATGACGTAGGGGTTTGGTCATCATCCCATCGACAACAACCTCTTAATTCCGTTAGTTTAGTGTTTAGTAGAAGATGGTTAAGGTTTAGAGCGTGTGTACAGTGATGGGCTGATGGCCAAGTAATGTTAGTTTGTTTCCTATGTTTCATGCAAGCCTACCGATAGGTTTGTTTCCTATGTTTCATGATGACTATCTAAGAGCATGTCTAACAAGCCCTTTATAACCCGCCCACCCCGTAAAATTCCGGCGGGATACGGGGCAGGCGCGATTTGGGCCGTCTAGCAGGCCCCGTATTCGGGCCGGCCCGTTTCGGCGGAATACGGGGCCCAGGAAATCGGCCCCGCCGCCCCCTACTTATACCGGGCGCAGGTGCGAGTGAGGGGTTAACCCCTCACTCGCAACCCTAGCTCCGCCGTGCACCGCCGCCTCCTCCATCCTGCTCCGGCGAGCAATCCCTCACTACCTAGCTCCACATTTCACCCCAGCTTCGGCATGGACGCACGCCGCCGCAGACGCCGCCTCGCCGGCGAGCGGATCGAAGCGATCCCGCTCGCCGGACAACGTGGAGGATGCGTGGTGTCTCCAATGCAAGAGATCCACCGCCGGGAGCCACCGTGCTGCCTGCAGGTATGCCGGCGCCGCGTACGTCCCGCCGAAGCTCGTTGACTTCGCGGCGGGCGGGCGCTGGTACAACCAGGATCCGCCGATGAAGCCGATGAGCGGCCCCAAGTTCGACGAGTGGCGCGCCGAGTGGGAGCGCCGACGCTGGGCGAAGGCGGCTTGGAACGCGAGAATCGGGAGCACCAGCGGCGGAGGAGCTCCGCTCGTCGGCGAGGAGGAGGAGGACCCCGACTTGTTGAAGGCGATACAAGAGTCCCTCAAGGACGACGCCGAGAGGAAGAGGGCGGAGGAGGAAGAGGAGGCGGCGGCCATCGCCGCCGTGAAGGAGGCGCAGTTGCGGGAGGCGTACTCGTACATCGTCGACCTCTCCGACTAGAAGTCGCGATCCATTTAGGATCGCGCATTTTGGATGTATATACGTTGATCCGTATGTATGATCGACGAACTATGAATATGAAAGTTTCCCGGGGTTTTAAATTTACGAATTTACGGGGTGAAATACGGGGTCTGCTAGACGGAACGGTGTATCGACGAGCACTTTTTTATACGGGGCGAAATAATCGCGATATACGGGGCAGAAAAGTAAGGGGCCTGTTAGACATGCTCTAACTGTAAAACGGGTCTAGATACATCGTCCAAGAAACTAAACCACCAGAGAACTAAACTAGAGGTTGGATGGTTCTATATTACACATCACACTCAATTAATGTCGGACCTTATTGAGCCAACCCCTCCTCCCCTCCCATGTCGCCCCCGTGAGGCAACTCGGAGGAACCCTAATCCGCGTTGCTGTTGTCCCCTTCCCTCCCCCCCACTCCTCCCTTGCTAATCCTAGAGGGTGCGGTCGATCAAAGCCCGATCGGCATCGGCGGTGGCGAAGCCTTCTCTTCCTCTCACGCGGTGGCGTGGACGCGAATCCGACCCATCGGGCTGGAGCTTGGCTCTTACATTGGGAGGCATGGCGAGAACGCTCAACCTTGGTCTGGCGGTGGCATGATGGTGGATGGCATGGTGGTGTGTGCCTAGGCGTCTAGGCGGCGAGGGTTGTGGGCGGTAACGGAGACAAATCCGGGATGGCGGTGACCTCGGCTTGGCATGGCGGCAGTACTGTGACGGCGGAGCTTCAACGATGATGGTGGTTGTTGGAGATACTGCTCTACAGACAAATAATAATGGATATTTATTGTATGTCAGAATGTTCGTAATTAGTTATGTGCCATGCTATAACTATATTAAGAGGAAAATATTAATACATGTGCGGTATTATAAACAAACAAGAGTCCCTAGTGAGCACACAATTGCATAACCAGTTCATTGAGGTCAATAGTTGATCGAGGTTTTCCCGATCATGGACACACATGACATTGACAATGAGATCATATCGGTTGGATGAATGATATGATGGACATACCCATAACATAAGTATTGTAACACGATCAAGTCACATCGAATTCAATGTTAGATGTTTATTATAAGTGCATAGTAACTTAATCCTTTGACCAAGAGATCATATCTAATCATTGTCTCCGGAGGTTGCCTTACACTAGTAGAAAAACAACCTTTGGTACCAGTTCCAGAGGGGCTTTGGTACCGGTTTGGCAACCGGTACCAATAAATCGGGACTAAAGCTACCCCTCCCCCCCCTTTGGTAGCGGTTCTTTACGAACCAGTATTAAAAGTGCCTCCACGTAGGCACGGAGGAGCCCGCGGGGCTGGAGACCTTTGGTACCGATTTGTAACACGAACCGGTACCAAAGGTGGGGGATGCGGCAGAGAAAGTGCATAAATCTCTACCGCGGCAGAGAATTTTTTTCGAATTATTTTCCATTCCCTCTTTTTTTCTTTTTTTCTTTTTTCAGAATTTAATTATTTAATTTGGAAGAGAAATAAAAGCATGATGAACATAATTGGAATAGCAATAATGCTAGTAGGTAGATATGGTGGATACAATTGGAAAACTTTGGGTTTTAGCAGTTGGATTGATGAGGACATCTGACATAGGCATCCCCAATGGGCCTGCCGAAGATGGTACCCGGGGTTTTTACTGAAGGCCCACGACTCGAAAATTATGAAGCCCGGAAGCCCAGTTAAGAGATAGTTTGGAAAGATAGAGTTGTATTAGGAATAATGACTTGTAATTATTACGGGACGAACTCAAAGAGTCTCCCGGTCTTTGTAACTTGTACATCACGAAACCCTCGGCTCCGCCTCCTATATAAGGGGGGGGGGTCAAGGGACGAAGAAAGGGATCGATTTCATTGTCAACATAACCCTAGTTTTCTGTTAGTCGAGTACTTTTTGGTTGACACCCTCGAGATCTACTTGTCCTCTACTTCCAACTAAACCCTAGTCTACAATCCGTAGGCATTGACAAGTTAATCCCTTGTCAATTGGCGCCGTCTCTGGGAATTAGAGGCGACAAGGAGCTGATCTCGATGACACGTTCAAGATCGTCGACTTCTTCAGTAGCAAGCAACGCGATGGATAGAGGTAAACGGATCGAAATTGATCTAGTCGCCTCCTACTACACTACTACCTCCGTCATTGCAAGATGAAGACGATACTACTGTGAAGCTCAAGTCCAATGAAGTCAGGATTGGACAGACACGAGCTCGTGCGAAACTATTTAAACAACAGGTGAACTTGTTCCTAAGTGATACTTTGATCAATGAGAACTTATATTGCCTAAGTCCTATTACTTATGTATGATCAGGTATGAAGAAGGAGCAAGCATCGCACAAGGAGGAGAGGAGCAGTTGGACAAGAAGCTGGACATGGAGCTGGCCATGAAGCTGGACAAGAAGACATCCCATGGAAGCGCGAGGGAGGAGAGGGAGGCATGCGCGAGGGGAGAAGAAGAAGTCCATGCCGGCACCAGGCCCGGTCAAACCGGCCGCCACGTCGGCGCGCCCCGTCCCAGGCCCGGTCCAACCGGGCGCCCGACCGGCCCAGCCCGACGCCGACCGGATCCCCAGCTTGTGCCAACCGCGCACTATCCAGTAAGCCCGAACGCTTAGCCCGGTCACCACCCGGTGCCAGACCCGGTTGAAACCGGATGGCCCGGTCCCAGGCCCGGTTGACCGGCCGTATGACCGGCCGACTCCAAGTCTGTCTCGACCAGATCCGATCTGGGTCGGTTTTCTATGTATATTTTCGACCTGAGGTCGTCCTGAACCCTATATAAGTGCCCAGGACGCCCCCAAATTAGGTTGACACCACGTTTAAGATAAACCCTAGTTCATAGTTGATTGCTTTGCAATTCAATTGAATCTCTACACCATATTGCATTGATTTGGTGTAAACCCCTGAAAGTCTTGTGTGATCTACTGTTCCATTGGGAATTAGACGGTTGCAACTTACCGCTTCGTGGTCGGCGGCTACGTGCGCAAGTGTGTGGAGTTGCGAATATCTTGCAGGGTTGAGAGTTATTGCATTGGCGACAGGGACCAATCGGGAGACTTCGTTGCGTCATACAAGTTATCATCCACTTCATCATCGTGTATCTCCGTTGTGTTCATCTCGTGATGATCATCACCACCGTTGCTTACTGAGAAGATCGGGCCACCCCTTATCATCTTGGTATCAGATTTCAGTGTTTCCTCGATAAGCCATCCACAATCCACCCCATAGTTGAGTTGTGAGTGTTTTCCTATCCAGAAAAAGCCAAAAATATTAGGGTTAGGGTTTGCCATAGCCTTAGATTGCACTAATTTCGAGTTTTAGTTGCTTTTCGTAGTTATTTTTGCGTATCTTTTTCTTCCATCTAGTATTGTTAGGGTTTGTGTCTCCGCTATCATCTAGTTTCAGTCTTTGTTTACTCCGAGTCCACATAGCGTACAGTGTGCTTATCCAAACCATAGACATAGTCTTTCGATATAAGTGACTAGGAACTTCCCCAGAAGAGACTAGTTTTACCGCTCGACAGGCTGCTCGTTAGGTTTTCGGTGCTTTGCAATTTCTGCTGGCCGTGTTACAAGGAGAAGAGTCGTAAAATAAAAAAATAAAAATAAAATTGTAGCTACAGTAACCGTGAGAAATAGAGAAAAATAAAAAGTGATTCAAAAAAAAAGGAGTGAAAAAAAGTTAAGTGCTAGTAAGATCAAGTGAAGGCCTAGTTTACTTTTCTGCACCTGTAGTTGAGCAATCTTGTGCCTGTTTCGTTGAGCTTTGCTAGTGTCTCTCGAGTGCATTGCAACCTTTTCATCCATATAGTTGCCTTGCCAGATTTATCGCCTTGTGTGAGTATCATTGGTTGTCTACGGTCAGCGCTAGAGCTTGTTATTGGTGCAAATAGGTAGCCTACCTACAGCCCCACATATATCCCGCTTTGTCGTGTGATTTGTTCTTATACCCTTGATATTTGCTTCGCTACATCCATGAACTACTCGTCACTACAAGTGGTAAGCAATACTAATTCACTTTGGAGCGGTAAGATTTCCTTTTCTTCTCAGTTTTGAGTGAGTTGTGAGAGTACCACCATATTTTTTTTTTTGAGTGCACTAATCTACTAACCATGTCTTCTAGTGATGAGAAAATTGTTAACCAAAAAAATAAGGATGTCGCTGATGTGATGACATGGAGGGAGTATGAGGCTCTTCGTAATGAGATGCGACGTGAATTCCGCGTTCAGGACGAAGAACTAAAGGAGACCATTGACGGGGTTTCCAAAAAGTTGGATACTACTAATGAGACCGCCAATGCTATGCAAGATCAAATGATGGATATTCAGCGTAATATTCAAGCTTTGACACTTGATGTTGAGAATTTTACCCAACAACAACAACACCGTGAGGATGAAGATGCTGAGCTTCAAGATGAAGCACCTGGTGTTGATCGTGGTGTTGGCCGTGGTAACCGTGGTCGTGGTTTTGTTGAACTCAGACGCCATGGTCGTGGGTTTGGGGAAGAAGATGGGTTGGGTAAGCCAAAGTTTTCGATACCCAAATTTGAAGGAGGTGTTGATGTTGAAGAATACCTCACTTGGGAGCTGAAGATTGAGAAGTTATGGCGCCTACATAATTATATTGAAGATAGGAAGATCAAGCTTGCTTTTTCCGAATTTGATGGCTATGCATTGCGTTGGTGCGATGGACTTGTTCGTGCCCGAGAAGAAGATGGTGAGCTGCCTATTATCACATGGCGTGCTATGAAGGCGGCAATGCAAGCTCGTTTCGTGCCCGCTAATTATTTGCGATCAATATATGATAAGTTGACCCTATTGCGATAAGGTGTGAAGACTGTTGATACTTATTTCATGGAGATGGAGATGTTTATGCAGCGTGGCCGTGTTCGTGAGTCACTTGAGATGACAATGCAGTGTCTCCTGCATGGTTTGAAGTATGATATCAAAGGCATTGTTCGTCATCACAGTTACACCACTATGAATGAGTTGCTACATCATGCAAGAGAAGCTGAATCACAGTTGGCTGAAGAAGCACAAGTTAAAGGTTGTGCTACGGGAGCTGGGCGCTACATGCCTAGAGCGCCCCCATCTACGACGTCGGCGCCATCTTCGCGCTCCGCACTTTATTCTACTCCGTCTAGCAAGCCGGTCTCCAATGTGTCCAACACAAAGAAGCCCGAACCTGCTGCAAGTACGAGTGGTTCTAGCATGTCTACTGCGTGCAACAGTGGTATGAATTGTCATACATGTGGTGGCAAGGGTCACTTCAAGAGAGATTTTCCTAACCGCAAGGTCATGATTATCAATAAGGACAATGAGTATGAGACTGGAGATGATGTTGATCCATATGCTCCAGAAGATGATGACTATGACAGTGATGGTGTAGATGCTTATCCGTCTGAGCTCGCACTATTGTTGTGTCTCAGCATGCTCTTAATGTGTTGCCAAGTCCATCTACTCAGTGCTGCAATTTGTTCCAAACAAAGGCTTTAGTTGGTCCTGACAAGGCTTGCAAGGTCATTATTGATGGCGGGAGTTGCCGCAATTTAGCAAGCAAGGAGTTCTGTACCAAGCTGAAGTTGAAGTATCTACCGCACGTGCATCCATACTATATTCAGTGGTTGAGCGACAATGGTGAGATGAAGGTAAACCACATGGTGCGTGTTGAGTTTGAGATTGGACCGTATAAGGATTTCATTGATTTTGATGTGGTTCCTATGACAATGTGTTACCTACTATTGGGTCGGCCTTGGCTCTATGACCGTTGTGTGCAACACAATGGCCGTGCCAATACATACATTTGGAGTTCAAGGGCAAAAAAGTCAACTTGCAACCTATGTCACCACAGCAAATTGTCAATGAATCTCGTCAGAAAGTTGAAGTAAACTTGGAGGATGCACCTATAGATAGGCGAGAGAATCGTAATGTCGTGAGTGATATAACGAAAAGTGAGAGAGTGAATTCCTTAGTCTTATTAGCCACCAAAGAGGACATGAGAGAATTTAGTGAGGATCCTACAGCCATGCCTCTTGTGCTCATGTACAAGGGTGAGGTTTTTGTTTCTAACGACATGACTCCCATTTCTCTTGGTGTTTCTAGTGTTTTGTGGGAATTCAAAGACGTGTTTCCGGAGGAGGTACTCGCAGGATTGCCACCATTGCGTGGTATTGAGCATCAAATTGACTTGATCCCCGGAGCTTCGCTGCCCAATAGGGCGCCATATAGGACGAACCCCGAAGAGACGAAGGAGATACAGAAGAGTGTACAAGCGCTACTCGACAAAGGTTATATCCGCATGAGCCTTAGTCTTTGTGTTGTTCTTGTTATTCTAGTTCCTAAGAAAGATGGTACATAGCGCATGTGTGTAGATTATAGAGCGATAAACAACATTATTATTCGATATCGTCATCCTATTCCCCGTTTAGAGGATATGCTAAATGAATTGAGCGGTGCTTCTGTTTTCTCTAAAATTGATTTGCGTAGTGGTTATCATCAAATTAGGATGAAAGAGGAGGGTGAATGGAAAACAGTCTTTAAAACAAAATTTGGTTTATATGAGTGGTTAGTAATGCCTTTTGGTTTAACTAATGCACCTAGCACTTTCATGAGAGTGATGAACCATGTTTTGCGTGATTTTATTGGCAAGTTTGTGGTTGTGTACTTTGAGGACATATTAATCTACAGCCGCAATAAATCTGATCATACTATACATATTCGAGATGTTTTGCAAGTGTTGTGTGATAATAAACTCCATGGTAATCTTGAGAAGTCACATTTTGCAAAGATAAGGTCATATTTCTGGGTTATGTTGTCTCTGAGCATGGAGTAGAAGTAGATATGTCTAAAATTGAAGCAATTCAAAATTAGCCTACTCCCATGAATGTGAGTCAAGTAAGAAGTTTTCATGGTCTTGCTGGATTTTATAGAAGATTTGTGCCCAACTTTAGTACTATTGTTGCACCTTTGAACGAATTGACTAAAAAGGATGTTGTTTTTGAGTGGGGTGCAGCCCAAGATCATGCTTTTGATGAACTGAAATGTTTGTTAACTTCTGCACTGTTGCTTGCATTTCCTGATTTCAATAAGCAATTTGAGATTGAATGTGATGCTAGTGGTATTGGAATTGGTGGTGTGTTGATGCAAGAGGGTCGCCCAATTGCATATTTTTTTGAGAAACTTTCAGGTGCTAAGTTGAACTATCCTATTTATGATAAAGAATTATATGCTTTAATTAGAGTTCTTGAGGTTTGGCAACATTATTTGTGGCCAAAAGAATTTATCATACATTCTGATCATGAAGCTTTAAAATATTTGAAGGCTTAATCTACTTTGCATAAGTGTCTTGCTAAGTGGGTTGAGTTCATTGAGTCTTTTCCATACATTATTAAACATAAGAAGGGAAAAGATAATATTGTTGTTGATGCTCTATCTAGGAAGAACATGCTATTAACTCAACTTGATGTTAAAATTCCTGGATTAGAGATACTATGTGATTTGTATGCTACTGATCATGCTTTTGGTGAACCATATCGCTTGTGTGTTATTGGTAAAGCATGGGAAAAATATCACATACATGATGGGTTCTTGTTTAGAGCTAACAAACTATGTGTTCCAGAATCGTCTGTGTGTTTACTCTTATTGCAGGAATCTCATGCTGGAGGTTTGATGGGTAACTTTGGGCGTGAGAAGACGCTACTCATGCTAGATGACCACTTTTATTGGCCAAAGATGAGGCAGGATGTGGACAGATATGTGAAGAGGTGCATTACTTGCAACAAGTCCAAGTCCAATCTGAAGCCTCACGGTTTGTATACTCCTTTACCGGCACCTACTACACCTTGGGAAGACATTAGTATGGATTTTATGTTGTGTTTGGCCATGATTCGATATTTGTGGTAGTGGATAGATTCTCTAAGATGTCACATTTTATTGCCTACCACAAGAGCGACGATGCGTCGCATATTGCTAACCCGTTTTTCAGGGAGATTGTACGTCTACATAGAGTCCCGAAGACTATTGTTTCTGATCGTGACGTCAAGTTTATGAGCTACTTCTGGAAGACGCTTTGGAATAAGCTGGGGACGAAGCTACTTTTCAGTACTACTTGTCATCCCCAAACTGATGGTCAAACTGAAGTGGTGAATAGAACATTGTCACAACTGTTGAGATCCATGATCAAGAAGAACCTAAAGGAGTGGGAAGATTATTTGCCGCATGTGAAGTTTGCTTATAACAGGGCGGTACATTCTACCACAGAGTTGTGTCCCTTTGAGGTGGTGTATGGTTTCAAACCCATCACTCCACTTGACTTGTTGCCTCTACCCATACATGAGAGAGTCAATATGGAGGCATCAAAGAGGGCAGATTTTGTGTGGAAGATTCATGTGAAGATTAAAGAGTTGATAGAGAAGAAAGGCAAGATCAATGCTGCAAGGATGAACAAGAAGCGCAAGAAGATATTGTTCAAGCCTGGTGATATGGTCTAGGTACATTTTCGCAAATATAGGTTCCTGAAGCTGCGGAAGTCCAAGTTGTTTCCTCGTGGTGCTGGTCCTTACAAAGTGCTTGCCAAGATCAATGATAATGCATATTCTATAGATCTTCCAATTGATGAGTTTGGTGTCAGCAATTCTTTCAATGTGGCTGATTTTACACCATATGACGGAGAAGACCTTGGAGCGTCGAGGTCGATGCCTTTTGAAGGGGGGAGATGATGAGGACATCCCTACTACACTACTACCTCCATCATTGCAAGATGAAGACGGTACTGTTGTGAATCTCAAGTCCAATGAAGTCAGGATTGGGCCAATGACACGAGCTCGTGCGAAACTATTTAAACAACAGGTGAACTTGTTCCTAAGTGATACTTTGATCAATGAGAACTTTATACTGCCTAAGTCCTATTACTTATGTATGATCAGGTATGAAGAAGGAGCAAGCATCGCACGAGGAGGAGAGGAGCAACTGGACAAGAAGCTGGACGTGAAGCTGGACATGGAGCTGGCCATGAAGTTGGACAAGAAGACATCCCATGGAAGCGCGAGGGAGGAGAGGGAGGCATGCGCGAGGAGAGAAGAAGAAGTCCAGGCCGGCACCAGGCCCGGTCAGACCGGCCGCCACGCCGGCGCGCCCGGTCCCCGGCCCGGTCCAATCGGGCGCCCGACCGGCCCAGCCCGGCGCCGACCGGATCCCCAGCTTGTGCAAACCGGGCACTATCCAATAAGCCCGGACGCTTAGCCCGGTCACCACACGGTGCCAGACCCGGTTGAAACCGGATCGCCCGGTCCCAGGCCCGGTCGACCGGCCGTATGACCGGCCGACTCCAAGTCTGTCTCGACCAGATCCGATCTGGGTCGGTTTTCTATGTATCTTTTCGACCTGAGGTCGTCCTGAACCCCTATATAAGTGCCCAGGACGCCCCCAAATTAGGTTGAGACCACGTTTAAGATAAACCCTAGTTCATAGTTCATTTCTTTGCAACTCTATTGAATCTCTACACCATATTGCATTGATTTGGTGTAAACCCCTGAAAGTTGTGTGTGATCTGTTGTTCCATTGGGAATTAGACGGTTGCAACTTACCGCTTCGTGGTCGGCGGCTACGCGCGCAAGTGTGTGGAGTTGCGAATATCTTGCAGGGTTGAGAGCTGTTGCATTGGCGACAGGGACCAATCGGGAGACTTCGTTGCGCCATACAAGTTATCATCCACTTCATCATCGTGTATCTCCGCTGTGTTCATCCCGTGATCATCATCACCACCGTTGCTTACTGAGAAGATCGGGCCACCCCTTATCATGGATGCACGAGTAGAGTTCATACTCAATACAGGCGGAGGCTAGCAAAAGACTGAGAGCGACCAACTAAAAGAGCAGTAATGGCCATAATCATGCATAGCGACAAAACATTATCAATCAAAGCATAAATTGATATTACAAGTCAAAAACTAAATGATCATAGAGGATTTAGTTGACTTGTTGTAGTCATAAAATGGTATAAGCATATGCCAAGTCAACCCAATAAAGCATCAAAGGAGAATATACCACAATATTATGCTTTGTATGATGGAAACAAACACATGATACTTTCAATGGAACATTAGGCACTCTCAGTTATTTGAGACAATTCATGCTACAACATTAGATACTAAGCATATAGCAAGAATAACATCGAACATGACATGCCAAAGTCTATGCTACAGTCTAGACAAGCTTCCTTGTGCATCACTATAGTCATGAAACATTTTACTCGTCACCAACACCAATCAACTTATTTGAAATAGCTCTCAGAGATGAAAATCAATATGGACCAAAGAGATAATCATACATAAATAAATAATACTAACGATCTCTGGACATAATTCGAGTGAAAGAACAAAAGCTAAACGCAGTACTAGAAAACTAGAACACTCGCAAAACAATAAGAGCGAAAACTAGAGCGTTCTTTGTAATTAAAATAGAGTGTGTCATTCTCCAAAACAAATATGCTAGGTTCCAACCTACTACAACAAACAAAACAAAAATAAAATATAAAGACGCTCCAAGAACAACACATAGCGTATGAAAGCAATAAAAATATAGCGCATAGAAAGATAACATGTTGCTTTGTTGATGAAGAGGGGACGCCTTGGGCATCCCCAAGCTTTGACGCTTGTAACTCTTGGATATTTCTTGGGGTGACATGGGCAACCCAAGATTGAGATTTTGTCCATTCTCCATCTCATTACATCATTTTTCTCTCCCTACAATTGAAAACTTTCTTCATACAAAACTTCACACAATTCTTTATTAGTAGCATTAGTACAATCAAAATAACAAATCCATTTAGGTTCAGTTATAACATATATTAAAGCATTAGCTACTGTAGCAACTTCTTCAAAAATCTCTTTGCTAAAAAGAACTCAAAAATAAAGAGATTAAGAGGCAAACACAAATAGTGGCATAAATCTATCAAAACAGAACAGCGGGTAAAGATTGTTTTTTTTCGAAAATCTTCTGTTACTCAGATCGAAAAATGGTGAACTAAATAAAGTTAGATAATAACCTGGGGCATATGCACAAAAAATGGCAGATCAAAATTCCGATATGGCTGTGAATACAATTTTTTATGGTGACAACACAGAATCTGTTTTCAGAACAACAACTTCCCCAAATATTACTTTCTCTCTATTAGAGGCTATTCTTGGCACAAAAACGAAATAAAAATGATAATAAGAGGTTATTACAGAGGTAATAACTTCCTAGACTCAACAAAAGAAAAATTACAGAAATAAACAATGGGTTGTCTCCTATAAGCGTTTTTTATGCCTTTTAGCTAGGCTTTTCTTTAATGCCTTTTAGCTAGGCTTGATAGTTTTAATGATGCTCTCATGAAAATAGAAAATGAAGCGAAAGGAGCATCAAAAAGCAAATTCAAAACACATTTAAGTCTAATCCATTTCCTATTCATAGGAATCTTGTACACAAATAAATTCACAAAGAACAAAGTGACAAGCATAGGAAGATAGAACAAGAGTAACTTCAAAATTTTCAGCATATATAGAGGTGTTTTAGTACCATGAAAATTTCTACAACCATATTTTCCTCTCTCATAATAATTTTCAGTGGCATCATGAATAAACTCAACAATATAACTATCACATAGAACATTCTTATCATGAGCCACATGAATAAAATAATTATTACTCTCGGCATAAGCATAGTCATTCTTATTAAATGTAGTGGGAGCAAATTGAACATCAGATATAGGATATATATTGTAATCATAGTTAATTTTCTCCTCAATAGTAGGTGGACTGAAAATATCACATTCATCATTGTAATCATCATAGCAAATTTTCTCCTCTAAAGCTGGGGAACTAAAAAGATCATTTTCAGAAAAACTAGCTTCCCCAAGCTTAGACTTTTTCACAGCATTAGCAATAATAGTGTTCAAAGAATTCATAATAATAACATTGATATTAGCATGCAAATAAAGTTCCATATGTTTTTTAATTTTCTCTTCGAACACTGCATGTCCTAGCTCAAGATAAATGCTATAAAGCTCTCTAATTTTGTTGTTGTTTTCCATTAAGCCTAACTAGTGAAAAACAAGAAACATCAACATGGGAGGTGAGCATGGAATAAACTAAGCAAGACAATAACAAAGTAAAGAGATTGGAGATGAGAGACTCCCTAAAAGAACATCTCTCGGATTAAGTTTTGGAATGTTTGATGTCAATATATGTGATACACTAATGTTTGATGAGATGGTGCAGATAAATATATGTATGTGTATGTAGTTATTTTGTGTGGAAAAACAAGACAAAAGGCAGCAGGATCAACTTCACCAGGCCGGATTTTTCGGGCCGGATATTTGCAAAATATCTGGCCCCTGAAATTTGGCTAAGGACTTTTCGACATGCGGCTCGGTGATACCTTGGACATTTGCCCGTTTTTTCCCAGAATCCGGATTTTCCGGGGGGGGGGGGGCGGATAATCCGCCCCTCACTTACACCGGATAATCCAGCCCTCAAATTCACCCAACGACAGGATTTTGGAGGGGGTATTTATACCCCCTTCTTCCTCTTCCCCAAGATGCTCAAATCTCCGCCAAGTTCATCACCATTAGAGCCACCTCAAGAAACACAAGAATCACAAGATCTCCTCCTCCAACCAACCAAAGCTCTTGATCTTTGGAGATTCGAAGGAGAATACCCTGATCTACATCTTCACCGAAGCGATTTGCATTTCACCCTCATATGCTTGAGGGCCCCTTTGCTAGTGTTCCTATTTTGGAATCCCTAGTTATTTGTGGTTGATTTGTTCTTGTTGTTGTTGTATTATTGTTACAGATTTTGGGATCCTCCAATTTGGTTGTGGATGTGTGCCCCAAGAACCTTGTAAAGTCCTGGTTTCCGCCTTGAGGAAATCCCTTAGTGGAAGTGGACTAGGCCTTCGTGGCGGTGCTCACAGGAGACCTGAGTGAAGCCTTCGTGGCGTTGGTCTGGCTTTCATAGCGACCACACTCCTTCAAACATAGACGTACCTTCTTGCAAAGGAAGAGAACTACGGAAATCAACTCCGTGTCTCCGCATGCTCCACTCTCGGTTACCTCTGTCCGATTATCTCCCCTATATATTGCTTAGCTATATATTGCTTAGTTGTTGACTTTGTCATATAGGTAAATTCACATAGTTGCATATCTAGAGAATTTACCTTTGTGTCAAGCCTAAATCGAAAAAGAACTAAAAATTGGTTAGCACCTATTCCCCCCCCCTCTAGGTGCGGCATACGATCCTTTCAATTGGTATCAGAGCCTCAACTCTTATTTCGGGCTTAACAACCTAAGAGTATGCCGAACGATGAGGTTACGGAAGGGGCCGCGAAGCCGGTCTCCATGAATGATCTCAAGTTGATGGAAACATCTTTGAGGTCCTCCATGGAATCTCAAATGGAAAGCATGAGGAAATTGATTTCCGAGCTTTTGACGTCGGTTCCCTCCGTCATCCCCGTCATATAGGAAAGGGACAAGAGTGGGTTAGAAAAGGGAGATGCTTCGGGCTCACCCTCTTCTAGCACACCCTTGGAGAGTGATCACTTAGACAATAATAAAATCCCCATTACCTCTCCTAAGGCAACAAGTGTGGGTGAGAGCTACCTTGCCGTTGCTCCACCTTTCCGCTCACCCGACATCCCGGTTCCTCATCCTCATATAAATACTAGAGGTGACGCACCCAAGTTTGATGATCAAGATTTTGCTACTTGGCAATTTGAGTTTTGCTCTCATGTTTGAAGTGCCTCCAATGAATTATGGAGAATCATCTTGGAAGGGTACAAGCCTTACAACCCCGACAAGATGACTAGAAGAGAAGAGGTTGACAACCAACTCAACTCCATTGCCTTGCACATGATTCAAACTAGTGTGGGGACAAAGGACTTGGCCCTTGTTCGGAATTTCGCAACCGCCGAGGAAGCTTGAGAGGGCTTGGCCTCTAGCTTCATGGCAAGTGAAAGCATGAAGATAAACAAGTATAGTGCTCTTCGGAATCAAGCCGAAGGATTCATGATGCTACCGGATGAAGATCATCAAGTCATGTATAGAAGACTTATCACCGTTGCCGATGCTTTTCGGAATGTGGGTGCCCAACATATTGATGATTTTTGGATCAAGGATAAGTATATTGATTGCATGATGCTGTTTGAACCCATTGATGTCAAGACTCTAGTTGGGAGAGAAAGCTTTCCTTCTCTAACCTCCCAATAAGTGGTGCACGAGTTGCAAGCTCTCAAGGTGCTCGAACAACACTCTCAAGATTCTCGCAATCGTGCCATTGGGATGTCAAGAGGGACCAACCTTGCCTTGATGGTCAACACCGTGGAAGAAGTTAACCCTCAAGAACCATATAGGACATCTTGGAGTATGTCCTATCCGGAAGTTTTGGAATACCACTACAACGACCACGTGGCATTCCATGCAAAAACCTTTTAGGTTGATCCATCCAAGGCAAAGGAAGATAACATCAAGAGGAACAACTCAAGCGGGTTCAAGAGTTTGGGCCCAAGAGCAAGATCGTGCTACAATTTTGGTGACAAGAACCATTTCATCATCCAATGCCCCTATGAGCATAGGGAAACTCATGGTAGAAGACTCATTCCCAAGGACAAGAGCAAACATTCAAAGGCCCCCAACAAGAAATTCTATAACAAGAGTAAGAAAAACAAGAGGCCTTCAAGAATTGTGCTAATGACTAAAGAAGAGTATTATTCCGATGAAGTTGAGAGTAGTAGTGATGAAGAAGAAACTTCAAAGGAAGTGGCCGCCATTGCCACCAACAATATTCCCTCTTCATCTGTCTTTAAATCTCCAAATGATAACCCTCTCATCAAGAATACACATTGCTTCATGGCAAGGTTGTAACATCCCTGTTTTAGCTAAACCTAAATTAGGATTTGATTGTGCATCATGAGCATCATGATATTTTCCTAAGAAAATGGCATTAACGGAAATTTTGAAAACCCTAATCTAGCTATTTGCTCTCGCAATTTGAAACACTCCAAAATGTTCAAAAGCTCAAAATCAACGTTGTGGAGCTCCTATATTAAGTATACAAGCTCTCTAAACTTTTACAGGAATTGCAAATTTTGTTTGTTTCTCCAATAGTGCAAAAGTAGTGTTGTTTTTTAGTTTCCAGGAAAAACTACTAAAGCCCAGGGTCCTTTTTACAAAATATGCTTTGTCTTCTTCCTAAGTGCCTGTTTGTTTGGGCTGCAGCTGAACGAAAAGCAGCTGGAGCTGGTAAGATCTGAGAAGCAGCTGGAGCTGGATGGTTGGTCAAATGTAAAATTGCTGTTTGGCAAACTGCATCCAACTGGAGCTGGATGGATGGTCAAATGTAAAATTGCTGTTTGGCGAACTGCATCCAGGACGGCTGGTAGACTGGTCAAATGTAAAATAGAAAATAAAAACAAAAAAATATTTTCCTTATTATTTAATAATAACAAAAATATTATTTTCCTTATTATTTAATAATAACGAAAATATTATTTTCCTTATTATTTAATAATAACAAAAATATTATTTTCCTTATTATTTAATAATAACAAAAATATTATTTCCCTTATTATTTAATATTAATAATAACAAAATATTATTTTCCTTATTATTTAATAATCACAAAAATTATTTTGTAAGTGAGAAGCCACGGGAAGCTGCGGGAAGTACCCCGGGACGTGCTTATGGGCTTCAAGTGTAAATGTGAGAAGTGCTTGTAGAAGCCCATGCCTAGAAGTTAGGTGTTTGGCTGGGCTTGTGCTTTTAAAGACCCAAAAGCAGTAAAAGCTCAAGCTCCAGCCCAAACAAACAGGGCCTAAAGCAGCTGCGTGGAGACTCCCTGAAACGTCGAAAGCCACCTCCTGCCGCCGCCCTTCGATCGGATGAGAACGCCAAGACGTTGCCCTAGACGCCCTCTCTCCCAGAGCATATCCCCTCTCTCCCATTCGCCCTTTGTTGCCCTTCCCCGCGAGCTCGAAACCCTAACCGCCGGCCGCCGTGAATCCTCTCCGCTGTAGGCCTTCATGATCACTGGCGGAGCTCTGTTGGGGCCAAACCGGGCCGTGGCCCGCCCAGCTTTTTTGCAAAAAAAAGTTTAACTCCTATGCATCTAAGGCCCAGCCTAGCCTTTGAACAGCCCGCCCAGCCACGGAGATGTTCCTGTGCTTGACTGCTTCTGTCTCCAGCTCGTCTGGAAAGAATTCGACACAGGAAGCGGCCATGGGGATGGGGGCACCCAGCTAGGTCTAGGGATTTAGACAAGGAAATAAGGGGGATTTGGGGGCAATCGGAGGAGGGCAGAGGAGGCAGCAGCACCGCGCGCAGCTAGCAGTGGCCAGGACGTCACCGCGCGCAGCTAGCGGTGGCCAGGACATCACCGCTGCAGGTGCAGCCGCATCGCAAGGGTCCAGCACGCCGGCACCGGCCGGAGGTTCAGCAGCCGGCAGGAAACTTCTTTCTTTCCCTAATTTTTTTGGTCTACATTCCTTCTTTATTTCCCTAAAAAAAAATTTGGTATGGATTAGCAATTTCATAGCACGGGATGGGGGAATGTTTACTGGTTTTCTTCAAATTGCAGCAGCCGTGGGAAAAGCCACTTAGAGAAAAATTGGGTTTGTCTTGAAAATAAAAGAATTGTCATCGGTGAAGTTACAGAAAAAGAGAAGAAGAAGATACTTCAGCACTCCATTTGCTCGTTACTCTTCCATTTTCTACAAGGGCTGAACAAGATGGAAGATATCAATCTTGCTAATAACCCGTTAGTTCACATAGATTGTGATATTTTGGAGGATTCAACTATGATGATGCCATTTCAGATTTCAAAAGCATCAAGGATTGGTCAGCTGACCTGTAGTATGTATCTCCATACTTAAATCCATCCAATGTCTAGCTTATTTTGGTATACCTTCTTTTGTAATATTAGATGTATATGCATATTCTAAATTTGTAACCAATGCGAATAAAGTAATTCAATCAATAACTAGTAAAGCGTTGTGTTTCGCAACAAAAAAAAATATGTTTATTTTAGCTTGGCCCGCCCATGATTTCTTTTCAAGCTCCGCCACTGTTCATGATCTATGTTGAGCCGACCCGGAGCTCTGCATCCGCCCCCATGTTCTTCTTGACACCGGAATCAACCGTGGGTGCCCGCAGTCGTCGCCGCCGATCCCGTCTTAATCGATTTCTGGCCGCCATCCATGACGACGCTCCTGATGTTCCTCGCCACCAGCGACCGTCCTGAGAGCTTCCTGGTGAGCTCACGTTCTCCCAAGCCATTCCTCTCTGTCTCTTGTTTCCTATAACTTTCAGCAAAATAGAAAGTCATACAACAAGCAGTTTTAGTTTAATCCACAGAGAGCAAGGGAGCACCGGTTCTTCTACTTTGAGAACCTGTTAAATGAATCCGAATCCTTCTAAATGACTAGTAGTTTCTATTTGAGTGGTGTCCTAAGTTTAACCTCTGTTCATATACGTTTCTGGGCTGGAGTTACACTGCATCTCCTATTTCCCTTCTAGTAGAGAACCAACCTGAATACTTGTGAATCCCTCCACTACTGTCTTGTTTATCTGGTTTCAAACTCTTTTCCCTTTTATGCAAATACCTGTCAAATGAACCATTTTATCTCGAATTCTATAAACAAGTAGAAAGATGTTCTATTTCAGAGTACTAGATGTACTTCAGTATACGTATGTTCATGTCTTAAAGAGAAGTGCTAAATCCCACGAAGCTATCAGGCAATTAGTTGCAGTGTCCTTGTTTTCAGTACTGGATACACATACTGAAGCTCTAAGCTAAGTGCTGCCTATGAAACTTAGCTGAGTCAATTTAGAGATTTAAAGAAACCAACTATGTGAGCTCTTTATGTTAGCAGCAGAGCAGAACCATCGGTTAATTGCGTGTCCGATCTTCAGTTAAACACACTAGAACCTAGTTCAACTAAGTTCAGTTTTAGTCCTTGTGCTCTCTGACCAAATCTTTGTAGCTTAATAAATATTGCTACTGGTTAAATAGTTCCAGGTTGTCCAATCAGCAGATTTGTCACCCTTGTGTATTGCTAGTTCAAGAAACTAGTACTGCTCTAGAAAGAAGTTGCTTATCTGCATGATTGGGAAATTAGAACCAAGTACCAGATCAAATGCTCTTTCAATACGTTAACAGTCATGTAGGTTTGAAGATGAACAGCTTGACTGTGAAAATCGTTACCTGAAGCTTGCATATGGTTTAGCTAAACCAATGTAACTACCGTGTGTTAATCTGTCCAGCAAATGTCCAGAAATGCGTGAACTTATATAATTCACAGAATATTCCTGTAATATCAGAAAAATATGTACTCCCTCCGATTCATATTAATTGACTCCAATATGGATGTATCTAGAACTAAAATGTGTCTAGATACATTCATATTAGAGTCAATTAATATGAACCGGAGGGAGTATAATATATCAAAATTTTCAGAAAAATGAGATCTACAATTTGGTCGCAAAATCATGCATGGTTAAACAACTTTAAACCCTAGTTGTTTTAGAAGAACTAATTGTACCCCTTCTGAGGCTCCGAAACTACTAATCCTAGTCCCGTCGAACCCTAGTTAAATTGATGATCATGTTCTAGGTCTTAATTCAATACCTTTAAGATGTCATGTCATCATTCTTGTATCAGCATTGCATTATGCCATGTGTTGATTGTTATCCTACCTTTCCGGTGTTTGCTTCTTCGTGATCGATAGAGCAAGTGCCGAGACGATGAAGATCGACAACGACGAAAGTCAATACTTGTCCACCGACGAACAAGTCAAGCATGGGATCTCCGAAGATCCACATTGGTTTGTCAGGGACAAAGGCAAGCCCTAGCCTGGTTCATATTATGATTTCGAAATGCTTTTACTTCTGGTTCCTAGCATTCGATTCCAATATGTTTTATCGGCAGATATAGTTATCCTATGTGTGTTGCATTTACCATCCTTGTAGCCTAAATACTTGGATCCACTGCTCCCAGCAAGACTAGGTTTGAGCTCGTGTGCATCGCTAGAGCCATTGTATCGAATATGCTTAGCCATGCTTAGTTAACGAATTCTGATCCATCCGGTTGATGAATCAGAGCTGCGATTGAACCTAGTATGGCAGGATGACGTGGTAAGATCAGTGATGATAATAAACATGTTTAAAGGCTTGGATGGGCCGCCACATGGGGATGTGGTGATTTGACTCGTTCTCACCGAAACTAGGACCCGAGTTCTCGCCTTCGGAACCAAGACTGAGCGTACAACCACACGGGGCCCATGGGAACCCCTTGGCCCGAACTTGCCTAGCTTACCCATGAGTCAATTAGTTTGCGAGTTCCATTTGCCATACGCATGGGGAAAAGGTGGAAAAGGTTTTCAAAGTGCATCATACGGGGCGTGGCCGGGGTGAAGGATGCTCGGAGGCATTGAACCGGATCCCCGCACACAATGACCGGGACCGCCTCGGAGAATGGCTACCTACGATGACGGAGCTCCCCGCTTAGATTGACTCATGGGATAGGTGAAGTAAGGGAAAGGTTTTGGTCGACCACCTCTTCCGGCACACCAAGGAAGTGTGCTAATGTTCTTGCATTAAGAGTCAGTCGGCGCGTGTGGGTAAAGTTGTACACCCCTGCAGGGTAAATCTTTTCGAAAAGCCGTGTCCACGGTTACGGACGACTTGGTGATGGATTCTGTGATCATAGACAACATGAACCTAATCGTAAAACTTGATCAATGTGTGATAAGGATCCCTCCTCAGGGTATCGAGGGATGCTTCTAGTTGATAGGTTCAGCATATGATGAAGATTCGGTGGATTCAATATGATGATCAGTAGAGCTAGAGATATCGCTCTCTTATCCCCTTTTAAAAATGATCTGAGTAGACGAGTTTCTGCTCCCTCTTGTTTTACAAAGAAAAACCGGCTTTCTGCAAAATAAGCTCCACATAAAGCCTCGCATACCAGTTTTGCTAACAGGTTGTACTAAGTCTTGTTGAGTCCCTGTACTCAGCTTTGCATGCTTTGTTTCAGACGAAGACGCTCCAACAAATGGTGGTTTCTAGGTCGACATCGACGAGTAGCTTGGGATTCCCAGGTGGCAGCCTGGAATCTATGGGCTGGGACGTCGTCGTTATGCTCCTGGCCTCTTAGGTCTTTTTCTATCTTGCTATTTAGAATAGCATAACTTCGCTTCCGTTAATTGATGAAATGTCAGGTCAGTGACCTCTGCTTGTAATACTTTGGTTCTTCGCTCAGTTATGAGCTTGTATTACTCTTTGAGTCGTAGAGTCACTGTTGTGTTACCGATTCTCACCCTGTAGGCCCTAGAGATCTAGGTTAGGCTTATGCCAGATGGAGATCTGGGTTTGTCTAGCCTACGATCCCCGTGGGTCGCCACAAAGGTCCTCCTTGGACACATATATTGTGCTATCAACTCAAGAAGAATACACATCCGGAGATGATGATCATGATGAAGAAGATGAAAAATCCAATGGATTGGTTGCTCTTGCTTCTCTCTCCAGCAACTCTTCATCACCAATTGAATCCCCCAATGAGGATGTTCAAACGAAGGAAGAAAGTTGCCTCATGGCAAAATCTTCCGAGGTATCATCCCCTAACCCCTCTATGCCTATCATATTAAATGCTCCAGGGGTTGATCATGCTAGCTTAAAAATGAAACAAGAAATGCCTGATTTCGATGAATTCATTCTTAAAGGTGACACTAAAAGGCATGTTTCGGCTCTAATGGTTCATCTAGCACAACTAGATGATACTCTTGATAAAAAATGCCAAATAGAAAGAGAGGATTCTCTTGAAATAGTCGCTCTTAAAAATGCCCTTGAGGAAGGACAAGAAACTATAGCCTCTTTTGAAGAGAGTTTAGGAACTCTTGAAGAACCTCAAGATGAAATTGCTAAGCTTATCAAAGAAAAAGAGATCTTGCTAGAGCTAAGGTAAAAGTGCTTAAGAAGGAAAAGGCCAAATTTGGTGTTGATCATGAGAAACTTGTGAAGGATCTAGATGAACTAGACAAGGCTCACAAAGCCTTGAAGAGTGAACACTCTCTCCTCTCCAAGTCTAATGAGCAACTTCAAATTAGGCTTACTAAATATGAGTGCCTAGCTCTTCTACCTCTACTTGTGACCATGCAAATATTATTGAGGAAAATGCTAGGTTAAAGGATGAACTTGCTAAGGCCTCCTCTCCCCAAAGTAAGTTATCTTTGGATGATCTTTTGAGTAAACAAAGATCAAACAATGGGAAGGAGGGCATTGGCTTTAATGCCAAGGCAAAGAAGGCAAACAAGAAGAATGCCAAGCCCGCACAAAAAAAGAAGAAAGCTATCACTAATGGTGAAGCCCCAAGGGCCAAAACCATTAATGATGATGATGCGGGAATTGCTAACCCTAACTATGTTTTATTTAAAGATTATTATGGTGATGTTTATGCAAAATATGTTGGCCCATATGTGTAGGATAACGTTGCATAGAAAACAAAAAATTTCCTACCGCGAACACGCAATCCAAGCCAAGATGCAATCTAGAAGACGGTAGCAACGAGGGGTATCGAGTCTCACCCTTGAAGAGATTCCAAAGCCTACAAGATGAGGCTCTTGTTGCTGCGGTAGACGTTCACTTGCCGCTTGCAAAAGCGCGTAGAAGATCTTGATCACGATCGGTTCCGGCGCCACGAACGGGCAGCACCTCCGTACTCGGTCACACGTTCGGTTGTTGATGAAGACGACGTCCACCTCCCCGTTCCAGCGGGCAGCGGAAGTAGTAGCTCCTCTTGAATCCGACAGCACGACGGCGTGGTGTCGGTGGTGGTGGAGAAGTCCGGCGGAGCTTCGCTAAGCGTGCGGGAAGTGGAGGAGCGGGGCGGCTAGGGTTTGGGGAGAGGGGGCGCCGGCCACTATAGGGTGCGGCCACCTTGGTGGTGTTTTAGGTGGCCGGCCCCTCCCCTTTGGCCCTCATTATATAGGTGGAACCCCAAGAGGTGGTGTCCAAGTCTTCGAATAAGACCCGAACCAAAAACCTTCCATAGGAGGGGGGAAACCTAGCCAAGCTAGGACTCCCACCAAGGTGGGAGTTCCACCTCCCATGTGGGGGTGGCCGGCCCCCTAAGGGGAGTCCACTTGGGACTCCTCCCCCACTAGGGTTGGCCGGCCATGGAGGTGGAGTCCCATGTGGACTCCACCTTCCTTGGTGGTTTCTTCCGGACTTTTCTAGAACCTTCTAGAACCTTCCATAGAACCTCCCGCGACATTTTTATTCACATAAAATGACATCCTATATATGAATCTTATTCTCCGGACCATTCCGGTACTCCTCGTGATGTCCGGGATCTCATCCGGGACTCCGAACAAATATTCCAACTCCATTCCATATTCAAATACTACCATTTCAACATCCAACTTTAAGTGTGTCACCCTACGGTTCGTGAACTATGCGGACATGGTTGAGTACTTACTCCGACCAATAACCAATAGCGGGATCTGGAGATCCATAATGGCTCCCACATATTCAACGATGACTTTAGTGATCGAATGAACCATTCACATACAATACCAATTCCCTTTGTCTCGCGATATTTTACTTGTCCGAGGTTTGATCTTCGGTATCACTCTATACCTTGTTCAACCTCGTCTCCCCGACAAGTACTCTTTACTCGTACCGTGGTATGTGGTCTCTTATGAACTTATTCATATGCTTGCAAGACATTAGACGACATTCCACCGAGAGGGCCCAGAGTATATCTATCCGTCATCGGGATGGACAAATCCCACTGTTGATCCATATGCCTCAACTCATACTTTCCGGATACTTAATCCCACCTTTATAGCCACCCATTTACGCAGTGGCGTTTGGTGTTACCAAAGTACCTTTCCGGTGTAAGTGATTTACATGATCTCATGGTCATAAGGACTAGGTAACTATGTATCGAAAGCTTATAGCAAATAACTTAATGACGAGATCTTATGCTACGCTTAATTGGGTGTGTCCATTACATCATTCATATAATGATATAACCTTGTTATTAATAACATCCAATGTTCATGATCACGAAACCATGATCATCTATTAATCAACAAGCTAGTTATACAAGAGGCTTACTAGGGACTCCTTGTTTGTTCACATAACACACATGTATCAATGTTTCGGTTAATACAATTATAGCATGGTATGTAAACATTATCATAAACACAAAGATATATAATAACCATTTATTATTGCCTCTTGGGCATATCTCCAACAGTCTCCCACTTGCACTAGAGTCAATAATCTAGTTTACATTTGTAAAGATATAACACCTTGGCCTTCGGTGCTTTATCATGTTTTGCTCACGGGAGAGGTTTTAGTCAACGGATCTGACATGCTCAGAACCGTATGTATTTTGTAATTCATTTGCGTCTCAACGCATCACTCATTTCCAAATGAGTTGGCATTAAATATGTTTGGTCTTCTGGTGGAACCTTAATTCCGCGGTCTGAAATATGTCACTAATATTGTCATACACAATATAGCTTCAAAATCCTGACACTATCGGAACTACACCAAGTTCTCAAAGAACCTTTTGACTTAACATCCTTTGTCATTGTCAAAACAATGACATACTCTGCCTTCTTTCGTAGAATCCGTCACAATATTTAGAACTCTTCTAAATCTAGCATAGACAACTTCTATCTCATTGTGCTACCTATAAAACAACACTTAGTCTAATTTGAGATTGAAATTATATTTTATATGTAACAAAAACCAATATCGGTGTAACACCTTACAGCGATTTGTTTGTCATTTCCTCATACAAAACTATATATATATATCCTTAGTTCTTCTAAAGTACTCAAGGATATTCTTACTGTCGTCCAATGATCATCATATGAATCATTCTGGTATATGCTCATAACACTTTATAGCACATGACATCTGATTGTGTACATATTATTCGTGATCTATAATCACTCATGTGTTTTTACTCATTGAGTGTCAGATACACTCAAGTCTTGTTAAACCTTCACATGACAAGAATATTTTCTTAATATTTCTATATTGAACTACTTCAATATCCATCATATGTACTTTGACTTAAACTTATTTATGTGTTTCAATCTATCTTCATAGATCTTGACACTAAATTTGTTTCAGTCCATATCCTTTCATTGAAGTTAATTCTCAATGAAACCTTTTTAATCAAGTATATAATTACATCATTTATAACCAACTATATGTCACCTACATAAAGTATTATAAATGTGTCTTAGCGCTCCCACTTAATTTCTTGCAAATGCAAGCCTCTTCATCGTCTCTCGATGAAATCAAAAACTCTTTGACTATTTCATCCGGTGAAGATTCCAACTCCGTAATACTTACTTCATCCAATTGAAGTTCGTATACCTATCTAGTATTCCACGGACCAAGCAAAACTCTTGGTTGTATCTTGTATACACCTTTAATACATACTTCTGATAAGTAATGTATTTTGCCATCCTACTATCATATCTCATAAAAGAAATATGTAGTGATTACTAGAATAATCCACATAGACTATAAGCATTGCTACGGAAGATCTAATCTTATCGTTTTCAACTCTTTGAACTTTGTCGTAAACAATTTTTCGATAAGTCAAGCTTTCTTCAAGGATATTTCATCCAAGTCTATTAATTTCATAGATCCATTTACATTCATAAAGTATTCATCTATCTTGGATTTCATGGCGTATAGCCATTTTAACGGAGTCAGGGCCCATCATAACTTCTTTGTTTTGTAGTTGGTTTATCATTGTTCAAAATCAATCCTTTGTCCACAAATCATTTATTTGATCACAAAGTAAACCATACCTACAAGGTTTAATATGTACTTCGATCTCCATGGCTAAAACACTTTGTAGTTATGAGAGCCATGATCGTCGTGGCCGCTTCCGAAACCAATTCCGATGCTCGCGCTACTCGATCATTATGCTCGGGTTCATAAACCTTATCAAATTATATTGTCCTCCCACTCAAATACTTCACTAGAAACAATTTCTCGGAAATAAGAAACATTGACAAACACTTTTGTCTTTGTCTTGTGGGAAGAATTCCCAATAAAATCTCTGGGATAACCAACAAAGACATTCATCCGATTTTGGTTGACTATTAGGGTTTATACCCATGCCATAACTTGTATGGTGTCATTTCAACGGATCATGATGATGCTCTATTCAAGTGTAAAAGCGGTAGTCACTAAAGCATAATCCACAAAAATATAATGGCATCAATATTTTATCTCATCATTGATCCAACAAAGTTTGGATATATCTCTTGGATACTTCATCATCACTATGATACTCCAAGAAACGTAAGTTGTAGAACAATTTCATAACTCTCTTAGATGTTCGCTAAAACTCGTAATTCAAATATTTCCACCATGATCCAATCATAGATATTTGATTTCTATTACGATGATTTCCACTTCATGCTGAAATCTATTTGAATCCTATTCAAATGTTTCAAACTTTTCCTTATTGAATATATCCACATATATACTCAATTCATTATTTGAAAGTTTTCATGAAGTAGAAGAATCTTCCGCACACAACTATGCCCAGTGAACCACATATATCATTATGTATGTTTTCACTAAGTTAGTTGCCTGTTCAACTCTTCGGCCTATGAACGGTATTTCAGTCATTGCCTTTTAGAAAAGATTTTGCAAGTGCCAAACGATTCAACAAATCGAATGACTCCAAAAATCCATTTGCATGCGATCCTTTCTAACATGACCTAAATTGCGGTTCCACAAATAAGTGGAATTCAAATCATTTGCCTTATGGCATTTTTAGCGTCAGTGTTATGTATGTGTGTTTCACCATTAAGATTTATAATAACTTATCCATCATACATGGAGTAATGTCATAATTTGAACAACTCATTGTTTTCATTTGACCAGAGCAAAATAACAATTATTAAGTTCTTTATTATAAATTCTAAGGGGTAGATAGAATACCAACGACGAACATAATAACACTTTATTTTGTTCCATACGTGCATTCCTATCATATTCCTTGTCAGTCACTTAGGCCATTGTATTCTTGTATTGCGTTGTTTTGTATGACACTTCATACCAACCAATATGGTATTAATACCCAAGAATTTCATTGTGTGACTTAACTAGGAATACAACCATAACATGTATATCATTTATATACACCCGAGCTAGACTTTCTAGTCTTTTCTTTTCTTTTGCCAAAATATCTTTTGCGGTTTCTCTTTTAGCTTTCCTCATTATTAGAAAAACATTTCAACATCAATAACTTCTAAGTTTGTTGGTCAAATACCAATAACCTTGAGGTTCTTACTTTGAAGTTGATCATCATATGACAAGTGTTTCAGATTTCACTATTAGTAAATTTGTAATACGATGAACAATTTCACTCATAATTTTATCCATCAATTCATGATAACTTTCCGAGACCATGTCTCGTACATGCTAGGCTCATAAAGTTTAAACCTTAGTATTCGCATATGCAAATCTGGCTTGCACCCGTTGGAAGCACACGTAGAATCTATAACACCCGATCATCACGTGATGCTTCGAAACGACAAGTCTTAGCAACGGTGCATACTAAGGACAATCACTTTATGGATATGTGAATATCGTTAGTGCCCCAATAGTTGGAGGATTGGGACGCCTTGCGTCTTCAACCTTCGTACATTCCCATAAAACTTATGAGTTTATGTAGTCTCACCAAATTTATATTCTATCATCTTGCAATAAGGTCTTAGATATCACATATATCTCGTACCTTGATTATTTCTGAAAACTGAATTTTCAGCTCCTTACTTTTCAAACAGATTTGAACTTCAAGTTTCACGGAGACAAGATAACTTTAGGTACTAATTGAAACCATAGCTCTCTGAATCAACAAAGTGAGTTTTACTAAAAGTTTGCAATAGGACTTAATCATTTCTTGATTCATTAACAATACGGTACCAATCCGTAAAGTTTCTAGTCGATTTTAACAAGTATTTCTATCTCAATTATAAGACTAGCGCATAGTAGTAAACGGATGCCAATACTACAAAATTAATTCAAAATACTACTCGGACTATGTTTATGATAATTAGTTCATGTTTTAATCTAATTACTAATGAACTCCCACTTAATACAACATCCCTCATAGTTGTAAAGTGGTACACGATCCAAATCCACTACACCAAAACCGATCATCACGTGAGATGATGTAGTTTCAATGGTGAACATCAACATGTTGATCATATCATCCATATGACTCGTGTTCAACCTTTCGGTTTCCATTGTCCCGAGGCCATGTCTGTACATGCTAGGCTCGTCAAGCAAACCCAAGTATTCCGCGTGTGCAACATGGCTTACACCCATTGTATGTTGAGTTTATCACACCCGATCATCACGAGATGCTTCAAAACGTCAAACAATGCAACGGTGCATACGAGGGGAGAACACTTTATTATCTTGATATTAATGTGAGGGATCATCTTATAATGCTACCGTCGCGTTCTAAGCAAAATAAGATGCATAAAGGATTAACATCACATGCAATTCATATGTGATATGATATGGCCCTTTTGTCTTTGCGCCTTTGATCTTCATCTCCAAAGCACGAACATGATCTCCATCATCTTCGGGCATGATCTCCATCATTGTCGGCGTAGCGTCAAGGTTCATGGCGCCGTCTTCATGGTTGTTCACCTCATGTAGCAACTATTACAACTACTTTGAAATACTACTCAACATGAAAATAAAGACAACCATAAGGCTCCTGCCGGTTGCCACAATACAATAATGATCATCTCATACATATTCATCATCACATTATGGCCATATCACATCACCAAACCCTGCAAAAACAAGTTAGACGCTCTCTAATTTGGTTTGCATATTTTACGTGGTTTAGGGTTTTCGATATAGATCTAATCTACCTACGAACATGAACCACAACGTTGATACTAATGTTGTCAATAGAAGAGTAAATTGAATCTTTACTATAGTAGGAGAGACAGACACCCGCAAAGCCTCTTATGCAAAACAAGTTGCATGTCGAACGAGGAACAAGTCTCATGAACGCGGTCATGTAAAGTTAGTCCGAGCCGCTTCATCCCACTATGCCATAAAGATGCAAAGTACTCAACTAAAGATAACAAGAGCATCAACGCCCACAAAACCATTGTGTTCTACTCGTGCAACCATCTATGCATAGACACGGCTCGATACCACTCGTAGGATAACGTTGCATAGAAAACAAAAAATTTCCTACCGCGAACACGCAATCCAAGCCAAGATGCAATCTAGAAGACGGTAGCAACGAGGGGGTATCGAGTCTCACCCTTGAAGAGATTCCAAAGCCTACAAGATGAGGCTCTTGTTGCTGCGGTAGACGTTCACTTGCCGCTTGCAAAAGCGCGTAGAAGATCTTGATCACGATCGGTTCCGGCGCCACGAACGGGCAGCACCTCCGTACTCGGTCACACGTTCGGTTGTTGATGAAAACGACGTCCACCTCCCCGTTCCGGCGGGCAGCGGAAGTAGTAGCTCCTCTTGAATCCGACAAGCACGACGGCGTGGTGTCCGTGGTGGTGGAGAAGTCCGGTGGAGCTTCGCTAAGCGTGCGGGAAGTGGAGGAGCGGGGCGGCTAGGGTTTGGGGAGAGGGGGCGCCGGCCACTATAGGGGTGCGGCCACCTTGGTGGTGTTTTAGGTCGCCGGCCCCCTCCCCTTTGGCCCTCATTATATAGGTGGAACCCCAAGAGGTGGTGTCCAAGTCTTCGAATAAGACCCGAACCAAAAACCTTCCATAGGAGGGGGAAACCTAGCCCAACTAGGACTCCCACCAAGGTGGGAGTTCCACCTCCCATGTGGGGGTGGCCGGCCCCCTAAGGGGAGTCCACTTGGGACTCCTCCCCCACTAGGGTTGGCCGGCCATGGAGGTGGAGTCCCATGTGGACTCCACCTTCCTTGGTGGTTTCTTCCGGACTTTTCTAGAACCTTCTAGAACCTTCCATAGAACCTCCCGCGACATTTTTATTCACATAAAATGACATCCTATATATGAATCTTATTCTCCGGACCATTCCGGTACTCCTCGTGATGTCCGGGATCTCATCCGGGACTCCGAACAAATATTCCAACTCCATTCCATATTCAAATACTACCATTTCAACATCCAACTTTAAGTGTGTCACCCTACGGTTCGTGAACTATGCGGACATGGTTGAGTACTTACTCCGACCAATAACCAATAGCGGGATCTGGAGATCCATAATGGCTCCCACATATTCAACGATGACTTTAGTGATCGAATGAACCATTCACATACAATACCAATTCCCTTTGTCTCGCGATATTTTACTTGTCCGAGGTTTGATCTTCGGTATCACTCTATACCTTGTTCAACCTCGTCTCCCGACAAGTACTCTTTACTCGTACCGTGGTATGTGGTCTCTTATGAACTTATTCATATGCTTGCAAGACATTAGACGACATTCCACCGAGAGGGCCCGGAGTATATCTATCCGTCATCGGGATGGACAAATCCCACCGTTGATCCATATGCCTCAACTCATACTTTCCGGATACTTAATCCCACCTTTATAGCCACCCATTTACGCAAGTGGCGTTTGGTGTAATCAAAGTACCTTTCCCAGTATAAGTGATTTACATGATCTCATGGTCATAAGGACTAGGTAACTATGTATCGAAAGCTTATAGCAAATAACTTAATGACGAGATCTTATGCTACGCTTAATTGGGTGTGTCCATTACATCATTCATATAATGATATAACCTTGTTATTAATAACATCCAATGTTCATGATCACGAAACCATGATCATCTATTAATCAACAAGCTAGTTATACAAGAGGCTTACTAGGGACTCCTTGTTTGTTCACATAACACACATGTATCAATGTTTCGGTTAATACAATTATAGCATGGTATGTAAACATTATCATAAACACAAAGATATATAATAACCATTTATTATTGCCTCTTGGGCATATCTCCAACAATATGATGGTTATATTGCTTGGTCTATTTGGGTCCCAAAGACCCTTGTTGCTAACAAAAGATGACCCATTGAAAAATGGGTACCTAAATCCAAGAATTGATCTCATGTAGGACTATGCCGCCGGAGGTTCAAAATGGGTGCTTGATAGTGGATGCACAAGTCATATGACCGGCGGCAAGAATCTCGTCAAGGAGTTGAGGCCTAACATTCATGAAATCACCGTCTCCTTTGGCGATAATTCAACATCCGAGGTATTAGGTTTTGGCAAGGTTGTGGTTGCACACAACATTACTCTTGTGGATGTCATGCTTGTCAAAACCATTGGTTACAATCTATTGTCCGTTTCCGCCCTTGGCAAGATGGGTTTTGCCGTCTTTATTGATAATGATATTGTGGTCCTCTTGTGGAGCAAGACTCTAAAAGTCGCTTTCGTTGGGTATCGCGAACACAACTTGTATGTGGTGGACTTCTCGGGGGCCACCACTTCAAGTGTGATGTGCCTATTCGGAAAGGCGGATGTGGGTTGGTTGTGGCATCGCCGCTTGGCCCATGTCAACATGAGAACTTTGCAAAGTCTTCACAATGGGAACCATATTGTGGGACTAATGGAAAATGTTTCTTTTTCCAAATATCGTGTTTGTAGGGCTTGTGTTGAAGGCAAAATGCATGACTCTCCGCACCCAAACAAGACTATTATCTCTTCCAAAAGGATCTTGGAGCTCCTTCATGTGGATCTCTTTGGTCCCACCACTCATGCAAGTCTTGGTGCGAAGAAATATTGCTTGGTGATTGTTGATGACTACTCAAGATACACTTGGGTCTACTTTCTCAAAAATAAAGATGAGACTCAACAAATCTTCATTGACTTTGCCACCGAGGTGCAACGTCAACACAACCTCCTTATAATGGCAATAAGAAGTGACAACGGCTCCGAGTTCAAGAACTACACACTCAATGATTTTCTTAGTGATGAGGGGATAATACATCAATATTCCACTGCATACACCCCTCAACAAAATGGTGTTGCGGAGAGGAAGAACCGGACTCTTATGGATATGGCAAGATCTAAGATGGCAGAGTACAAATCCCGCTGTAATTTTTGGGCCGAAGCCATCTCCACCGCTTGCCACTCTTCTAACTGGCTCTATCTCCGTAAGGGCTTGAACAAGACTCCATATGAAATACTCACCGAGAACAAGCCTAATATCTCATACTTCAAGGTGTTCGGGTGTAAGTGTCTCTATAAAATTAAAGGAGTTTGTTTATCTAAATTTGCTCCTAAAGCTTTGGAGGGTATATTTGTTGGTTACGGTGCCGAATCTCACACTTATAGAGTCTTTGACGTATCCTCCGGGATTATAATCGAATCTTGTAGTGTGAAGTTCGAGGAAAATGACGGCTCCCAAGTGGGGCAAGTTGATGTTTGTGCAGGTGATGAAATACCTCAAGATGCCATAGTAAGAATGGGTGTGGGATTTTTCCGCCCCATTGAGGGACACGGTGTGGCGTCTCGGGAAGGACTATGCTCTAGTACGGTGGAGCTCTCATCTTCACAACATCAACAAACTCCATCTCTTGAAGCTAATAATGCACCAACCCAAGAACAAGAACAAAACCCTCCCTCTAGTGTGCACGATCAAGGACAAGATCAACCAAGGATTCATGATGGCTCCAATGAGTATCCATTCGATATTTGCTATTCACCGAATAATGTCCAAGATCAAGCACATGATATTGATCACTCTCAAGAAATTGAGGAAGCTCAAGTCGAAGGTCAAGACGGGGATCGAAACGATCAAGTTTATCAAGTGATCCCTCTAAGGACTAGCATGTCCAAGGAAGAGATTGAGGCCCGTCGTGTTGCTAGAAGAGCTAGAACCTTGGAACGTCTTGAACACACACATGACAAGGTCCTTGGTGATGTAAGAGCAAGAGTTTCCACAAGAAACAATTGGCTAACTTTAGCAATCATCATGCCTATATCTCCTTAGTGGAACCCAAGAAAGTATTTGAAGCTCTTGAAGATTCGGATTGGTTGGAAACTATGCACGATGAACTCAACAACTTCAAGCGCAACAAAGTATGGTCTTTAGTAGAGAAGCCAAAGGAGTGCCGCAATGTTATAGGAACTAAATGGATATTCAAGAACAAGCACGATGAGTTTGAAATTGTTGTAAGGAACAAGGCAAGATTGGTAGCTTAAGGTTTCTCTCAAATTGAAGGCATTGACTTTGGAGAAACTTATGCTCCCGTGGCTCACCTTGAGTCCATCCGTATCCTTCTTGCTTATGCATCACATCATAATTTTAAGTTACAACAAATGGATGTGAAAAGTGCATTTCTTAATGGTCCTTTGCATGAAGAGGTTTATGTTAAGAAACCCCCGGGGTTTGAGGATCCCGACTTTCCTAACCATGTCTATAAGCTTGATAAAGCACTTTATGGTCTCAAACAAGCTCCTAGAGCTTGGTAGGAGCACCTTAAAGAATTGTTGATAGACCGTGGGTTTGATGTTGGGCTAATCGATCCCACTCTTTTACTAAGAGGGTCAATGGGGAGCTTTTCGTTTGTCAATTATATGTTGATGATATTATCTTTGGCTCTACTAACAAATCTTTCAATGATGAATTTTCAAAGCTTATGACCGATAGGTTTGAGATGTCTATGATGGGAGAGATGAGGTTCTTTCTTGGTTTTGAGATCAAGAAATTGAGAGAAGGGATTTTCATCAATCAAGCAAAATATCTCCAAGACATGCTCAAGAGGTTCAAGATGACGGAGATGAAGGGTGTAGCCACTCCAATGGTTACTAAATGTCATCTTGCACGTGATCCGAATGGTAAAGAGGTGGATCAAAAGGTATATCGCTCCATGATTGGATCCTTGCTTTACCTTTGTGCATCTAGACCGGACATAGTGTTGAGTGTTGGTGTGTGTGCAAGGTATCAAGCTTCTCCTAAGGAGAGTCACATGATGGCTCTCAAAAGAACCTTCCGATATTTGGTTGATACCCCAAGATATGGTCTTTGGTATTCTAAAGACTCAAGTTTCTTTCTCAATGGTTACTGATGTCTACGTTCCCCCTCCTTTCCTGTAGACAGTGTTGGGCCTCCAAGAGTAGAGGTTTGTAGAACAGCAGCAAGTTTCCCTTAAGTGGATACCCAAGGTTTATCGAACTCAGGGAGGAAGAAGTCAAAGATATCCCTCTCATGCAACCCTGCAACCACAAAGCAAGAAGTCTCTTGTGTCCCCAACACACCTAATAGGTGCACTAGTTCGGCGAAGAGATTGTGAAATACAGGTGGTATAAATAAGTATGAGCAGTAGCAACGGTGCCGTAAAAGTGCTTGGCGTGTAGTTGATGGTGGTGGTATTGCGGCAGTAGTAACGCAATGAAACAAGTAACAAGCAGTAGTAACTCAAGCAGTAGTAACGCAAGTAGTAGTAAACAAGCAGTAGTAACTCAGCAGTATTTAGGAACAAGGCCTAGGGATTACACTTTCACTAGTGGACACTCTCAACATTGATCACATAACAGAATAGATAAATGCATACTCTACACTTTTGTTGGATGATGAACATATTGCGTAGGATTACACGAACCCTCAATGCCGGAGTTAACAAGCTCCACAATAATGCTCATGTTTAAGTAACCTTTAGTGTAAGATAGATCAACGCTACTAAACCAAGTACTAGCATAGCATGCACACTGTCACCTTCATGCATATGTGGGAGGAATAGATCACATCAATATTATCATAGCAATAGTTAACTCCATAATCTACAAGAGATCATGATCATAGCATAAACCAAGTACTAACACGGTGCACACACTGTCGCCTTTACACACGTGCAGGAGGAATAGAACTACTTTAATAACATCACTAGAGTAGCACATAGATAGTAGTGATACAAACTCATATGAATCTCAATGAGATCATTGTATTGAAGTACATGGAAGAGAGATGAACCACATAGCTACCGGTACAGCCCCGAGCCTCGATGGAGAACTACTCCCTCCTCATGGGAGCAAGCAGCGGTGATGAAGATGGCGGTGGAGATGGCAAGCGGTGTCGATGGAGAAGCCTTCCGGGGCACTTCCCCGCTCCGGCAGGGTGCCGAACAGAGATCCCGTCCCCGGATCTTGGCTTCGCGATGGCGGCGGCTCCGGCAGGTTTCGTGGGTTTCGTCGATTGGTATCGGGTTTTCCGATCCAGGGGCTCTTTTAGGCGGAGAGGCGGCGCAGGGGGTCACCAGTGGTGCCCTCACCACCAGTGGCGCGGCCGTGGCCCGGCCCGCGCCCGGTGTGGTGTGGGGCCCCCCGGCCCATCTCTCGGCAGCTCTCGAGTGTTCCGGATGGTTCCGGGAAAAATAGGAACATGGGCGTTGATTTCGTCCGATTCCGAGAATATTTCGTTACTAGGATTTCGAAACCAAAAACGACAGAAAACGAGAACCGGCACTTCGGCATCTTGTTAATAGGTTAGTTCCAGAAAATGCATAAATATGACATATAATGTGTGTAAAACATGTAGATATCATCAATAAAGTAGCATGGAACATAAGAAATTATCGATACGTCGCAGACGTATCAGCATCCCCAAGCTTAGTTCTGCTCGTCCCGAGCGAGTAAAACGATAACAAAGATAATTTCTTAAGTGACATGCCATCATAACCTTGATCATATTGTAAACATATGTAATGAATGCAGCGATCAAAACAATGGTAATGTCATGAGTAAACAACTCGAATCATAAAGCAAAGACTTTTCATGAATAGTACTTCAAGACAAGCATCAATAAGTCTTGCATAAGAGTTAACTCATAAAGCAATAATTCAAAGTAGAGGTATTGAAGCAACACAATGGAAGATTAAGTTTCAGCGGTTGCTTTCAACTTGTAACATGTATATCTCATGGATAATTGTCAATGCAAAGCAATATAACAAATGCAATATGCAAATATGTAAGAATCAATGCACAGTTCACACAAGTGTTTGCTTCTTGAGGTGGAGAGAAATGGGTAAACTGACTCAACATAGAAGTAAAAGAATGGTCCTTCAAAGAGGAAAGCATCGATTGCTATATTTGTGCTAGAGCTTTGATTTTGAAAACATAAAGAGGGCATAAAAATAAAGTTTTGAGAGGTGTATGTTGTTGTCAACGAATGGTAGCGGGTACTCTAACCCCTTGCCGTACAAACCTTCAAAGAGCGGCTCCCATTTTATTTTATTTTTGGATGGCACTCCTTCCAACCTTTCTTTCACAAACCATGGCTAACCGAATCCTCGGGTGCCTGCCAACAATCTCATACCATGAAGGAGTGCCTTTTTATTTTAGTTTCATTATGATGACACTCCTCCCAACCTTTGCTTACACAAGCCATGGCTAACCGAATCCTTCGGGTGCCGTCCAACAATCACATACCATGGAGGAGTGTCTATTTTTGTTAATTAATTTGGGCCTGGGAATCCCATTGCCAGCTCTTTTTGCAAAATTATTGGATAAGCGGATGAAGCCACTAGTCCATTGGTGAAAGTTGCCCAACAAGATTGAAAGATAAACACCACATACTTCCTCATGAGCTATAAAACATTGACACAAATAAGAGGTAATAAATTTTGAATTGTTTAAAGGTAGCACTCAAGCAATTTACTTTGGAATGGCGGAGAAATACCATGTAGTAGGTAGGTATGGTGGACACAAATGGCATAGTGTTGGCTCAAGTATTTGGATGCATGAGAAGTATTCCCTCTCGATACAAGGTTTAGGCTAGCAAGGTTGTTTGAGGCAAACACAAGGATGAACTAGTACAGCTAAACTCACATAAAGGACATATTGTAAACATTATAAGACTCTACACCGTCTTCCTTGTTGTTCAAACTCAATACTAGAAATTATCTAGACCTTAGAGAAACCAATTATGCAAACCAAATTTTAGCATGCTCTATGTATTTCTTCATTAATGGGTGCAAAGCATATGATGCAAGAGCTTAAACATGAGCACAACAATTGCCAAGTATCACATTACCCAAGACATTATAGCAATTACTACATGTATCATTTTCCAATTCCAACCATATAACAATTTAACGAAGAGGAAACTTCGCCATGAATATTATGAGCTAAGAACACATGTGTTCATTTGAACCAGCGGAGCGTGTCTCTCTCCAACACAAGCATGATGTAATCCAATTTATTCAAACATAAACAAAAACAAAAGCAAACAAACAGACGCTCCAAGAAAAAGCACATAAGATGTGATGGAATAAAAATATAGTTTCGGGGAGGAACCTGATAATGTTGTCGATGAAGAAGGGGATGCCTTGGGCATCCCCAAGCTTAGACGCTCGAGTCTTCTTGATATATGCAGGGGTGAACCACCGGGTGCATCCCCAAGCTTAGAGCTTTCACTCTCCTTGATCATAGTATATCATCCTCCTCTCTTGACCCTTGAAAACTTCCTCCACACCAAACTCGAAACAACTCATTAGAGGGTTAGTGGACAATAAAAATTAACATGTTCAGAGGTGACACAATCATTCTTAACACTTCTGGACATTGCATAAAGCTACTGGATATCAATGGATCAAAGAAATTCATCCAACATAGCAAAAGAGGCAATGCGAAATAAAAGGCAGAATCTGTCAAAACAGAACAGTCCGTAAAGATGGATTTTATTAGGCCACCAGACCTGCTCAAACGAAAATGCTCAAATTGAATGAAAGTTGCGTACATATCTGAGGATCACTCACGTAAATTGGCATAATTTTCTGAGCTTCCTGCAGGGCAGTGGGCTCAGATTCGTGACAGCAAAGAAATCTGGAACTGCGCAGTAATCCAAATCTAGTACTTACTTTTCTATCAACGGCTTAACTTGGCACAACAAAACTCAAAACTAAGATAAGGAGAGGTTGCTACAGTAGTAAACAACTTCCAAGACACAAATATAAAACAAAGTACTGTAGCAAAATAACACATGGGTTATCTCCCAAGAAGTTCTTTTCTTTATAGCCATTAAGATGGGCTCAGCAGCTTTAATGATGCACTCGCAAGAAATAGTATTTGAAGCAAAAGAGAGCATCAAGAGGCAAATTCAAAACATATTTAAGTCTAACATGCTTCCTATGCATAGGAATCTTGTAAATAAACAAGTTCATGAAGAGCAAAGTAACAAGCATAGGAAGATAAAACAAGTGTAGCTTCAAAAATTTCAGCACATAGAGAGGTGTTTTAGTAACATGAAAATTTCTACAACCATATTTTCCTCTCTCATAATAACTTTCAGTAGCATCATGAGCAAACTCAACAATATAACTATCACATAAAGCATTCTTATCATGAGTCTCATGCATAAAATTATTACTCTCCACATAAGCATAATCAATTTTATTAGTTGTAGTGGGAGCAAATTCAACAAAGTAGCTATCATTATTATTCTCATCAAGTGTAGGAGGCATATTGTAATCATAATCAAATTCACTCTCCATAGTAGGTGGCACCAAAAGACCACTATCATTATAATCATCATAAATAGGAGGCAAAGTATCATCAAAGAAAATTTTCTCCTCAATGCTTGGGGGACTAAAAAGATCATGAAAACCAGCTTCCCCAAGCTTAGAACTTTCTATATCATTATCAACAATGGTGTTCAAAGCGTTCATACTAATATTACTACCAAGCATGCAAACAAGATTTCATAGGTTTTTTAATTTTCGCATCAAACAATCCATGTTTTAAATCAGGAAATAGAACAAGAAGCTCATTGTTGTCCATTATGCCAAACTAGTGTAAACAAGAAACAAAAAGTTGCAATTGCAGGATCTAAAGGAAATAGCTTTGAGCACACACACGACGGCGCCGTAAAAATACTTTACCCGAGACCGTAGTATGAGAGCCTTTTACCTTTCCTCCCCGGCAACGGCGCCTGTAAAAGTGCTTGATGTCTACGTTCCCCCTCCTTTCCCGTAGACAGTGTTGGGCCTCCAAGAGTAGAGGTTTGTAGAACAGACAGCAAGTTTCCCTTAAGTGGATACCCAAGGTTTATCGAACTCAGGGAGGAAGAAGTCAAAGATATCCCTCTCATGCAACCCTGCAACCACAAAGCAAGAAGTCTCTTGTGTCCCCAACACACCTAATAGGTGCACTAGTTCGGCGAAGAGATTGTGAAATACAGGTGGTATAAATAAGTATGAGCAAGTAGCAACGGTGCCGTAAAAGTGCTTGGCGTGTAGTTGATGGTGGTGGTATTGCGGCGATAGTAACGCAGTAGAAACAAGTAACAAGCAGTAGTAACTCAGCAGTAGTAACGCAAGTAGTAGTAAACAAGCAGTAGTAACTCAGCAGCATTTAGGAACAAGGCCTAGGGATTACACTTTCACTAGTGGACACTCTCAACATTGATCACATAACAGAATAGATAAATGCATACTCTACACTTTTGTTGGATGATGAACATATTGCGTAGGATTACACGAACCCTCAATGCCGGAGTTAACAAGCTCCACAATAATGCTCATGTTTAAGTAACCTTTAGTGTAAGATAGATCAACGCTACTAAACCAAGTACTAGCATAGCATGCACACTCGTCACCTTCATGCATATGTGGGAGGAATAGATCACATCAATATTATCATAGCAATAGTTAACTCCATAATCTACAAGAGATCATGAACATAGCATAAACCAAGTACTAACACGGTGCACACACTGTCGCCTTTACCCACGTGCCGGAGGAATAGAACTACTTTAATAACATCACTAGAGTAGCACATAGATAGTAGTGATACAAACTCATATGAATCTCAATGAGATCATTGTATTGAAGTACATGGAAGAGAGATGAACCACATAGCTACCGGTACAGCCCCGAGCCTCGATGGAGAACTACTCCCTCCTCATGGGAGCAGCAGCGGTGATGAAGATGGCGGTGGAGATGGCAGCGGTGTCGATGGAGAAGCCTTCCGGGGCACTTCCCCGCTCCGGCAGGTGCCGGAACGGAGATCCCGTCCCCCGCATCTTGGCTTCGCGATGGCGGCGGCTCCGGCGGTGTTTCGTGGGTTTCGTCGATTGGTATCGGGTTTTCTCGATCCAGGGGCTCTTTTTAGGCGGAGAGGCGGCGCAGGGGGTCACCAGGGTGCCCTCACCACCGGGTGGCGCGGCCGTGGCCCGGCCCGCGCCCGGTGTGGTGTGGGGCCCCCCGGCCCATCTCTCGGCAGCTCTCGAGTGTTCTCGGATGGTTCCGGGAAAAATAGGAACATGGGCGTTGATTTCGTCCGATTCCGAGAATATTTCGTTACTAGGATTTCGAAACCAAAAACAGCAGAAAACGAGAACTGGCACTTCGGCATCTTGTTAATAGGTTAGTTCCAGAAAATGCATAAATATGACATATAATGTGTGTAAAACATGTAGATATCATCAATAAAGTAGCATGGAACATAAGAAATTATCGATACGTCAGAGACGTATCAGTTACACCGATGCGGATTGGGCGGGAGACAAGGATGATAGGAAATCAAACTCCGGGGCTTACCAATTCCTTGGTAGGTCCTTGGTGTGTTGGTCTTCTAAGAAGCAAAATTGTATATCTCTCTCCACCGCCGAAGCCGAATATGTTGCCGCCGCAAGTGGATGCACTCAATTGTTATGGATGAGGCAAACTTTAAAGGAATACGGTGTCACTTGTGACAAAGTGCCTCTTTTATGTGACAATGAAAGTGTCATCAAGATTGCTTATAATCCAGTGCAACATTCAAGAACGAAGCATATTGAGATCCGAAATCATTTTATTAGGGATCATGTTGCCCGTGGTGATATTGAGCTATGATATGTTCCTACCAAATATCAACTTGCCAATATATTCACGAAGCCTCTTGATGAAGCAAGGTTCTGCTATTTGAGGAATGAGCTAAATATCATTGATTCAAGGAGTATATCTTGACCATCTTGCAAACACACCTTCGTCTCAAAGCTTTATTTGGTTTAGATGTGGGCATGGAGATAGGGGGAGTGCGGTTTAAACTATTGAGCTATCCCTCCCCCCATAATGCCGATAGTAAGAAATCATTCTCTTTATATCATATTTTGATACGTGAGCTTCAATGACGAGTATTGGTTTTGGGCCCAAGATATATCTTCGCGGTGCCATACCATAACACTCATACATGGTGGCTTAGGCCACCACACCCTTCTTTGTGAAGAGTTGGAATTATTTGGATCTTAATTGGTTTTTATTTGACATCTACTTGTTCTTATAGGAAATCACTCTAGTTTGACTTTTCTTTGCTCATATCTTGCAAACTTGAGTGATTATGTACCATTAACGGTTTGAGATTTCTAAACCCAAGCCTACACCTATCTATAGCCACTTCCATCTTGCTCTTGAGTCATGTTTTGGTAAAAACTTGGAGTATGAGTGGTTTCGGTCGGAGGATCTCGGTTGTCTCATCTTATTGGTTAATTTGCATCTTATATGTGACGTGATATCATATTGCATCACATATGGGTATGGGAAAATAACCAACAAAAGATAGGCCTGATTTCCGGTGTTCTGAATTTTTCCAGAACACTGGATAATCCGGCCCCAAGGCACCCCGAAAAATCCGGCCCGGCCGGATTATCCGCCCCTAGTTGGGGCCGGATTATCCGGCCTAGGCAGGTTGCAGGTAGAAGAGGACGAGGTCGCGGGGTGAACGGTTGCCACAACTAGTGTCCCCACGCGCCTCCCTCTCTCTCTTCTCCAAAGCCGCCGGAACTCCTCCTCCTCGCTGGAGCCGCCCCGTCCGCCCCGTCTCAGAGTTCTTGGCTGTATCGGGTGCTCCTCCCTCCTAGGTTTCATCTCCACCAAGCAGCTCCTCAAATGGATGAGGGTATGATCCACAAGCCCAAACCCTAGGTGTTGTGATTTGTATATGCTTTTTTCTTGGTGAAATATGTTTTGTAGTTGTTCTAAACCTGTGTAATGTACTACATTTGCATGCTATGAGATTCCTGCAGATTCGCAGGGCCGGATTATCCGGCCTAGCTGGATTATCTGCCCCTCGGGGACACCGGATTATCCGGCCTGGAACTATGTTGCTGCTGAAGTTTCCTTCAATTTGTCGTGTCTAGACCATTACCGACTCCTAGTATGCTTCTAGAGTACACTGCTGTATCAATACATGACTTGTGAGCTTTCTCTCCTCCACACTATCCATCTTTGTCTATCACAGGTAGTGGTTCTCGGAGGCACTCTCGGACTCTCAGGTCAAGTGATGAGTTTGCTTAGAACGCTCCAAAGAAGTCCGCCACTCTGAGGCGGAAAGGAAAGGCAACAAGGGAGAATAACAAGACAATGGATATTATCTCTTATGCTGCACTCAGACAGAAGAACTAGTATGAGGATGTCGAGCGGGAAGTTGATATTGAGGATCCTCGTTTCTGGTGCATGGAGCAGCTCTATATCTACAAGGATATCTATGAACACATGAAGAAGGTGAGGAAATCCCTTAGTGGAAGTGGGCTAGGCCTTCATGGCGGTGCTCATAGGAGACCCGAGTGAAGCCTTCGTGGCGTTGGTCTGGCTTTCGTAACGACCACACTCCTCCAAACGTAGACGTACCTTCTTGCAAAGAAAGGGAACTATAAGAATCAACTCCGTGGCTCCGCGTGCTCCACTCTCGGTTACCTCTATCCGATTATCTCCCCTATATATTGCTTAGCTATATATTGCTTAGTTGTTGACCTTGTCATATAGTTAAATTCACATAGTTGCATATCTAGAGAATTTACCTTTGTGTCAAGCCTAAATAAAAAAAAAACAAAAAATTGGTTAGCACCTATTCACCCCCTATAGGTGCAGCATACGATCCTTTCACTCCCCTTGCAGAAATCCACTTTCTCCCGGGCAACGGCGCCAAAAAATCTTGATGGTGCTGCCGTGGAAGTTGGCAATCTCGTTGGGGAACTGATACGTCTCCGACGTATCGATAATTTCTTGTGTTCCATGCCACATTATTGATGATATCTACATGTTTTATGCACATTATATGTCATTATCGTGCATTTTCCGGAACTAACCTATTAACGAGATGCCGAAGTGCCGCTTCGTTTTCTCGCTGTTTTTGGTTCGAAATCCCAGTAACGAAATATTCTCGGAATCGGACGAAATCAACGCCCGTGTTCCTATTTTTCCCGAACCATCCAGAACACCCGAGAGCCGCGCAGGGAAGCCCGGGGGCCCCACACCACACCCTGGCGCGGCCAGAGGGGGGGCCGCGCCGCCCTATGGTGTGGTGGCCCCAGGCCCCCTCCGAGGCTGCCCTTCCGCCTATTTAAAGCCTCCGTCGCGAAAAACCTATTACGTTGGACGAAATCCACAGAAACCTTCCAGAGCCGCCGCCATCGCGAAGCCAAGATCTGGGGGACAGGAGTCTCTGTTCCGGCACCCTGCCGGAGCGGGGAAGTGCCCCCGGAAGGCTTCTCCATCGACACCGCTGCCATCTCCATCGCCATCTTCATCACCGCTCGCTGCTCCCATGAGGAGGGAGTAGTTCTCCATCGAGGCTCTGGGCCGTACCGGTAGCTATGTGGTTCATCTCTCTCCTATATACTTCAATACAATAATCTCATGAGCTGCCTTACATGATTGAGATTCATATGATGATGCTTGTAATCTAGATGTCATTATGCTAGTCAAGTGAGTTTTACTTATGTGATCTCCGGAGACTCCTTGTCCCACGTGTGTAAAGGTGACAATGTGTGCACCGTGTGGGTCTCTTAGGCTATATTTCACGAGAATACTTACTCGCCGTTATGAATGGCATAGTGAAGTGCTTATTTATATCTCTTTATGATTGCAATGTGTTTTGTATCACAATTTATCTATGTGCTACTCTAGCAATGTTATTAAAGTAGTTTTATTCCTCCTACACGGTGTAATGGTGATAGTGTGTGCATCCGTGTTAGTACTTGGCGTATGCTATGATCATGATCTCTTGTAGATTGTGAAGTTAACTATTGCTATGATAGTATTGATGTGATCTATTCCTCCTACATAGTGTGAAGGTGACAGTAGTGCATGCTGTGTTAGTACTTGGTTTAGTCGTGTTGATCTTTCTTGCACTCTAAGGTTATTTAAATATGAACATTGAATTGTGGAGCTTGTTAACTCGCGGCATTGAGGGTTCGTGTAATCCTACGCAATGTGTTCATCATCCAACAAAAGAGTGTAGAGTATGCATTTATCTATTCTGTTATGTGATCAAAGTTGAGAGTGTCCACTAGTGAAAGTCTAATCCCTAGGCCTTGTTCCTAAATATCGCTATCGCTGCTTGTTTATCGTTTTATCGCGTTACTATCGCTACGTTACTACCGCTGCGTTACTACCGCTTGTTTACTCGTTCCGGGCAAAGCACTTTTCCGGTGCCGTTGCTACTACTTATTCATACCACCTGTATTTCACTATCTCTTCGCCGAACTAGTGCACCTATTAGGTGTGTTGGGGACACAAGAGACTTCTTGCTTTGTGGTTGCAGGGTTGCATGAGAGGGATATCTTTGACCTCTTCCTCCCCGAGTTCGATAAACCTTGGGTGATCCACTAAGGGAAACTTGCCGCTGTTCTACAAACCTCTCGCTCTTGGAGGCCCAACACTGTCTACAAGAATAGAAGCTCCCGTAGACATCAAGCACTTTTCCGGCGCCGTTGCCGGGGAGGAAAGGTAAAAAGGCACTCATACTCCGGTTCCGGTGTAACAGTACTTTTCTGGCGCCATTGTGTTTGTGCTCGAAGCTATTTCCTTTAGATCCTGCAATTGCATCTTTTTTGTTTCTTGTTTACACTAGTTTGGCATAATGGACAACAATGAGCTTCTTATTCTATTTTCTGATTTAAGACATGGATGGTTTGATGCAAAAATTAAAAAACCCATGGAACATATTAGTATGAACACTTTGAACACCATTGTTGCTAATGATATGGAAAATTCTAAGCTTGGGGAAGCTGGTTTTGATGAGCATGATATTTTTAGTCCCCCAAGCATTGAGGAGAAAATTTACTTTGATGATACTTTGCCTCCTATTTATGATGATTATAATGACATTGGTCTTTTAGCACCGCCTGTTATGGAGGATAAATTTGATTATGATTACAATATGCCTCCTATATTTGATGATGAGAATAATAATGATAGCTACTTTGTTGAATTTGCTCCCACTACAACTAATAAAATTGATTATGCCTATGTGGAGAGTAATAATTTTATGCATGAGACTCATGATAAGAATGCTTTATGTGATAGTTATATTGTTGAGTTTGCTCATGTTGCTACTGAAAATTATTATGAGAGAGGAAAATATGGTTGTAGAAATTTTCATGTTACTAAAATACCTCTCTATGTGCTGAAATTTTTGAAGCTACACTTATTTTATCCTCTTATGCTTGTCACTTTGTTCTTCATGAATTCATTTGTGTACAAGATTCCTTTTCATAGGAAGCATGTTAGACTTAAATGTGTTTTGAATTTGCTTCTTGATGCTCTCTTTTGCTTCAAATACTATTTCTTGCGAGTGCATCATTAAAACTGCCGAGCCCATCTTAACGGCTATAAAGAAAGAACTTCTTGGGAGATAACCCATGTGTTATTTTGCTACAGTACTTTGTTTTATATTTGTGTCTTGGAAGTTGTTTACTACTGTAGCAACCTCTCCTTATCTTAGTTTTGTGTTTTGTTGTGCCAAGTAAAGTCTTTGATAGTAAAGTAAATACTAGATTTGGATTACTGCGCAGAAACAGATTTCTTTGCTGTCACGAATCTGGGTCTAATTCTCTAGCTCAGAAAATTAAGCCAATTTACGTGAGTGATCCTCAGATATGTACGCAACTTTCATTAAATTTGGGCATTTTCATTTGAGCAAGTCTGGTGCCCTAATAAAATCCATCTTTACGGACTGTTCTGTTTTGACAGATTCTGCCTTTTATTTCGCATTGCCTCTTTTGCTATGTTGGATGAATTTCTTTGATCCATTAATGTCCCAGTAGCTTTATGAAATGTCCAGAAGTGTTAAGAATGATTGTGTCACCTCTGAACATGTGAATTTTTATTGTGCACTAACCCTCTAATGAGTTGTTTCGAGTTTGGTGTGGAGGAAGTTTTCAAGGGTCAAGAAAGGAGTATGATACAATATGATCAAGGAGAGTGAAAGCTCTAAGCTTGGGGATGCCCCGGTGGTTCACCCCCGCATATTTCAAGAAGACTCAAGCATCTAAGCTTGGGGATGCCCAAGGCATCCCCTTCTTCATCAACAAATTATCAGGTTCCTTCTCTTGAAACTATATTTTTATTCGGTCACATCTTATGTACTTTACTTGGAGCGTCCGTATGTTTCTTGTTTTTGTTTTTGTTTGAATAAATGCTTGTGTGGGAGAGAGACACGCTCCGCTGGTTCGTATGAACACATGTGTTCTTAGCTTTTAATTTTCATGGCGAAGGATGAAACTGCTTCGTTAATTGTTATATGGTTGGAAACGGAAAATGCTACATGTAGTAACTCGGTATGATGTCTTGAATAACTTGATACTTGGCAATTGTTGTGCTCATATTTAAGCTCTTGCATCATATACTTTGCACCTATTAGTGAAGAAATACATAGAGCTTGTTAAAATTTGGTTTGCATGAGTGGTTTCTCTAGAGTCTAGATATTTTCTAGTGAGGTGTTTGAACAACAAGGAAGACAATGTATAGTCTTATAATGCTTGTAATATGTCTTTTATGTAAGTTTTGATGTACTAGTTTATGCTTGTGTTTGCTTCAAACAACCTTGCTAGCCTAAGCCTTGTATCGAGAGGGAATACTTCTCATGCATCCAAAATCCTTGAGCCAACCACTATGCCATTTGTGTCCACCATACCTACCTACTACATGGTATTTCTCCGCCATTCCAAAGTAAATTGCTTGAGTGCTACCTTTAAAATTCCATCATTCGCCTTTACAATATATAGCTCATGGGACAAAATAGCCTAAAAAACTATTGTGGTATTGAATATGTACTTATGCACTTTATCTCTTATTAAGTTGCTTGTTGTGCGATAACCATGTTTTCTGGGGACGCCATCAACTACTCTTTGTTGAATATCATGTGAGTTGCTATGCATGTCCGTCTTGTCCGAAGTAAGAGAGATCTACCACCTTAATGGTTGGAGCATGCATATTGTTAGAGAAGAACATTGGGCCGCTAACTAAAGCCATGAATCATGGTGGAAGTTTCAGCTTTGGACATATATCATCAATCTCATATGAGAATAATAATTGTTGCCACATGCTTATGCATTAAAGAGGAGTCCATTATCTCGTTGTCCATGTTGTCCCGTATGGATGTCTAAGTTGAGAATAATCAAAAGCGAGAAATCCAAAATGCGAGCTTTCTCCTTAGACCTTTGTACAAGCGGCATGGAGGTACCCCATTGTGACACTTGGTTAAAACATGTGTATTGCGATGATCCGGTAGTCCAAGCTAATTAGGACAAGGTGCGGGCACTATTAGTATACTATGCATGAGACTTGCAACTTGTAAGATATAATTTTCATAACTCATATGCTTTATTACTACCGTTGACAAAATTGTTTCATGTTTTAAAAATAAAAGCTCTAGCACAAATATAGCAATCGATGCTTTCCTCTTTGAAGGACCATTCTTTTTACCTTTATGTTGAGTCAGTTCACCTATCTCTCTCCACCTCAAGAAGCAAACACTTGTGTGAACTGTGCATTGATTCCTACATACTTGCATATTGCACTTGTTATATTACTCTATGTTGACAATTATCCATGAGATATACATGTTACAAGTTGAAAGCAACCGCTGAAACTTAATCTTCCTTTGTGTTGCTTCAATACCTCTACTTTGAATTATTGCTTTATGAGTTAACTCTTATGCAAGACTTATTGATGCTTGTCTTTAAGTACTATTAATGAAAAGTCTTTGCTTTATGATTCACTTGTTTACTCATGTCATTACCATTGTTTTGATCGTCGCATTCATTACATATGTTTACAAATAGTATGATCAAGGTTATGAGGGCATGTCACTCCGGAAATTATCTTTGTTATCGTTTTACCCGCTCGGGACGAGCGTAACTAAGCTTGGGGATGCTCGATACGTCTCCGACGTATCGATAATTTCTTGTGTTCCATGCCACATTATTGATGATATCTACATGTTTTATGCACATTATATGTCATTATCGTGCATTTTCTCGGAACTAACCTATTAACGAGATGCCAAAGTGCCAGCTTCCGTTTTCTACCGTTTTTGGTTTCGTAAATCCTAGTAACGAAATATTCTCGGAATCGGACGAAATCAACGCCCACGTTCCTATTTTTCCCGGAACCATCCGTAACACCCGAGAGCCGCTAGAGGGAAGCCCCGGGGGCCCCACACCACACTCGGCGCGGCCATAGGGGGCCGCGCCGCCCTATGGTGTGGTGGCCCCGAGCCCCTCCGAGGCTGCCCTTCCGCCTATTTAAAGCCTCCGTCGCGAAAACCCTATTACGTTGGACGAAATCCACGAAAACCTTCCGCAGCCGCCGCCATCGCGAAGCCAAGATCCGGGGACAGGAGTCTCTCGTTCCGGCACACCGTCGGAGCGGGGAAGTGCCCCGGAAGGCTTCTCCATCGACACCGCTGCCATCTCCATCGCCATCTTCATCACCGCCGTCGCTCCCATGAGGAGGGAGTAGTTCTCCATCGAGGCTCGGGGCTGTACCGGTAGCTATGTGGTTCATCTCTCTCCTATATACTTCAATACAATAATCTCATGAGCTGCCTTACATGATTGAGATTCATATGATGATGCTTGTAATCTAGATGTCATTATGCTAGTCAAGTGAGTTTTACTTATGTGATCTCCGGAGACTCCTTGTCCCACGTGTGTAAAGGTGACAAGGTGTGCACCGTGTGGGTCTCTTAGGCTATATTTCACGTAATACTTACTCACTGTTATGAATGGCATAGTGAAGTGCTTATTTATATCTCTTTATGATTGCAATGTGTTTTGTATCACAATTTATCTATGTGCTACTCTAGCAATGTTATTAAAGTAGTTTTATTCCTCCTACACGGTGTAATGGTGACAGATGTGTGCATCCGTGTTAGTACTTGGCGTATGCTATGATCATGATCTCTTGTAGATTGTGAAGTTAACTATTGCTATGATAGTATTGATGTGATCTATTCCTCCTACATAGTGTGAAGGTGACAGTGTGCATGTCTGTGTTAGTACTTGGTTTAGTCGTGTTGATCTTTCTTGCACTCTAAGGTTATTTAAATATGAACATTGAATTGTGGAGCTTGTTAACTCCGGCATTGAGGGTTCGTGTAATCCTACACAATGTGTTCATCATCCAACAAAAGAGTGTAGAGTATGCATTTATCTATTCTCGTTATGTGATCAAAGTTGAGAGTGTCCACTAGTGAAAGTCTAATCCCTAGGCCTTGTTCCTAAATATCGCTATCGTCGCTTGTTTACTCGTTTTACTGCGTTACTACCGCTACGTTACTACTGCTGCGTTACTACCGCTTGTTTATCGTTCGGGCAAAGCACTTTTCCGGTGCCGTTGCTACTACTTATTCATACCACCCGTATTTCACTATCTCTTCGCCGAACTAGTGCACCTATTAGGTGTGTTGGGGACACAAGAGACTTCTTGCTTTGTGGTTGCGGGGTTGCATGAGAGGGATATCTTTGACCTCTTCCTCCTCGAGTTCGATAAACCTTGGGTGATCCACTTAAGGGAAACTTGCTGCTGTTCTACAAACCTCTGCTCTTGGAGGCCCAACACTGTCTACAAGAATAGAAGCTCCCGTAGACATCAGGAACCCCCAAGAGGAAGGTGTGATGAGCACAACAGCGAGTTTTCTCTCAGTATGAAACCAAGGTTTAATCGACCAGTAGGAGAAATGCGTGACTTCTGAAGGTGTTGCTAGCTGACTATTGACAGGATGCACTACCGGCGTTAGCAACAATGTGGAACCTACACACAACACAACCAAAGTACTTTGCCCCAGCTTACAGTGAGGTTGTCAATCTCACCGGTTTGCTGAACACAAATGATTAAATGTATCGCGTGGAAAGAGGTGTTAGCAGTAATTAAAGAGAACAATGCTTGCAGAAAGTAAACAGAACATGATTGTAGTTGATGAATTTATCAGTGTAAAAAAAGAACAGGGGTCCATATTTCAGTAGAGGTGTCTCTCCATAGAGATAAATAACATGCTGGGTGAACAAATTACAGTTGGAAGATTGACATAGAGGCTATACATGACAAGATGATTACTATGAGATTCGTTTGGGCATTACAACATAATATATATAGACCATAATCTAACTACGTATATGACTAATAATCCACCTTCCGGTTATCGTCCGAACCCCTTCCAGTATTAAGTTGCAAGCAACAGATTATCGCATTAAGCAATATATGTAAAGTAAACAATATAATTACCCTTAGATAAAACATTGTTGTTTTCTCCCTAGTAGCAACAACACATCTACAATCTTAGAAGTTATTGTCACTTTTCCAGAAAACTAGAGGCACGAACCTACTATCGAGCATAAATACTCCCTCTTGGAGTCACAAGCATCTACTTGGCCAGAGTATCTATTAGCAACGGAGAGCATGCAAGATCACAAATAACATATGACAAGTATATATAATCGATCTCTACATAGTATTCAATATTCATCGGATCCCAGCAAACACAACATGTAGCATTACATAAGGATGATCTGGATCATGTAGGGCAGGTCACAAGATCTAAACACAAGGCACAAATTGGAGAAGACAACCATGTACATACTGCTATGGACCCATAGTCCAGGGATGAACTACTCACGCAACACTTCGGAGACGAGCATGGCGATGTAGATGCCTCCGACGATGATTTCCCCCTCCGGCAGGGTGCCGAGAAGAGCTTCATAACCCTCCCGAGCTAGGGTCTGCTATGGCGGCCGCGACAAAACTTTTCGTGGATGGAGGCTCAGGTGTTTAGGTTTTCCCGAGGTCGTGAATAAATAGGCGGAAGGGCAAGGTCGGTGGAGCCCTGGGGGGCCCACACCACCCGTTGGCGCGCGCCCAGGCATGGCCGCGCCAAGGCATGGCGTGGCCGCCATGTGGCTCCTCTTTGACCCCCCTCTGGACTCTCTCTTCATTACAGACAAACATTGACTTTGGTTTTTGTTTCGTCCAATTTCGAGAATATTTCATGTACAACTTTTCTGAAATACAAAACAATAGAAAACAGGGAACTGGCACTGTGGCATCTTATTAATAGGTTAGTGTCGGAAAATGTATAAAAGTGCAACGAAGTATGAGAAAAACATATATAAATTGGTGTAAAACAAGCATGGAGCATCAAAAAATTATAGATACGTTTGAGACGTATCAGACACCACAATTGATGCTATCCAACCTTGTATAAACCATGAATACAACTCCATGTGCCTTGTACTTGGCTGAATAACATCAATCGGATGAACCTCGCTGCCCACGGGGGTAGCTGCACACCCCTCCACGAGCTGACACGTGTCTAATTGGTCAAACCGCATTACCACTTCCCACCTATTACTGTACCCATTCTTAACAGTAACTGTAAGAAATTAGCGCTCCCACTCCATCCAGAAGGCAAATCACCGGTCTTCCCCACACGTGGACGGCGTTGCGCCGGTCGCCTCCTGCTTCCGCCACCTAACCCCATCTTCCCTGGAGCCCCATCCCACCCCAGGACCCACCCCGCCTTCTCCCCGCGTCCTGCTCATGAGTTGGAACTCGTCAGGGCTTCGCCTCGTCCGCCGCTTCACGAGCAGCCGCCGCCGCCGCTGAACGACCAGATCTCGTTCCTACCTCCGCCCCCACCGCCAGCGGGGCGCCGCACGTCGTCGCTGGCCGCTAAACGCTCCTCGACCATGAACCTGCCGAGCTGTTCTCTAGCGCTGACCAGCGGCGATGGCCGGCGTCCATGCGCTCGACGCGTGCCCACCGTGCTTGGCTCCTCCCGCTTGACTTGTCTCCCCACCTGGTGCAGTGGGTGGCGGAGCGCATCCCCCGCCTTCCACGTCCTAGGGTGAGTTCGCCATGCCCGCGCGCTTCTGGATTCTTCTCGATCGAGTTGCTTTCGGGATTTGGGGGGCGGGCGGGCGGCTCGATTCAGCGAATTTGGTTCTAGAATGTCGTTAATCTTCGTCGGAAATTTGACCGCGGGGATCGCAATTTGTGTCAAATTCCTTCGCCTGGGAGAACAGCAATCCTTGGTTCTGTTGGGGCTTGGGAGCAGTTCTTGGTTGCCGCCTCTGTGTCTTGACTTCCTGCGCCTCCGTGTTTATTTCATCTCCTGAATATAACCATGCTTCTCTGCAAATCGCAGTTCCACATCTCCGACCTGCTGCTGTCGCGGGTGGTGATGTGCACGGGGGCATCCCAGGGACTACGGCTGCGACCCGAGTAACCCGAGATCCATTGGGACCAGGAGAAGGCGGGGCGTCGGGGCCGGCCCTCCAGCGAACAGGCGAGGCGTCTTTCCTCTTCAGCGCCGCCGCAACACCACATGTATCCATCAGAGATGACGACCATGCTCGATGCGCCCGCGCCAAGTTTTTCTCGGCTCAGGGCACCTCCTCTCGATCTGTGCGGTGGGCGCCTCCTCTCAATCCGCGCGGATGTATATAGCTACAGCGAGTTCGCGCGGTGGGCCTCAATTTGGACGGCGTTGGTGGTGCGCGCGTCCGCCATTGTCGCCCCCTTGAGCTCCCACAGCCTCGATTTTGGCTCGGTGACTGGAGTTGCAGCACAAGCTAGCTCGCGGGCGGACGAGGCGCGGCGTTGGACACTTGGGCGTCCGCGTCGGGATCTTGGGCGTCCGCCATTGACGCCCCCTTGAGCTAAGCAACGGTTTCTGGCTAGTCGTCTCGGAGCCCAGACCCGCTCCTGATTTGGGCGTGGTGGCGGGCGGCTCCACTGCTTCGTGCCGCAGCGGCGCTGAGCTATCCTAGCAACGAGCGATGGCAGGAGATATTCAGCGCTTTGACGGCGGCGAGCTGTCGATTTTTGGTCGGCGGAGCGGCCGGACGGAAGAGCGATTTGGCCGGCGGCGGCAGCACTAGAGAGGTGGGGATTTTTATTCGAGCGGTGGGCTCTGGCCAGCGGTGGCGACTTTTATTCTGAGATTAGCTACTGTGGTTACTGTATCGCTTGTGTGACACGGTCAAAGGGGAATCAAAAAAATACGAATCTTTGGACAGATCTGACGGCAACACATGCATGCGCAGCTACCTCCGTGGGTAGCAAATGCACTCTCTAACATCAATCGTGGTGTTCAATGATTTGAGGCCTTATATGTTTGCTTCCATCATGCTTTGATAGTTGTTTCTGCTATGGCCAATATGATTGTTCGGTGGCACAATGCAAGGCAAGGGGCTACCCATAAACCTAGTCCTATGTGCAATAAGATTGCTTGTACACTAGACTTGGTTTATGGGCAGTCCCTTTGCGTTGAGTGTTCATTTATATGAGTCCTCATTTTTCATGTTCTTGCCAATGATTGAAATGTTACAAGGAAGCTGGAGAGGGAAGCTCTGCCAAGAGGCCTAGGGGGATGCCTGTGAAGGTTGGGCATTTCCATGACGATGTCAGACCAACCCACTTTTCCAAAGTGGTGTTGTCTCCGGGGTTGGAGATGCTCCTATTCTCACAGACTTCCGCCCCTACTTTGGCACTGTCCCTAGGATGATCATCCTGAAGACGAACACCGGCTGCTCCTAGATGGTGAAGCCGAGGGACGTCAAAGGCACTGTCAACCTGGATCAGGGCTGGCATGGATTTTCCATTGGCCATCAGGTCAAGATCGACTACTTCCTGACCTTCAAGGTTCTCAGGGGCGACGTCTTCAAAGTCACTATCTTCGACTACACCATGACTGAGGTGGTCCAGAGGTGCCCACATCATCATCCATCCCTTACCCTAATCGATGAGTGAAGTGTGTGCCTGTTTTATGTTTCATACTATGTTTAATTCTACGATGAACTATGCCTGCCATGTGTTGAACAATGTGTGCCATGTGGTAGTGAACAATGTATGCTATGTTGTGCTGAATAATGTCTGCTATGTGCTATTGAAAAATGCGTGCTATGTTGATGCTGAAAAGGGGTGCATTCTCACCATTTGGGAAAGAGGTTATCACATTACTCGTTCCACACATAACAAAACACGGCGGCTTCAAGCGCAAAACAACCTTCCAATCAATGTCTCTTATTTCTCCGCTCCAGCGCAAGTAAATTGCTAGCATCTAAACATAGTAACAAAGCTGCCCAAAACTCGGTTTTACTCATACAATACCTATTGAGCCAAGTTACACCCAAGGGGTGAATAGGCAAAACCGCTTCGAGGAACCAATCGGGCCTATAACGCATGCCGGTGTGATTGTGCATAAATGAACCCTGCCAACTGCCAAGTAGATGCACGATATCAGCAGTCATGATAGTATTGCAGCCTACTTAACGAAAAGTATCTTTGAATCATAGGCACCAGTGCTCCTGCTGTTTATTTTTTTTCTAAAATCATACATATTTATTTCAATAAAATCTGACAATAAATATAGATATAATAAATTACGTAACCTACAAGTGTGTAAAATTTTAATATGAAATTCTTTATATTGTAGACTACACAAAAAAGACTAAATCTGTTGAAATTTAGAGATTTGAAATATGCATACCCGTATCCACACGTTTGTTATTTTTGTGTAGCCTGAATTTTTTTGTATATGAAATTAAAATTTATTGGTTACACCATGATATTTTTTGTAATTTTTTTGAAACACAGAAATATAATTTTTATTTTTTTGTAAAACAGCAGTAGCACCGGTCGAGGAGCACCAAATCTCTGTCCCCTACTTAAGATCTTCTTTTTAATATACTGTATATAAGAACTGCTGACAACCTGGACCGAGTCCAGCAGATATGGCCGCGGTCCGTCACTTGCAAACCGGACCCACAAAAGCAAATCACAAAAGATAACACCAATCATGCTCTGACAGGGTGACCCCACATATCAGCCAGACAATGCTCCCAGTCCAAAACCCCTAACCACTGGCGAGTCCTCCCCAAGTCCCCCCAACCCCAACCCTGCGCAGCGTTTCCCCATCCTTCTCACCTCCTCGGCCGCCGCAGGCCGCAGCACGCATCACACCACCCCACCCCGCCCGCTTCCCGACCTCCCCACCCGCTCCGCCGCCGCCGCGCCAGCGCGCCGCCCCGCGCGGAATGGGGGCCCCGGAGACGCCGCCGGAGGAGGTGCTGCGCGCCGCCGCGGCCGAGGTCTCCACGCCCTCCGCCAAGCGCCGCCTCCGCCTCTTCCGCCACACCCTGCCCCCTCTGCTCGCGAAGGCAACAGGTACCACCGCGCGCCGCCTCCTTCCCCGCTCCTCTCCCTAGGGATCGCGCGCCTCCTCCGCAGATTAGTCTCCCGTGCACCTCCGCTCGCCCCCGTACGTGCTCCCTGCTTTCGTCAGCCGCGATCGGGAATATTTAGTACTTCGACGGGCGGATTCACCTAGTTTCGCGAGAACGGGATCTCCCCGTCTCCCGCGACGTGCTGCGTGCTCGTGCGTTTGCTCAATTCCGTTCGACCTGCAGCAGATCGTACAGTAGCTAGTTACCTTCGCTCCAGTGTGCAGATGCGCCCGTTAGCCCGGGAACAGGGCGGACTTTAGATTCGCTGCTGGTGTTGTCGTTTGCGAGCTGTAGCGTGGTTTTAGTTTCTGATGTGTTAGCTTCTGGAGTTCTGTTCGCTTGATATTGCATCGTCCTTCTCTCACCGTACAAGTTCTTAACCGAGGGGATGGAGCTTGTAAGGGGACACGTGAAGCTAGCTTTGCTTGATTTCAAGCGGTTGCCCTAAGGCACCGATCTGCAGTTAAGCTGCAGATTTCTCTTGTTTTCTAGTATCCCGTTTTGGATTCAGTTGCTACTGTAAGAGTGGCAGCAGGACTGAACGAAATGGAAGTTGATTAACATTAATTGTATCCTTTTCTGAGCCTGCTTGGAGTGTGTCCACCGGTATTTAGCTCACACTTGAACTAAATACCTGGAAGCACTCAAAGTTTGCACTCAATCCAAACAAGTTTGCAGTGTTTGGATCCTCCCTTGACATACCTGGCTGTCTTGTGGTTGGATTCCTATTCAGCTCATACATGCATTCCTTGTTAAAAAGGAATACATGCAGAGAATGTACCCTGTTGAGTTTAATATTGTGTGAGATTATTACTACAAGAGATTATTTGTGATAACATGCTATGCCTATGTGACTCAATCTCAATCTTTCATTTGAGTATGTACCTTCCTCATTGCTAGAATATTTGTTGTACTAGTAATGTTCATGAACATGTCGTTCTCACTTTTTAACATTTTTTTGTTTAGCTCTGCTGGGCCATTCATATTTGCATTTGAACTGATATACCCCTGCGGTTATTATGTAATCTGTTTTGTTACTTCTATGCAGAAAGCAACGTAAAACCATTTATCTTACGTTATTCTGTTTCCTATGCAGATTCAGCATCGGATACCACATTGTTGGTCGATCTCATTTTCCAGACATTGCCTTTATATGATGACCGTGCCTCAAGGAAAGCGGTAGATGATATGGTTATTCGGGCTCTCACTGAGTCCACCTTTATGAAGCCGTTTGCTGCTGCACTTGTTCAGTCTATGGAAAAGAATCTGAAGGTTACAAGCCCTCTTGCTTGTTTCAAGCTTCTCAGATGGTCAAGCTATCTTCTGAAATGGACCCAGTTTGCCACACTTTCTAAAGGTGGTTTCTCTAGACTGGCCAATGCACAAGCAGTCTTATCTCAGGTTCTGATGGATGGCTCCTTTCGTCAGCGTAGGACCTGCAAGCAACTATTTATCCGTCTTTTCTCTGAGGTAATTTTCACAATAACTCCAGCATACAGGATTATTGGAATTAGCCACGCCTCTTCTCTTACTTGGTTTCATTTTCCAGTCTGTTGAAATATATAAGATGTACATAGAGGAGGTCAGAGATTCAAGGATCTCGGCAAGGGATTCTCCTGCATTCATAAATCTAATACTGGATTTCACCATTGCTTCATCTTCGTTGTTATCCGAGTACAAGGTAAACCCATCCTTGTTTGATTTGATTTGATTTGCAGCCATTACTTATGAGTAGTCGATTTTTTTCCAGCCACTCCAAACTCATGGTATTTTATAACCTATTTAGTTTCTTTTTTTTCTTCTGCATTCCCTTTCACTTTTTCTTCAATGTTTGACAATCAGTGATATCTTTTCAGCCACTATTCCTTGATTTATATGTCAAAACCATCTTGAGTTCAAAAGATCGGCCATCAGAAGCAGCCAGTGAAGCTTTTAAGCCTCTTTTCTTGGATATTGGGCATGAGGATTTCAAAAATGTTGTGCTCCCATCATGCATAAAGATGCTGAAAAGAAATCCTGAGATTGTGCTACAATCTATTAGACATCTTCTAATGACGGTTCGTTTGGACCTAAGCAATTATTCCATGGAGTTCATGCCAGTTGTTCTGCATCAGGCTCGTCATTCAGATGAAGAAAGGAGGATTAATGCTTTGAGTATCGTAGCAACTTTAAGTGATAAGTCCAGTGATCCGGACACTCTACCTTCCATGTTCAATGCTATTAAAGCAATTTTAGGAGGTTAGCTGTAATATCTTTATGTTCCATACCACCAATTGGCTTATCATATTACCTTTACCTCAGTTAATGTGCTACAACTTGCATCCTCAACTAACACTTAACACACTGAAATTTGGTACCATAGTATAATTCATATAGCTCTTAATATGCTTTATCTGGGCAGGCTCGGAAGGGAAACTATCACTACCGTACCAGAGAGTTGGAATGTTGAATGCTTTAGAGCAACTGTCAAGATTTTCTCCAAAGCAAATAAGCAGGCTTGCTCCCTCAGTATCTAGTTTCCTTCTAACGTGTTACAAGGGCGATGGTAAAGTTAATTGTTGCATTCTGTGCTTCATACCCTCATCTGATGGCGCAAATTCATATGTTATTGCTATCTTGTGACAGGTATTGAAGAAGTGAAATTGGCAGCTCTCTCAGCTTTGGGGTCATGGGCTTTGGTATCATCTGAAGCTGTCCAACCAGATGTTGTTTCATTTATTACTGCAGGATTGAAAGAGAAAGACACTTTGAGAAAGGGGCATCTAAAATTAATACGAGTCATATGCAAAAAGTCTGATTCCCTGACTAAGGTACTATATTTACTTTGAGCTGCCTGAAAAAACCATTCTGTTGAGTTCTCATTTTTGTGGCAAAGAAGAGTGATCAAAACTTGAGATGCAGCTGGGATGCTGATGCTAATATTGTTCTATATTGATTATTGATAAGTTTGATGTTGTGCAGGTTACTTCCCTGCTGGATCATTTGATTCAGTTGTCAAAAACTGGCTTCACCAAGGCAACACAGCGGTTGGATGGAATCTATGCACTGTATGCAATATCTAGAATTGCTGCTATTGATGCCAAAGCAGGTATGTCTATAATAATGACCTAATATTTATATTTTAAGTATGTTATGTCATTAATTTTGTTTAATGTACATGCAGATGGTTCAATTGTGAAGGAAAAGGTCTGGCCATTGATTGCTCAAAGTGAACCCTCAGTGGTCTCTGCTCAGTTGGTAATTCCGGCGTCCTTTTCAATTTCCACAAAGAATAATTTATTATTTTCAATGAGACCTCATATTTATCTCCTTCGTACGACTGGTACATGACATGAACCTTGAAGTAGTTCAATGCGATTCAAACGGATATGAATGGCTCTAAGTTTTTCAGATCTTTGGATGCTACTTTGAAACTGCAGCTGTTGCATATTTGCTTTTAACACTGCATCTTTCCCTGCAGCTTTCCAAACTAACAGACGAAGATTGCTTAACATGCGTGGATCTTCTTCAATCACTGCTTGTGGATCATCTTTTCCGGTTTTGCTCCCTTGTTCTTAAACTGCATTATGTGTGTTAGACCGGCACCTTTTGCTTCTCTCGACTTATCATTGTTTGAACTGCAGGGTCCAGGAATATTTTTCTGTCCAGTCATTGCTACAGGTATGCATAATGGGCAAGGATGCTCCAATCTGTTATGTTTGACTCACTTATCTTAAGTTTTTTCAAGCTCTTTATATTTTGTAACTAGCCCTGTGAATATCAGTTATGTGGCTGTCGTCTGTACTAATCTTTTTTCCCTTTTCGCTGCAGGTGCTAATATATCTAGTTTGCCATCCAAGCTGGGCAGTTAGGAAGATAGCTTATGATGCTACTAAGAAAATACTTTCAAGCTCTGGTACCTTGGCTGAAGATCTTCTGTTCTTGTTCACTGACTGGTTGTCATTAGTTGGAGAGAGAATATCAATATTGAAACAAAGGTATGCAACTTTTTGCCTATTTATTCGTAGCTCTTCGGTCTCTTGGAGCGAGTGCACTATGCAAGATATCTTCTTAGGCTGTGTTGAACTAATTCTGTATACCGCCCTTCTAAATTTTCACATAACCTGACACAGTTTTTTAATCAGTGATATGGATGGCTCTGGAGATTCACAACTACCATTTATTCCATCTACTGAGGTCCTTGTGAAGTGCTTGTTCTTGATTGCACCTTATGCAGTTGACCATAGTCGGAGATCATATTCTCGACTTATATTGTGTTCCCACCATCCTTGTATTTCAAGCTCCAGTTCTCCTGCTGGTGTATGGAAGGTTTGGATCTTGCTACCTATCTTTTGTCCATATTTTGATCCATCTAATTTGTTTGTTTGTCCAATTTCAGAGGTTGCAGAGAAGGTTGAAAGAGCAAAAGATCTTCTTAACCGACTTAATTTTCCCCAACATTTCGGCTATATGCAAGGTAATTACCAAATTTGAAATTTATGGCAGGGACCTTTATGTTTTGGCAAAATGTATTTTATGTTCATGTGAGCTAGCATTCTAGTATTGGAGCGGCATATATTACCCTTCTCAAATTCTTATGAAATGTTCATAAATGCAACAGGGAATAAAAACAGCTGAATTCCATTATAATTTTGGTGCATGTTTGTTATGACATGGTACTTGCAAGGATTTTTGGGGTTTTAAGCATTAGTTAGTAACCTAGATACATTAGTTTCATACTTGCATTTGTTGATTTGTGAGTAACATAATTGGTTAAGTTGCTATGGTATACTTTAGTTAGTTATCATAATGGTTTCGGCGATTCCAGTACCAAGTTTTTGATGGTACCGGTCTATCTTCTGTAGTTGTATGGATTCCATGATAGAACATGAATTTTAGTTTGTCAAAAATTTAATTGAGAAACAGATTAAAATAGACAGTATCCAAAACGGGAGTGCCCTTGGTTGGTTCATTTGGAAATTGATCACTTTCAGGTGGTCCCTAGCGGCCTATCCAACACCTAGCTTCATTGCAAGGCACTTAGGTTTACCATATTTACTTATGTGAAGCCCAGTTATAGTATTTTATATTCTACATTTTCCTGTCCAATATCTGTTTTTTGTTGGGTCAATGACCAGTATACTTCCTTTCCAGGAATTGCTTTCACAGGATGGTCTATTTAGTTCCAATAAGCAAGAGCAACGTGCAGCATTATGCTCATTATCGACACTGATGACAATAGCACCCAGTGATACATTTACAGAGTTTGAGAAGGTGTGTTTTCTCCTTTCATTTCCAGTGAAACTTCTAATATATGTTCTAACGTTATCTTCACACCGTTATTTTCCAGCACTTCATAGAGCTTCCATACCGTGCTTTGCACGATGGCTTCTCTGAGAATGATATCAAGGTGAACTTTGTTAACTTCATGACAAGTATTTTTGATTAAGAAAATATCAGCACCTTGTGATGATTAACCAATGTATTCAGTTCATAATAGAAACATATTTCTAAGGTCATGCCTACTTATTTTGGACTGATGTTTTGGTGATGTTTTCAGCATTCGTGAACTGTCATCTTTGTTCTGTTCTCAACTTCTCATAAATGACCTGTCTTCTGCATTGATTCCTCAAGCCATAGTCAGCTTTGATTATGTATTACCATACCCAAAGTGGATGTACTAATGTTTTCACACTACACTAGATATGTACTTGATCGTTTTGAGACATATTTAACCTTTCTCTCTTGATGGCTTAAACACCGCTTCCTATATAATTACACATCTGATAACATACGACTCTGCACTTTTGTATATTTCGTCCTCCAAAGCTTATTTTTTAGCTTGTTTTATGTATCTTTTTAGGGTAGATAATCCTACTTTATAGGATGTGCTTACAAAGTTATTCTTACTCCACTGTAGATATTCTTTACTTCAGAGGGGCAGTTGTCAAGTGAGCAAGGAATTTATGTTGCTGAGGCTGTTGCTTCTAGAAATACAAAACTTGCAAAGGGACGTTTTCGTGCATATGATGTTCAAGATGAGGTAATTCTTGTTCTTTACATCCGGCAGAGTAGAAATGTCCTGTTGGTCAAAGCTGATGACTTTTAAGAGTTTGTATATCAGTAGTCTGAGTTCCTGTGGCATGATTTTCCGTGTCACTTTATTTGGACTATATAACCGTGTGAGCCTGTGGAAAAATCATGTATTGCAGATAAAATATAACTAAACTACATAAAGCTGGCACCTTACTTCATTAAAAATGTCACGGAACTGCAACTATCTGGCTCAGTATAGGTTTGCTTATTGTCGGAAAACCGCTGTCCATGGTGGCCAGCCTCCCTAGAACTGCCGCTGCTCATTTCTTCCAGATTCGTACTAAGTCATGTATATTTAATAGCGTATATGACGTATATTTGCTGTCTGTTGGTTTTCTGAAAATACTAATTGGATAGGTGGACCCGACAACCAGACCTGCTGCCCTTAGCATCTCAAGAATGCGCTCTTCTCAAGCGAATCCAAATAGGTGTTGACAGCACATGGCATTTAATATCTTTCCATCTCAGCCATTAGTCAATTAACGCGTGGAGCATTAAACTATTTTGCAACATTTAAATAGTTATAAAAGTTGAGCGCTGGTAGTAATCTTTGTTCTTGCATATATAATCTTTATTTCAAAGATCATATACTTTTAAATTAGTGTTTTTTCATAAATCTGTGAAATACCTATGCAGAATATGAATATCCAAACTCCAAGTACTAGAACTTAGGTTTTCAATTTGTGGATTATATGGAACGATCAATATAGTACTCCTGCAAACATTTGAATTTTCGACAGTTTGAAATTCTGGGTTGTGAAAATCTCTGCAGTTCGGTAGAGCTGAATTTCCGATAACCCCCAACAAAGACAAATTTGATTAATGACCATAATCTCTATAGTTTTACTGTTTTGCTCAAATGAACATGTAGTCCACTAGTCCTACATAGTGTTACTTGCTTGCAGCAGTGTTACTTTTTGTTGGTGATTGGAGAAATTTTGAACTGCATGAGTGGGGAAAATGCATCAACGTTAGATCTGTGAGAGAAAATATGCATTAATGCCTCCTGGAGCCCACACACCCTCATTATTGCATTGGCCTATGAAGTCAACTGTACTGGGACTCTACATCTTATATTCCTCAAGTACTTTCACTGCATATGAAAATTTGATTTATTATGCACAGATCTTCAACAAAAGATGGGTGGTTTAGACTTAATGCGTGGTTGCCACGATGTGTATAAAATCCCTCCCTCTTCTTGTTGTAGTAGTCTTGATTTTGGCTTTGCAATGTTTATAGGACCCTGCAAAGAGTGATAGGCGAGAATCGTCTAGCATTGGCAAGAGAGAAACTGGGAAATCTACAAAAAAACTGGTATTCCAAGATCTTAGTTCTTGCAGAAGTTTTAAGTTTAGTGCTCTATTTGAGAACTCATGTTTACAATCTTCCAGCTCCTGTGGACAAAGCCAAGACTGCAAAAGAGGAGGCCAGAGAGTTGCTTTTGAAGGAAGAATCTTCTGTACGTGAGAAGGTTGGACATGTGCAGAAGAATCTTGCGTTAATGTTGGACGCTCTTGGTGAATTGGCTATTGCTAATCCTATATTCACTCACGGTCAACTACCTCATCTGGTTAGCAACCCTACACTTGCATTGTCTAGCTTTTTATTTGTGTTACCCTGCAGTGCAGTCGTCATTTTTTTTAATGTGCTTCACCACAATATCAAGCATGGCTGCCAAAAAATGTTTTGTGGTGCATTTATCTCAAAGCCCAGAAAGCTGCCATAAAATGTTGATTACTTTAGTATATAATTAATCAATTTAGGTGAACTGGGCAGAAGTTCTCCTCTTTATTTATTTCTAACAATATAATTTATATTTTAAACAATTTGTAATTGTAGGAGTTAGATTAATATGTTGAAAGCTTTTAGCCATGATGAACGGCTGCCCTAGTATGTGTCCTGTTGTATTTTTAATGCATATCTTGGACTGCCAAATAGTGGTGAACAAAACTGGCTAATGAAGTGACTGTTAGATACGCAACTAAAAGAGCTGAAAAAGCATCTATGTGGCCACTCAATGTATATTAGAAGCATACAATTGCAAGTACTCTTTAGTGTTTAACTTTATTTTTTCTAAGATATGATCTATTTGTAAATATATTTGCTTATGTGTTGTGGCTTAATGCTTGATGTCGTTCCATGTAGGTAAAATATATTGAACCATTGCTAAGTTCTCCAATAGTAAGTGATGCTGCATTTTGTGCAATGTTGAGGCTGGCTCGCTGCACAGCCCCTCCTCTTTGCAATTGGGCAACTGATATTGCTGCTGCAATCCGTGTAATGTCTGTTGAAGATTTTGAAATGGTTTTGGACCTTATGCCTGTGATTATGGAAGAAGATAGCAAAAAGAGGCCATCACCTGGCCTCTTTGAACAAATAGTAACTGGGCTGACAGCTGCATGCAAAGCGGGACCTCTTCCAGCAGATTCATTTACTTTCATCTTTCCGGTATTTCTTCAATTTCATCAATGGTCCTATCATAATTTCACTTGTGTTCCTCTTGGCTTTTCTTTTTATCTTTTTTCTTTTCATTAATCTGCTTGTTTGCACTCAGATAATGGAGACGATCCTTCTTTCTTCGAAAAGACATGTCTACATGATGATGTGCTTCAGATACTATCTATGCATCTGGATCCGATATTACCTCTACCTCGACCTAGAATGTTATCAGTTAAATATTCTTCTTTCATGGCATAGCATAATCATTTGCATCATTTTAGTCCCTTGAGTCTCTAACCTCTTTTTTTGGTGGCGCTAGGTTCTTTATCATGTGCTGAGTACTGTTCCTGCTTATCATCCTTCAGTTGGACCTATGCTGAATGAGCTATGCCTAGGTCTAAAATGCAACGATTTAGCACAGGTTATTTATTCATTCCACAGCTTAGTACTTTTTTTTCATCTGTTATGATATCCTTACATCATTCTTTATTTAGGCTCTTGTTGGGGTATATGCAAAAGAAGTGCATGTTAGGCTTGCCTGCTTAACTGCTATAAAGTGCGTTCCTAGCCACTCTGTACAACGGGATTTGCAGGTTTCAACAAGCCTATGGATCTCTGTTCATGATCCAGAGAAGGTCAGTAACAACCTTCCTATTCAGTTTGACGTGTAACTTGGGCATTGGCCCTTTTTATATCCTTGTTTTTGATTGAACTCTGAATGTTTCGTAAAACTTCTTTTTTCTGGTACTCTCCATGACACATATTTTATCTAGGCGGTTGCTGAATTAGCAGAGGAGTTATGGGATCGCTTTGGTTTTGATGTTTGTACTGATTATTCTGGCATATTTGATGCACTTTCCCATAAAAATTACAATGTTAGAGCTGCCGCAGCTGAGGCTCTGACTGCTGCGTTGGATGAAAGTCCAGACAAAATGCAAGTAAGTCTCCAGTATTGCAAGTTCTGTTACATTATCATGTTATTTTGAGAGGAACCAGAGTATTTCATGGTCATCTTTCTAAATAATTGTTGTTGTATGGTCATGGCAGGATACACTTTCTGCTCTGTTTTCATTGTACATACGAGATCTTGGTCCTGGAGTTGAATTTGGAGATACAAACTGGCTTGGCAGACAGGGTATTGCATTAGCACTCCACTCGGTTGCAGATGTCTTGGGTTCTAAAGATCTTCCTATTATCATGACATTTCTCATATCACGTGCATTGGTAAGTGTTTCCGTACCGTACTACTATATCTGCATTTTATGATTTGCATGCCTATAAGTACATTGAAAATTTAGTACCTACTTATACTGAACTTACAGGCTGATCCTAATCTGGATGTTCGTGGTAGAATGATTAATGCTGGCATCCTTATTATTGATAAGCATGGAAAGGAAAATGTTCCTTTGCTGTTTCCTATTTTTGAGAGCTACTTGAATAAAAGGGTAAGTTCCTGTGATAATTTGAGCATTGGGATTTAGTAGATGATATAGATAATGTATTTTAATCTGCAATATCTGTATTACTCTACGTTTTCGGATATGTTACAGGCATCAGATGAGGAAACATATGACCTTGTCAGGGAAGGTGTTGTTATATTCACTGGTGCTCTAGCAAAACATCTATCGAAGGTGCAAATACTATCAGACTTATAGGCTGTTCGTTTAATTTATAAGATTACCTATACATGGTACTAATTTAGACCTTCTAGCAGGATGATCCTAAAGTTCACAGTGTTGTTGAGAAGTTGCTAGAGGTACTTAACACCCCGTCAGAGGCAGTTCAGAGGGCTGTGTCAGACTGTTTGTCTCCACTTATGGTCTCAAAGCAGGTGAGTTGTGTTATTCACTTCAGTTCTGTTTCTTGCATTGATGCCCTCGTGATCCTTTCAGTATTCACTTCTGGTTTCTTGTTTGTCTGCTTTATGTTATAATGTCAATGTGCACTTACTTACATATATATACATATTAGGAAGAAGCCCAAGCTCTTGTATCTCGACTACTGGATCGGATGATGAAATGTGAAAAGTATGGTGAGCGGCGTGGTGCAGCCTTTGGCCTTGCTGGAGTGGTAAAAGGATTTAGAATTACTTCATTGAAGAAGTATGGTATTGCTGCAACATTACAACAAGCTTTGGGAGATAGGTATGTGGCCTTACCTCTTCATCAAATGCTACATGAGGGACTTCATGTATAAAATTAGTTGATGCACATGTGCTGCATACAATTTCATGATAATATAGAGATCTACATATTACCCCATAAACTATGTCAGTTTAATTTTCACCCCTCAGATCCAAAACTGATTAAATTTGCACCCTCATTTTCCCATAGTGTTTATGTGCACCCTGTTTCCACCCCGGTTTTGGTTTTATCCCACATGGACGCTGTCTAAGTTTATCACTTAGAGCCAGCTTCCCTCGTGTGCCACGTGTGTGACAAGTCACCACCACATAACCCCTTCATTCTACCTCCCTCTCTCCTCTATCCTGTCTGGCCATGACTTGAGCTTAAGCTCGTGGGTGAAAAAATGCTGAAGTGGAGTGTTTACGGCAAAAATAGTCCGGGAGATAGCACTGAACCGCGCTTCTGTAGTTGGCTGATGGTTTGGTTGGGAATCATCGGCGAAAGGCACTAACAAGGATAGAACCACTAACATGGACTGGAACATGCACCCTGTGGTAGGCAGGAGCTTAGCGGGGCTCTCGAGTCACAATTCCAGCGAGTCTATCCCTGGGAGAGCAGCTGCACCGTTTTTTCCTTCATGCCCCATGTTGCACTCTTCACCCAGGCTCCTGTAGGTGGTCTACAAGTTCGTAAAGATGCAGCTTGTCAACAAGTAGGGTTAGAATTTGAATGTCGTGGTAGCAAATAGGGCACAGTGGGGCGGTGGCTTGCTGCTGCTAGTGGCCAGCTGGGGCCTCAATGGTCATGATGCTTAGATGCAAAAAGAGAGACACAGTGTACTGAGAGCATGCAGGGTTGGCTTTGATTGTTTGAAGGTAAAGGGCTGCCATGGAGAAGAAGGGAAAGGGAAAATGAGAAAAAAAACGGGAAGTACGTGGGCCTCTGCTGAGATTTCTGCCACATAGGCCATCCTGTGGCAGCCTGGCAGAGGTTTAAGTAGACGGAGTTAACAAGTATAGATCAGCATTTAGATGGTTTTAAGTCCATCAGGAAAGTTAGTGACATGCGTGCATCTGCTTTAAGGCAGTTGAAAAGTGAATGTAGTTATACTGTTTAATCATTAGTTTTTAGTAGATGTCTTCAGCCCTAGCTTGAGACCTTCATTCATCCTTAAATTTGGCATTGTAGGCAACTGCGCCTCACTTATGTATTGCAAGGATAGGATTAGTTTTTTGCTTCATTGTTTCTTGTCATGTTATTTCCATCCGATGCCCTCCCTTTCTTTCACAAGATAGTATTTGAAACATCAGATGTTTTGTGAATGATTAGTGTTTCACCACATCGATTCTGCTGTTCCCAGAGCGTCTGCAAAATCCCGTGAAGGAGCATTACTTGGATTTGAGTGCATGTGTGAAAAGCTTGGCAGATTATTTGAGCCGTAAGTGTAGCAATGCTTACTTCATAATTGTTTTCTGGTTGAAAATTGTTCATTATGATTCTTGTCTTGCAGCTATATCATCCAGATGCTACCCTTGCTTCTCGTGTCTTTCTCTGATCAAGTTCTGGCAGTGCGTGAGGCTGCTGAATGTGCTGCTCGCGCAATGATGTCTCAGCTCACTGGTCACGGTGTTAAGCTTGTCCTGCCTTCACTTCTTAAGGTGCAGATGTCTCTTCATCACGCTATGGAACTGTTCTATTTCTGCTTGATATCAACAGTTGCCGACATCGACTTGCTCTTGTTACACACTTTAAGTACGCCCTCCGATCCAAATTAATTGACTCCCACTTTGTCTAGATACGGATGTATCTAGTCAACAAACGCCTCTAGATACATCCATATCTAGAGTTCTAGACAAAATGGAGTCAATTAATTTGGATCAGAGGGGGGAGGGTATGTAATCTTCAATGCATCTCCCAAATCTGATGTTATTTTTATCTATTAATGCACTGCACTGTTTTAAGATTTGAGCTTACATATATAGATGACCTGTCATCAGAAACTACTAGTTGCATTGCATGCAACTGCAAATTGTCTACTTGTGTCCTTTCAGTAAAACAACTAGAGAGAGCCATCCCGATGGCCATCTTTCATCCACTTTTTGTTTTGTTTTCTCCACTCTGATAATGCTCCTTGCTTGTTTCATGTCTAGTTTTTGCACTTACTGTTGTATTCCTTTTGTACTATGTTTCTTAATAGTTCAGAAAGATACCATAAGAAAATTTCAGATATAAGGCCACATATGTTTCCATGAATGTGGACTGCACTATATATTTTTATCTAGCGTGGCAAAGGCCAATATATATAATTTGTACAAAGACAGCTATTCCTTGGCATTAGAGTAATATTGTACAATCGGATGACTAATACTGAGTAATAAAGTTGTAATGGTTGGCCATACTATTATATGTATTTTCTTAAGTTGCACATGTCTGGATGAGTGTCATGTATTTTCTTCCAGGGCCTAGAGGATAAAGCATGGCGAACTAAGCAAAGCAGTGTTCAACTTCTTGGTGCTATGGCATACTGTGCTCCTCAGCAGCTATCTCAGTGTCTTCCGAAGATCGTTCCGAAGCTAACAGAGGTATATGATGGAATTTGTATTTGCATATAATCTGCATGAAATTTTCTCAAATTATATATCATTTATTTTCCAGGTACTAACTGATACACATCCTAAAGTCCAATCAGCCGGACAGACAGCCCTCCAACAGGTAACACTTGCTTATTTCTCATAGACGTTGGGATGTTCTTATACCTTATGTCTGATGGATACTGTCTATTTTTTCCAGGTTGGAAGCGTCATAAAGAATCCTGAAATCTCTGCACTTGTTCCAATTCTTCTGTCAGCTCTGACAGATCCAAATGGCCACACCAAACAATCTCTTGACATCCTTCTTCAGGTGAACTGGGTTATTAGATAATGTTCACCATGTTTTTGCATCTCAATTGGTTCCATCACCTCTGATGATTCTTTTCTATTTACCTGTAGAACAGGGTGTAATGTGTGTATTTACCTCTAATGATTGTATTTACCTCTGGTGACTTATTTTTTTATGGCAGACGACTTTTATTAACTCCATAGATGCACCATCACTTGCGTTGCTGGTGCCCATTGTGCACCGAGGACTGAGGGAGAGAGGTGTTGATACTAAGAAGAAAGCAGCTCAAATAGTTGGGAACATGTCTTCTTTAGTTACAGAACCACTGGACATGATCCCATACATAGGATTGCTTCTACCTGAAGTCAAGAAGGTTTTTTATGCCAGTCCTGGACACAGCATTTTGGAAGCTGATAGTAATGTTTAATGAATTTAAAGTCCACTTACTTGATTCTCATCCTCTACTTTGATATTTTATAGGTTCTAGTGGATCCCATACCTGAAGTCAGGGCAGTTGCTGCTCGAGCTCTTGGGTCCCTTATAGTAGGAATGGGTGAACAAATTTTCCCAGATCTCGTGCCATGGTTGTTAGATACACTGAAATCTGATAATAGTAATGTTGAACGATCTGGGGCTGCACAGGGACTAAGTGAGGTTGTTTTCTTGTCCTTCGCTTTTATTGTTTTGTATTATCAGTTTTGACTTTTTTGAACTTAGCAGTGTGTTGTCATGGATATTTTGTTTCTTAAATCTTCTGATGCATCGACTGAGATAGACTTAGACATGCAATCTAACATGTGTAGCCAAGGCAGTTCACACCTGTAATTTCTGTAGAAGTTATGCATTGCTTGTCAACTCTCACTTATCTGACAGTTCATTTGATTAAGGGTGGAAATTGTCATTTCACAATATTTTTTTTTCATGTTGAGGTTTGTTGAGGGTTTTCCAAGTCCAATATTTTTGGAGTTCCAGGAAAAGCAAATGCTTTCAGATTTCTTACACTATTGTCTATTAGTGCCTTGTGTGGCAAGAAATTTTCTGTTAGTGTATGATTTTGCCTATTGTTGTGAACTTCCAGGTTTTAGCTGCTCTTGGCAAAGATTATTTTGATCAGATTCTTCCTGACATCATCCGGAACTGTTCTCATCAGAAGGCTTCGGTTCGCGATGGACACCTGACACTTTTCCGCGTAAATTTGCCCCCACAGTTCCCCATCTTTTTATCATATGACTATATTGCCTGAAATGTTCTAGCGTTCCTGACTTGTATCCTTCTGTAGTATCTGCCAAGGTCCATGGGTGCAATTTTTCAGAATCATCTGCAGTCAGTTCTTCCTGCTATATTAGATGGTAAGATAGTTGAACTTCTATCTATGATAATCTGCTCCTTGTAACATTGACTTCTAACATTCTCTTCTCAGGGCTTGCTGATGAGAATGAATCTGTTCGTGAGGCTGCACTTGCTGCGGGTCATATCTTTGTGGAGTACTATGCAATAACGTACACACTCGCATTTCAATGAGTTCAATGTTCATTTTTTTAGTAGTGCTCTTGATATGTGATGGCATTTTCTTCATGTTAAATAGGTCTTTGCCTCTGTTGCTTCCTGCTATTGAAGATGGGATATTCAATGATAATTGGCGTATCCGACAAAGTTCTGTTGAACTTCTGGGAGATCTTTTGTTCAAGGTCGCTACCTCCTTTATAATAATGATCTGACTGACATATAGTAATTCCTATCTTACCTTTTCTAATTGTTGCTTTACCATCTGTAGGTGGCTGGAACTTCTGGGAAGGCAATCCTGGAGGGTGGAAGCGATGACGAAGGTGCTAGCACAGAGGCTCAGGGACGTGCAATTGTTGAAGTTCTTGGAAGAGCGAAACGGGATGAGGTTCTTGCTGCCATTTATATGGTCCGCTCTGATGTTAGCTTGACAGTCCGCCAGGTATTTGCTATATTTTACCCTTCTGTGGAACCGGTGAATTTGGTTGTTTTGTTCGAGGCAGTTGAATATGCAACTGTTCAGCATTCCAGAGTGCCTTTTTCTAGAGCTTCTCTTTTTCGTGCTAGGCTGCGGTACATGTCTGGAAGACAATTGTAGCAAATACTCCAAGAACTCTGAAGGAGATCATGCCTGTACTTATGGACACACTAATTTCATCTCTTGCATCATCTTCCTTGGAACGGCGGCAGGTTTGATTTATTTAATACATGGTTTGATCTTTTTAAAGAACTGTTCTAATTTTAACGTTGGTAATACATTGAATTTTTTCAGGTTGCCGGGAGAGCACTTGGTGAGCTTGTAAGGAAGCTTGGTGAGAGAGTTTTGCCCTCTGTTATTCCCATTTTGTCACGAGGACTCAAGGACCCAATTGCTAGCAGAAGACAAGTAAGTATTGTTAGCTTTCTATTCGACTATTCCTACATAACTTGATTTATATTTTGCGATTCGCAAAAAAGAAGTTCTACACTTTGTGACTTAGGACTTGTGGAATTTTTACCAAGACTTATGTTAATCGCTTTATTTCCTAGTAGAGATTGAAGTGAAATATTCATGTGCTTTTGTTGAGCTCTGTTTCCTGTTGAAATTAACTTTCATATGGTTGTCTTGAATTCTGTGTTCCTGTCATTATTTTTGCCAGCTCACCAGTTTCTTTGGAAGCTGTATATGGATATGATGCTTTCTTAATATATTTTGGACACACCTTGTATGTTGTTGAATATAACAATTTTTGGATTGATCAATGTACTGTTAACCTTTTTCTCTTCAGGGAGTATGCATCGGCTTGAGTGAGGTTATGGGTAGTGCTGGAAAGCATCAACTATTAAGTTTTATGGATTTACTTATTCCTACCATCCGAACTGCTCTGTGTGACAGGTTTGTCTTCTGGCTTTTTAAGTGTGTTATTTTATATTGAGGTATCACTAAACAGCAAGCATTTGTAACAGCACACAGGAGGTTCGCGAATCTGCTGGATTAGCCTTTAATACTCTATATAAGGTAACACTGGAGACCACATGCTTATAGTATGGATGATTTTGTTGGACTACATGTTTTGTTATTGACTTTGTTATCTTCCGTAGAGTGCTGGACTGCAAGCCATTGATGAAATTGTTCCCACACTGCTACGAGCCATGGAAGATGACGAGACCTCTGCAACAGCCCTTGATGGTCTAAAGCAGATTCTAAGGTTTTTTGTCAGTTACCATTAGTTTGGTTAAATTGAATATTTTTGCTTGAGCACCAGAGATATGCTGACCTTTCAAATGATTTGACAGTGTCCGTACTGCTGCTATTTTGCCCCATATATTGCCCAAACTAGTCCAGCCCCCTCTCTCGTGAGTGAACCGATTTTTTATATTTAGAATTTTCGATCAACTTTTGTTTCCTTACAAATTACCTTTGTTGGGGTTGTAGTTCATTCAATGCACATGCACTGGGAGCACTGGCCGAGGTAGCTGGGCCAGGTTTGAGTTCACATATTGGAACCATTCTTCCTACATTGGTACTTGCTATGGATGATGAAGATGAGGTGAGAGGCATTCTAAATACATACTTCAGATCTGGCCTATTTATTAGTCATGTGATCATTATTTGTACTCTTATTCATAATCTAATACATTTGCCCATAATTCATAATCTGTCCAGTTTATGAGTAAAAATGCTACTCCCTCCGATCCATATTACTTGATGCTAAAATGGATGTATCTACAACTAAAATGTGTCTAGATACATCTATATTAGCATCAAGTAATATGAATCGGAGGGGAGGGAGTAAATTTAGTGTATTCTGTTATTGCTGACAATGAATATTTCTCTTGGCAATTATAGGATGTACAGAGCACAGCCAGAAAGGCTGCTGAAACTGTTGTATTGGTTATTGACGACGAAGGAGTTGAAACACTAATGCCTGAGCTTCTCAGAGGAGTCAATGACAGTCAGGTTGTTCACCTGAGAATTCTCATTGAGCTTGAATCCATATTATACGTGTTGTTAATTTAAAGGTTGACATATTTTTTTCTGGCCAGGCATCTATGAGGCGGGGTTCAGCCTATCTTATTGGTTTCCTCTTTAAAAACAGTAAATTATATTTGGCTGATGAGGCTCCTGAAATGATGTCTACCCTAATTACTTTATTGAGCGATACTGATAAGGCAACTGTATCTGTGAGCACTCTCCATCCCACACTCCTGTTTTAGTTTTCTCTACTTTTGAGGCTTACTTACAATGGTCAACAGGCTGCCTGGGAAGCATTTTCAAGAGTCGTTGGCTCTGTTCCAAAGGAACAGCTTCCTACACATATAAAATTAGTGCGCGATGCTGTCTCTACAGCCAGAGATAAAGAACGTAGGAGGAAAAAGGTGCTACTTGGAACTTTTACATTTATGATCTGCATATGTGGCAATAATTTGCGCTTGCTAGAGCGGAAGAAATATTGCTACTCCCTCCGTCTGTAAAAGGATGTCTCAACTTTAGACAAATCTAGATGTATCTAGATACTAAAATGTGTATATACATTCAAAATTTGATAAAGCTGAGACATCCTTTTATGGTCTGAGGGAGTACATTTTTTCAGGGACACTTCGTTAACTTTGTTCTGGCTGACATTCTAACAACTTGAATCAATTTCAGAGTTCGCCTGTTCTCGTACCGGGCTTGTGTCTTCCTAAAGCACTGCAGCCTTTTCTTCCTATATTTCAACAGGTACTCACGCAGAACTATTAGTTGTTATAATCATAGCCTTTTGTAGCAAGTGTCGAATTGCATGCAGCGTGAACTACCTGATTGAGAAGCATGTAGTGCGTTACACAATCAGGCTAGTCTTAAGCACATTTTAAATCAGATCTTCTGTTGTACTTCAGGGTTTAATTAGTGGGTCCGCCGATACAAAAGAGCAGGCAGCAGAAGGTCTGGGGGAGTTAATTGATGTTACAAGCGAGAAAACTCTTAAGGAAGTCGTTGTGCCAATAACAGGGTATGGTTATCTTATTTTTATCAAAATAGCACCTGTGTTGTGATTTCATCTTGTATTTTAAAGGAGGCATTTGCTATCCTTGTATAGAAGAAGCCCCAAAGCATATTCTATATAACAGAAATAATTGCAACCATCAGCCACGTACAAGCTGCCACTATAGCATGTTATTCCTGCAAAATAAGCGAATTCCTTGTAAGCATATTTGTAGTGCTCCTTTAGTTTAATGTTAGTTATAGATACCCAAAGCTTCTCATTGTTAATAGGTATTCTATAGTTGTTCTTATGTGCCGAAATGTCAGCTCCAAATTCCCGCATTAATCTGCTGTGTGTTCATAAGCTTGAACTTGAATGTGGAGCCTGATAAAAATCGTGGAATGCATCATTGAGCTTTATACATAAACACATATAGGGAATTCGATAAAAAATCTACAAAGCTAATGCACATATAAACATGTCATGTTTTTCACATTCAGCAAACATGTCATATTTTTCACACTTGTACACATTGAGCAAAGATGTCATATTTTTCACATTGTAGCTGCTGCATTGTAACTCTCTCTTAATTTATGTACCACTACGTGTAACAAATTCACCCTCTAAACATGGTGTAATTACATGGTTCTGTGTTCAATCCTGCGTGCTGGGTAATTTTTTTTTGTATATATACGGCTTGTCTTTATAGGAGGCCTGTTGCTCTAATATATGCCTTGCTGTGCGTATAGGCCCCTTATACGCATTCTTGGAGACCGGTTTCCATGGCAAGTTAAGTCAGCTATCTTATCAACCCTGACTATTATCATCACAAAAGGCGGGCTTGCACTTAAGCCGTTCCTTCCCCAACTTCAGACAACATTTGTTAAATGTCTACTGGATAGTAATAGGTTGGTTACAGGCTTCTCTTTCTTTACTCCATTGATTGTTTTATCTCCTTTGAGTCCTTTTACACGAACGTATGAATTGCAGATCTGTCCGGACAAGGGCCGCATCAGCTCTTGGAAAGCTTAGTGCATTAAGCACACGGGTTGATCCTTTAGTTAGCGATCTGTTGTCCATGTTGCAGGTATTTCTGGCATTACCTTTTATTTTGTTGTGGTGGTTGGGATGGAGTTGCCACCACCTGTGCAGAAGTAATTTTATGTTTTTTCAGTCAGGGGATGATGCTGTTAAGGAAAGTGTGCTTTCTGCACTCAAAGGTGTTGTTAGGCATGCTGGTAAAAGTGTTAGTTCTGCAATCAGATCACGTGGGTGTGCTCTTCTCAAAGATCTGCTGGAGGCTGATGCTGATGATGTCCGCAGTTCTGCTGCAAAAGCAATTGGTACATTGTCACAGGTATTGCAAATTGTGGCATTTTTTTAATCTTTATAGACGTTTCAGAAATAATTCACAAGATTTGCCTAACTAGTGGTTAAGGTATCGGCCTGAAATTAAACAAGTCTGCTCGCGATCCTACATCTGCTGTAAGACTAATCATGCCAGTGAAATCAATTGCACTAAACAACACATCAGAACATATAATTAAGGTACCACATTGTCTTCTTTTACACACGTTTTTGGACATTATAGCCAGGCTTGCCAAAGAAAGATCAGTATATTCTCTGAAAGCGAATATGGGAGTATATTGGTTGCAATAACATCTTATATTATGGGACAGAGGAAGTACTTTGGAGGATTGTATCAGCACTTTGACCTGTATTGTTTGGAAAGCAACTCCTATTTCAAGGGAATATAATATCTCGGTTGCTTACAACTGTTCAGTCATGGGCTTGCCATTGTTTATCTGTGGAGGAACCATTTTTTTTATAATAGTTGGAATTATTCTTTTCTTTTCTAAAGTTACCTATTTACTTATTATGCATATGCTTTCTTCAGTACACGGACGAGATCGAGACCTCTGATCTGGTGCAGGCCCTGTTGAGTATGGGCACATTACCAGACTGGTGTACCAGGCATGGTGCTTTGTTAACATTCTCATCCATATCAAGGCATTCTCCAACAAAACTGTGCAATTCCGCATCATTTGCATCGATTGTTGATCTTCTGAAAGATTCTCTAAAAGATGACAAGGTATTGGATCAACTTGCACTAATTGGTTACTGTATTTATCACTGTGTTTCCATCTGTAGTAACTCTTGTCTGTGTTGCGGAGAAGTTCCCTGTTCGTGAAGCCTCTACAAAAACTCTGGGGAGGCTACTTTGCTACCAGCTACAATTCGAAGGCAGCACCTTGCAACTTATTCAGTTGCTTATCGTGGCATTGCGTGATGATTCAAGTGAAGTCAGGAGAAGATCTTTGTCCTGTATCAAAGCTGCTGCAAAGGTTTATTATTAGATCTATTTCCATTTTGCTATATTTATTAAGTAGGTGTTACGCTGGTAATCTAACTGTTCTTTGCTGCAGATAAATCATTCAGGTCTTGCTACACATATCTCGATATTGGGCCCAGCAGTTGGTAATACTTTAAAGGATAGCAGTACTCCAGTTCGTCTAGCTGCAGAGCGCTGCGCAGTTCATGTTTTCCAGTTGACCAAAGGTACATGCTCGTACTGGTCCTTGTTTTCTGTTGTTTCATATCACATCTTTCAATACTGGAGCCCCGTATTGGTGGGGCTTGTGGTAAATTTTGTAGCTGTCCTAACTTCAACAATGTTAGTTACTCAAAAATCAATTTACTACGTCTGTTTCCAGGGGCAGAAAATGTCACCACTGCACAAAAGTACCTTAGCAACATGACAGGCTTAGAAGTAAGAAGACTTGCGAAGCTTCCTGTGGAGAGGTAAGAGAAATTGACTAATTTAGTACCCCTACTGTCTGGATACCTGCAATTGCTTTGCGTTGTTCCATCTTAGTGAATCTGGACATAACTTGATAAGAAACTTAAACCTTTTTTCCATGGCTTTCCGCTGCAGCGATGGCAGTGAAAGTAGTGACGATGACAGGAGGACATAAACACTGCTCTGTCACAGCTGCCTCCAAGACCATTTTTTGTCTGTTCATTCAGATCATACCTGATATCTTATAGGTATAAACCGTGAGTGGAACAATGTGGTCAATTTTTTCCTCTGACCCTTGATGTAAACACCTTTTTTTGGCAACATATATAGTATTTAGAGGACTAGAGGTCGTCTGTGTTGTTCATATTTCTTGCTACGAATGAACAATGTTCAAATCGGTTACAGATGCATTAGGCAAATCAGGCATATTTTACGGAAATACTTTTGTACACCTGGGTGTTTCTGTCACCGTACATTTATATCTTGAGATTCGTGTTCACCATGATAGATGGAAAGATTTCTTTCTCTCTTTATTCCAATTTTAAAGCACAATGGATGGTTACGGAAACTCCCACACATATCCATATGTGGGTGTACAAAAATGAACTCAATTCACCTCTATTGGATGAGGCTAAAACTAAGGATCATGATTTGTTAGACACCCAACAATCTTGTTGTGTAATATAAGAATCTACTATTGACATGCTGCAATAAAACATTACCAATAAATGTTACAAACTTCCATGGGAGGAGGCTACAAACACTCACAAATCGTTCTACAAGTTCATCTTTTAACAATCTTCTCAACCGAACACAACAATCAAGCCACATTGAAGAACAAGCCACACTTTGATGTCTACCATCTTTCATCTCCCTCCCACATATTCTTCTCCTTGGGTCCGGTCGGCCCTTCCTCCTTGGACAGCTCGTTTGGCATCTTGCTCACCATGTTCTCAGCTGAACCCCTGATCCGGAGAGGCAGACGCTTGGTCGTCCCCTCCATCCTCGTCTTGGACTTGTAGATCACCGTCGGCCCCCACTCCCTCATGAACTGCAGCCACTGCGGTTCGACCACCACGCCGTCCCCGAGGTACTCCGCCGACACGATGCGGTACTTGACGCTGGAGTCCACGTACAGCTTGCTCCGGGCAGCGTCGTTCAGTATGCCAACACCTAGCGCCGCCGAGCCCTGCAGGTACACGCCGGCGTACGGGTAGCTCGCGTGCCCGTTCCTGGACGAGTACACCGCCGGCCTGTTCCCCGCGGCGTACTCCAGCGCGGACGCGTCCACCCACCTGCCGCCGCTGTGCTGGGAGTAGTAGACGGCCATGAGCTCGCCGGTGAGGTTGCTGACGCGGAGCGTGAAGTGCTCCCAGTCGCCGACGTGCTGGCCGGTCGTCCCGAGCGGCATGCTGACCATGCCCAGCTTGAGCCTGGCGGGGCCGTTGAAGGGGCAGAAGACCCACATGGCGACGTCGGTGCACGCCCCGCCCATGGCCGGCTTGACGTGCGCGTACAGCTCCGCGCTCTCGATGTCGCCGCGGCAGACCTCCTGCCTCCTCTTGACGTCGCACGGCAGGTCCATCCAGTACTCCCCGTCGTTCCACCCGCCGCCGGGCAGGTTGGACCCCTCCGCGTCGATCTCCTCCCCCACGGCGCCCCCGCCTTTCCGGAACAGCTTCGCCCCGTTCTTGAAGTACCAGGCGACGGACGACGGCAGGTACACCTCCTTGGGGTGGAAGAAGAGCGTGGGCCCGTAATGCTTGATGACGGCGTGCACCTGCTCCAGCGTCGGCATCGCCGTCAGGTCGAGGTCCACGTTCTTGAGGCACGCCAGCCCGCGCGGCGGCGAGCGCCCGTCCACGGCGCAGCTGAACGTCCCCGCGCCGATGCCCTTCTCCCGCATCCCGCGGCGCAGCGGCCTGAGCCCGCGCACGACGAAGGCGGCCTCGCCGGCCGGCGACGCCGACGACGGCTGCGGCTTGAGCTGCAGGCGCAGCAGCGCGCCGTGCGGCTCGCACTCGTCGTCCGTGAGGTCGGCGCGCACGCAGCGGACGTCGTCGAGCGCCGGCTTGGCGGCGTCCGTCGTGACGAGGAACCCCAGCGCCCGGTACCCCTCCGGCGGCACGGGGAGCCAGAAGTAGGCGTCGCTGCGTCCGTACCCGGAGCAGGCCCTGCTCGCGCCGCTGGCGTGGAAGGCCCAGACGAGCTCGTAGTCCCGCGGCGCGCAGAGGGGCGGCTGCGGCGAGTCGGCGGCGCCGGCCCTGGCGACGAGCAGGTGGCCGTGGAGCGGGCGGCTGTTGGGCTGGCAGTAGTGGCCGAGCACGGAGAAGCCGTCCGGGAGGGCGGTTGGTTTGTAGAATGTGACGCCGCAGGCCTGCTGCAGCCGCGCCGACGGCGACAGGGCGCAGATTTTCTCGAAGGCGGTAGCCGCGGCGAGCTCCAGCTCCCCGGCCCCGATGGAGATCCTGCCCCGCGCGAACCCGCCACCTGCCGCATTGCCCACGTCGAACTTACACGTCAATGAATCAATCAATCGATGAAAATGGTAGAAACTAGCGACGTGTCCAATAATTCAGAGACAGACAGAGAGGCGAAGGCGAAATCAAAGATGGGGACGGTGGGTCACCTGGCGGCCACGTCGGGAGCGGCTCCGGGAAGGAGAATGGCTTCGGCGCCGGCTCCTCCGCCGCGCCGGCGCCGGCGCGGCCGAAGAAGCGCCCCAGCATCGGCGGTGGGGTTTGTACGGCCGTGCTTGCAGTGGGAGACGGCAGGCAGGAGGTGTCACCTAAACTCGGATCAACTAACTAACGAACTGCCGGATCGAGACGACAAGATCTAGACTTGGTTGCAGGGACGGAGAGGATAGCCCTGAAGACGATGGCAAGTGATGCCTCGCTCGCTCGCACACGCTGGCTGGATTTGGGTTGCTCCGATGGCAAGATAGGTTTGAAGATGCACGCCGCCACGCCGGGGCCCTCTGCCGGCGCCTAAAAGGTGAATGCAGATGCCCTGCCCGTGCTTTGTTTGGTGAGACTCTGCCGTGCTCTTCGATTGGACGATTTATTCCAAGTTTCTGCATCGGGGGAGCGGTAGGGCCGCGAGCGCCAGATATACTATCGAGAGGATGCTTTTGGCTTCGACCAGGTGCGGTACACGGCGGCGTGGCAGATATTACCGACAACTTTATGCGAGGCAAAATCGATAAAAATAATCCAAAGACGAACAAATTCGAAAAGCAAATTTTGGGCGACGAACCATGAACTCCCTGTTGTTTGTTTGTACCCTGAACAGGGATTACATAGTTCAGGGTAAATGAACGATAGGGGATTTCGAGTTTAGGGTTTGATCCACCGAGCCTCTAGGAGTTCAGGGTTTAAAATAGATTTTTCCATTCACACAACTAAACCTTTTTAGCCGTGCCCGTTACCGTGGCACCGCACCCCTCTCTGTCACGCCGGTTAGCAGCGCGCCACACACATCGCCAACGTGGACAAGCGGATCCCGCATGTGTAAGTGTGGCACCCTACAGCAAGTCGCCGCAGTGTGGTAAGCCGCGCTGTGGCCTGGACCGTGACACATCGAACCTGTTTAGTTCGCCCTGAGCCGGCCTGCCCTATCCACTTGACCTCACAGGGCGTGTGACACGACGCGTGGAGACAGTGGCAACGACAGTTCCTCCCCCCTCCTTTATTCCTCCATAAAAAAATCACATATCTGAAGCTTTCCCCAGGTATTCTTTTGCAATCCTCTCAATTTTATTTGAAAATTATTTCACATTTGCTCTAATTTTGCTACTTTCAGGAAATCCCAATTCATCAAGAAATTTACAAAATTATATGCACTTTCAATTTTGTAGCATGTGAATAGCACTTGTGTGACTATGATTATGTCTTTTGTGCTCTAGATTTTGTAGTCACATGCTCACATATTATTTTTTATATTCTCACATTTGCTCACACTAGTCGTTTTTACATGCTCACATGTGTAGAACTTGAATTATCGGTGCTCGTGCTTCGCATCTTTGCCATCCATCCTCTAGCCTTGGCACATGTGAGTTGATACACAACTAGACATGTGTCAATCAGGGCCTCCCTTCCATGGTCTTGCATGCACAACCCAAGGACATACATCCTCCCCGCATTTAACCATGTAACGCTTCTTCGCATCCGAGTGAACCACCGTGCACGGACAATGATATTTAACCGAGTACTCCTTGAGCCATTGCTTCAAATCCAACAAGGTTGTGAACTTCAATCCGGGAGAAATCCCATTCTCGTGATTATCATCCCGGTGAGAACTTGGCCTTGGTCTAAGCACAACCTCATTCTTCTCGTGATTATCATCACGATCTATAGTTTCTTGCGTATAATACTTATCGAAATATCCAACATTGTTTCATGGAGCTCAACCTCGTTCTCATCGTCTCCATACTCATCATTTTCCTCTTCCAATACTTTTCTTTGAAATCGGGCTGGATTTTTGCATCACATCATGTTGATTTCAAGTAGGTTCGCTCATTTTCTCTTGGTTCAAGGGTTCAGGACTCCTACCATTCAACGGGGAGGCAAGTCGGTTCAAGTTCGAGTGCAAACTACTATCAACCTTTTTGGTGGCAAACAACTCAAGAGCCTTATCTAGTGATTCGGCCACCACCTCCTTGTATGCAACCCAACGTTGCTCTGAGTAGATACGCAACAGACAAGCATTCCAAACCCCGCATTATGCCTTCCCTCTAACTCAACAACATAACTAGGATTCATCTAATTCAAATCAATCCTAACTTGTTCCAAGACCTCGGTGTAGTTAGGACTACACTCGAACACCAAGTTAACCTCATCCACATTGGCAGTTCTCGCCATTCCTAAAATAAGCATAGCAACACAACAATAATTTTTTCCAATAAATGCCCAAGCCAAGATTAACACAAACATGTAGTCACAAAACCAAAACATAACCTACAAATCTAACAAGAACCCTAACCCTAACATAAGAACAACCCTAAACCTAACCTAACAAAAAACCCTAACCCTACCTACCAATCTTAAGCAAAATACTTCATATATGTCATAGGACCAACACTGGCCAAAGCAGCAATAATCAAACATGCATTTTGGGTCAATTCATATTTCTAGGGTTCCCAAGATTTGGACACTAGCCACAAAAATACAAATTTTTAATGGGTCAAAATCAAGGAAAATGAGGGAGAGAGTACCTCTAGGAACTTGGGGTGTTCGAACTCCACGGAGAAAAACTTCAGAACTGTGGGTTTTGGTGGAGGAATAGAGGAGGGGAGAGGAACCCTAGCCAACCGTCGGCGCCACTACTACACCAGCATCCCGGGCGCTTGAGGTTCAAGTAGCTCAGGTTGGGCTGGCCGGGCCAACAAAATACACTTTGATGTACCGTGCCACAGAGTGCGACTCCCCGTTGGCAGGCGCGACACAGAAGGGTTAGTTCCATGAAATTGTTTCCCAGGAAGTTGATTCTTTGAATTTGTTTCACCTTAGGTTATTTTTTTAATCGATTTTGCCTTTCTACGACGTCCCAGTCCCCAGTTTAAACTGAGACTCAACGGGACACACAACAGATTACCTCCTTAGGTTGTTGCAGTACCATGGTTGCAGGAGAATCACTTCCTGCACGAGTGGAGTTGACAGCAAGCAAAGCGTCATACGGAAAGAACAAGAGCCAAGGCAAGAGAAGCAATCAGCTCAATATAAGAACTCTGCCATTTGCAACACAATAGAGCGTGTGATATAAAATAAAATGAATGAGATGATAGAATACAACTCTACGAGGGTTCTAAACCTGACTGCACAGCACGCGACCTGAGAATGTTCCCCAATATAGCCTACAGAACAAGAAAGGTATGTCCACTGTCTGCTAATACCATGGGTGCAGCAACAGGCAGATGAGATGCGGGAAAATGACTATGCGTATCATTACAGTATCTCGTAGTAACATTTCTCCCTTGAGCCATCGAAGCTATTTTTCTTTCCTTCAGGATAACTCTTTCGGAGACCAACTTCTCGTCGAGATCGAGAGCCATCACATGTATGTATACGACCAAGCTGCAAAAGAAAGGGACTGTACCAGTTAGCGATCTGCAGTAACTGTTGAGACAATCTGTTTTGATTTGGTGGAAAAGCGTTCAGCTGGGCAGCCGAGGAAATATGGGGTGGCTCTCCTTACTCCTGACTATCTGTCTCGAAAAAAAAAAAATCCTGACTATCTAACTGCGCGTGCAACACTTCTAAACTGCTGCAGCAGATGCACAATTACAGTAACTAAAGATCAAAAGTCATGTGCTTAACCTACCACACGATATAGGACATCGTAGTAGAATTAAGAAAAAGCTAGCATATACGTAACCCTGCTCACATGCATACATATCAAATGCAGATTTTGCTAAACTACATTGGCAAGAAATATTTTCAGCAAAGTTGAACTGGAACTCCATGCCCCCAAGAGCGCTAAACTACATTGGCAAGAAATATTTTCAGAAAAGTTGAACTGGAACTCCATGCCCCCAAGAGCACGTAACTGAGGGCATCTGAAGATGACTTCTTGCAAAGAAAATTAAGATCCATTAATCATCAGTAAAATTAAGCAAGTCTATCGGGTCTTTCAGAAATTTGACAGTAAGAGTTGGAAAATAAATATATCATCACATGGGCAATAAGTCGAGTGGTGATTGGTATAAAGTGTATCTACTGCATTTACTATAGTGATATGTTATATGTATTGGTGATACTATACCACATATGAATATCATTCTTAAGTCTCAAGATTCAAGAACAAGCTTTTTGAGTCGCAACTATACAGCCATGATTTTTGGAAAAACGACTCGGTGACTATACAACGACTCAAAAAGCATCCTCAAGAAGAAACAGTTATGTTCTGTATAAGTACTCCAGCATATCTGCAGCATTTACTAGACTAATATATTCTAATTAATCACTAGTATTTCGCTAGCATACACTGAAGAACATGGCACATGTGGGCAGTTATCTCAAACTGAATATTACGAAATAGCATGCATTAGAGAGGTAATTTTCCACAGAAAAGTTAGCATACACGTATAGTCTATTAAGCACCCATGTTAACGGTGTTAAAACAACACCATTGTTAATGACTCCTTTGGTTAAATAAATCGATTTCTAGATCCTAGACTAAAAGCAAATATTCCTCATGATCTCGTGACAACTGTAGGCTTAGAGGATTCCTCATGATCTCGTGACAACTGTAGGCTTAAAGGGTGCTTTACTATAGTACTCACATATTGGACTGAAGCTAAGAAACTCTTAATCCACAGCAACAGACTAACATGAATTAGTTCAGACAGAGCTCAGCTCACCCTTATCCAAAATATCAACAGTTCAACACAAAAATGTTTATGAGTTCCCAAAGCCAGTGGCAATATTCCCAAGAACCTTATAAACGTAAAATGCATCAGCATTACAAAAGTTGATCTATTCGCTATTCCCCTGATACCATGATCCAGCACATTACGAAGCCCAACTGCTGATACACAACCAACAGTAGTGGCAGAGACAGGATCTTCTTGAATGCGTTCTCCTATTAACCCAGGAACACAAGGGAATGCTAATGGAGCCTGCTCCCACAACTTCAAACTAGTAGACAAAACAAGGACGAAAACTAGCTAAATTGTTGTACTCTAAGCCTCTGGTCTAGACTCTAGATTCAACTATTTCGTACTAGCTAAACTGAAGCACACTTCTGTAATCCAAAGTTCAGAGATAGTGCTACAGTCTCATTAAGTCACTGCTGTTGGTTGTGTATCAGGGGAATACCGAGTCACATGACTTAATGAACCTCCCCAAAATGTGCAGGTAGTTATCCAAGACAACAATTAGAGTCACTAATCTACGTTCAACATTAACCCCCGAGAACAGAAGGATCAAACCCAAGGATGCATCATTAAACAATTTGACCTTAGGTTTGTTCGTGGATCTCTCGGTAGGATACTAAAAGCTCACAGGATCTCGGTAGTATAAAAAATCTACTCAATCAAACAAAATCATCAAACGCAAGTCAGTCAGATGCATCAATAAGTCTGATCATTAATGAAAGTTAAGCTCAAATTTGTATCAGTAGATCTAGGATGCAAGTTTATCAGGACAACCATCCTGATCTAGTATATTCACCTCTAGAATCTAGAAAAACTGTTTCATGTAGATGCTTAATGACATTGATGCACGCTTCTATAGTCCAAAGTTTATCACAGTTACTAATGCTATCGTCTCATTAATTGAGCTACGCGCCTTAACGAACCACACCCAAATCTACATTCAAGATTATCACCCGCGAATAGAAGGATCAAACCCAAGGATGCAGCATTTAACATCTTGACTTTAGCAAAACCTATATGATCACAGGATCTCGGCATGATACCAAAATCTCCTCAATGAAACAAAATCATCACACCCATGTGACTCAGGTGCATCGATAAGTCTGATCACTAAAAGTAGTTAAGCTCATGTTTGTATCAGTAGATCTAAGATTAACCCCCAAGAACAGAAGGACCAAACCCAAGGATGCAGCAATTAACAACTTAATAACTTTAGCAAAGCATATGTGCTCACTGAATCTCAATATGATACTAAGATCTCCTCAATCAAACTAAATCATCGCACGTGTGTCAGTCTGATCATTAATGTAAGTTAAGCTCATACTATTTGTACCAGTAGATCTAGGATGCAAATTTATCAGAGGATCAACCATCCTGATCTAGTATTCACGTCAGTAAATTTAGCGGGGCAGGAAACAAAAGAGATCGACGAATCGAATTGTTAGTACCTCAATTGACTTTGGGGTCGGGCATGCCGAAGAGCCCCGGGCCGGCCCCGGCGGCCGCGCGCGGCGGCGTGAATCCGAGCAGCTTCTGGAGGTTGGTCCGGATGCTCATGGAGCAGAGGAAGTATAGGAATACCATGGCGCAGTCGGTGGGGTCGTTCCCGGGCAGTCCGCGGTGGCTCATGCGCTGCACGAGCGGCACGGGCGCGAAGGGCAGCTTGGCGACGGCGCGGCCCTCGAAGAGCGAGTTGAGCAGGCCGAAGACGACGAAGAGGACGGCGGCGACGACGGCGCCGGACTTGAGCTTGGCGAAGGAGAGCTCGCGCGAGGCGTCCTTGAGGCTGGTCTCGACGCGGTCCATCTTCTTGGCGCGCGAGGAGGCGGCCTGGGAGTGGGAGGAGGAGCCGGCGCCGGAGGAGGAGGTGGGGCCGGAGGCGGTGGACTTCATGGAGTCGAGCTTGCGGGAGTGGCGCTCGATGGAGGCGCGCAGGGAGTTGTAGGTGGCGGTGCGGTAGATGAGCAGCCAGGAGATGGCCTCGCAGAGCACGGCCGTGGCGCCCGAGATGGCCACCACCGAGAGGCTGTCGCCGTAGCGCAGGGAGGCGAGCGCCGAGGCCATGGGCTCGCGGCGGCGACCGGCCGGCCGGCGTGGGGCGGGGGGTGGGAGGCGGACGGGAGGGACCGAGAGAGAGAGATCTGGATTTGGCTGCGGGAAGGAATCGGCGAGTTCGGTCGGGGGCGGGGCTGCCGCGATGTAGTTGGGCAGTTGGGTGTTGTGCGCGTGCGGCCGTGTGGGCTGTGGAGACCGGGAGAGAGGTTTCGGCGTGGGTGCAAGGTAGGAGGCTGGCATGTGGGGTATGCTTGGGACTTGGAGTTTTCGTTCCCTTTCTTTGCACAATGTGACTTGCGAGTTGGGAGCAGTTTTTTTTTTTATCTGGGGAGCAGGTTATTAGGGCATCTCCAACCGCGCGATCCAAACGGACCGCTGGGCTATCCGTTTTGGGCCGTTTGGGTGGCCGAGCGGACACGCGGACGGAGCCCCGCGTCCGGCGTCCGTTTGGGTCGCGCGGTGCGTCCAACGCTGCAGAAATGGGTCGCGCTCCCGTATTGTATGATTTTGCTTGTAAATTGACTATAAGCGTCAAATGCATTATAGAAAATGGTTCAAATGCTCAAAATTTATTACACAATACATTGTCCACGTAATCAATGATAAAGTATTATTCAAATAAAATGTAAAAACGTTACAAATGCTTTAGGCTTCAGGATTTCCATCATTATTGTTGTTTGCAGCATTGTTGCCTACATGCTGCCACATGTGCTCGATCAAATCAGCCTGCAGCTGGTTGTGTACAGCTAGATCTCGAATTTCATGGTGTGCATGAAGAATGTCCTGGAATGATGCTGGACCACCTTCAGGAGTAACCAGCTCTCCCTGGCCCTCCCAGTCATTATCAAAGAGTGAATCATCCCGCTCGACCTCAATAATCATGTTATGCATGATTACACAAGCGGTCATCACCTCCCACAGAGTTTGCACATCCCAGGCTCTGGCAGGGTGTATGACGATAGCTCAACGAGCTTGGAGGATGCCAAATGCCCGCTCGACATCTTTCCGGGCTGCCTCTTGCTCTTTGGCAAACCTTGCCTCCTGCTCTGAGTTGGGTTTTCGGATTGTCTTCACGAGTGTAGCCCAAGGTGGATAGATACCATCAGCAAGGTAGTACCCCTTGGTGTATGATGGCGTGTATTTCACACGTTCGTTGGGCAACCCCAAGAGGAAGGTATGATGAGCACAGCAGCAAGTTTTCCCTCAGAAAGAAACCAAGGTTTATCGAACCAGGAGGAGCCAAGAAGCACGTTGAAGGTTGATGGCGGCGGGATGTAGTGCGGCGCAACACCGGAGATTCCGGCGCCAACGTGGAACCTGCACAACACAACCAAAGTACTTTGCCCCAACGAAACAGTGAGGTTGTCAATCTCACCGGCTTGCTGTAACAAAGGATTAACCGTATTGTGTGGAAGATGATTGTTTGCGAGAAAACAAGTAGAACAAGTATTGCAGTAGATTGTATTTCAAGTAAAGAGAATTGGACCGGGGTCCACAGTTCACTAGAGGTGTCTCTCCCATAAGACGAACAAGCATGTTGGGTGAACAAATTACAGCTTGGGCAATTGACAAATAAAGAGAGCATGACAATGCACATACATATCATGATGAGTATAGTGAGATTTAATTGGGCATTACGACAAAGTACATAGACCGCCATCCAACCGCATCTATGCCTAAAAAGTCCACCTTCAGGTTATCATCCGAACCCCTCCGATATTAAGTTGCAAGCAACAGACAATTGCATTAAGTATGGTGCGTAATGTAATCAACAACTACATCCTTAGACATAGCATCAATGTTTTATCCCTAGTGGCAACAAGCACAACACAACCTTAGAACTTTCGTCACTCGTCCCGGTGTCAATGCAGGCATGAACCCACTATCGAGCATAAGTACTCCCTCTTGGAGTTAAAAGTAAAAACTTGGCCAGAGCCTCTACTAGAAACGGAGAGCATGCAAGATCATAAACAACACATAAGCATAACTTTGATAATCAACATAACAAGTATTCTCTATTCATCGGATCCCAACAAACGCAACATATAGAATTACATATAGATGATCTTGATCATGATAGGCAGCTCACAAGATCCGACAATGATAGCACAATGGGGAGAAGACAACCATCTAGCTACTGCTATGGACCCATAGTCCAGGGGTAGACTACTCACACATCACACCGGAGGCGACCATGGCGGCGTAGAGTCCTCCGGGAGATGAATCCCCTCTCCGGCAGGGTGCCGGAGGCGATCTCCAGGATCCCCCGAGATGGGATCGGCGGCGACGGCGTCTCGGCAATGTTTTCCGTATCGTGGCTCTCGGTACCGGGGGTTTCGTCACGGAGGCTATTTGTAGGCGGAAGGGCAAGTCGAGAGGCGGCACGGGGGCCCAAACCACAGGCCGGCGCGGCCAAGGGGGCCGCGCCGCCCTAGGGTTTGGCTCCCCGTGGCCCCTCTTCGTCTCGTCTTCGGTCTTCCGGAAGCTTCGTGAGAAAATAGGCCTCCGGGCTTTTATTTCGTCCAATTCCGAGAATATTTCTTTACTAGGATTTCTGAAACCAAAAACAGCAGAAAACAGAGAATCGGCACTTCGGCATCTTGTTAATAGGTTAGTTCCGTAAAATGCACGAATATGATATAAAGTGTGCATAAAACATGTAGATAACATCAATAATGTGGCATGGAACACAAGAAATTATCGATACGTTGGAGACGTATCAGCATCCCCAAGCTTAGTTCTCGCTCGTCCCGAGCGGTAAAACGATAACAAAGATAATTTCTGGAGTGACATGCCATCATAAACTTGATCATACTATTTGTAAAGCATATGTAGTGAGTGCAGCGATCAAAACAATGTGTATGACATGAGTAAACAAGTGAATCATAAAGCAAAGACTTTTCATGAATAGCACTTCAAGACAAGCATCAATAAGTCTTGCATAAGAGTTAACTCATAAAGCAATAATTCAAAGTAAAGGTATTGAAGCAACACAAAAGAAGATTAAGTTTCAGCGGTTGCTTTCAACTTGTAACATGTATATCTCATGGATATTGTCAACATAGAGTAATATAATAAGTGCAATAAGCAAGTATGTAGGAATCAATGCACAGCTTCACACAAGTGTTTGCTTCTTGAGGTGGAGAGAAATAGGTGAACTGACTCAACATTGAAAGTAAAAGAATGGTCCTCATAGAGGAAAAGCATCGATTGCTGTATTTGTGCTAGAGCTTTGATTTTGAAAACATGAAACAATTTTGTCAACGGTAGTAATAAAGCATATGCATCATGTAAATTATATCTTATAAGTTGCAAGCCTCATGCATAGTGTACTAATAGTGCCCGCACCTTGTCCTAATTAGCTTGGACTACCTGGATTATCACCGCAATACATATGCTTTAACCAAGTATCACAAAGGGGTACCTCTATGCCGCCTGTACAAAGGTCTAAGGAGAAAGCTCGCATTTGGATTTCTCGCTTTTGATTATTCTCAACTTAGACATCCATACCGGGACAACATAGACAACAGATAATGGACTCCTCTTTTAATGCTTTAAGCATTCAACAACAATTAATTCTTTTCTCATTAGAGATTTGAGGATGTTTGTCCAAAACTGAAACTTCCACCATGAAACATGGATTTAGTTAGCGGCCCAATGTTCTTCTCTCACAATATGCATGCTCAAACCATTCAACTCAGTGTAGATCGCCCTTACTTCGCACAAGACAAACATGCATAGCAACTCACATGAAATTCAACAATGAGTTGATGGCGTTCCCAAGTAAACATGGTTATCGCACAACAAGCAACTTAATAAGAGATAAAGTGCATAATTACATATTCAATACCACAATAGTTTTTAAGCTATTTGTCCCATGAGCTATATATTGCAAAGGTGAATGATGGAATTTTAAAGGTAGCACTCAAGCAATTTACTTTGGAATGGCTGGAAAATACCATGTAGTAGGTAGGTATGGTGGACACAAATGGCATAGTGGTTGGCTCAAGTATTTTGGATGCATGAGAAGTATTCCCTCTCGATACAAGGTTTAGGCTAGCAAGGCTTGTTAGAAACAAACACAAGGATGAACCGGTGCAGCAAAACTCACATAAAAGACATATTGAAAGCATTATAAGACTCTACACCGTCTTCCTTGTTGTTCAAACTCAATACTAGAAATTATCTAGACCTTAGAGAAACCAAATATGCAAACCAAATTTTAGCATGCTCTATGTATTTCTTCATTAATGGGTGCAAAGCATATGATGCAAGAGCTTAAACATGAGCACAACAATTGCCAAGTATCACATTACCCAAGACATTTATAGCAATTACTACATGTATCATTTTCCAATTCCAACCATATAACAATTTAACGAAGAAGAAACTTCGCCATGAATACTATGAGTAGAAACCAAGGACATATTTGTCCATATGCTACAGCGGAGTGTGTATCTCTCCCATAAAGTGAATGCTAGGATCCATTTTATTCAAACAAAACAAAAAATAAAAACAAACCGACGCTCCAAGAAAAAGCACATAAGATGTGGCCGAATAAAAATGTAGTTTCAGGGGAGGAACCTGATAATTTGTTGATGAAGAAGGGGATGCCTTGGGCATCCCCAAGCTTAGACGCTTGAGTTTTCTTGATATATGCAGGGGTGAACCACCGGGTGCATCCCCAAGCTTAGAGCTTTCACTCTCCTTGATCATGTTGCATCATACTCCTCTCTTGATCCTTGAAAACTTCCTCCACACCAAACTCGAAACAACTCATTAGAGGGTTAGTGCACAATATAAATTGACATATTCAGAGGTGACACAATCATTCTTAACACTTCTGGACATTGCATAATGCTACTGGACATTAGTGGATCAAAGAAATTCATCCAACATAGCAAAAGAGGCAATGCGAAATAAAAGGCAGAATCTGTCAAAACAGAACAGTTCGTATTGACGAATTTTAAAATGGCACCAGACTTGCTCAAATGAAAATGCTCAAATTGAATGAAAGTTGCGTACATATCTGAGGATCATGCACGTAAATTGGCATAATTTTCTGAGCTTCCTGCAGGGCAGTGGGCTCAGATTCGTGACAGCAAAGAAATCTGGAACTGCGCAGTAATCCAAATCTAGTACTTACTTTTCTATCAACGGCTTAACTTGGCACAACAAAACTCAAAACTAAGATAAGGAGAGGTTGCTACAGTAGTAAACAACTTCCAAGACACAAAATAAAAACAAAGTACTGTAGGTAAAAACATGGGTTGTCTCCCATAAGCGCTTTTCTTTAACGCCTTTCAGCCTAGGCGCGTAAAGTGTGTATCAAGTAACATCGAAGGGTGGTACTTCTACAGCGGGGTGTGGGCTTTTCTCAACCAGGCATATTATATTAGATACATAAGTTTCAGCATCTCCCTTTTCATTAGTCTTAGGCGTGCTACTCTCATCAAACAAATTTTCGGGAACAAGCCAAGCATAGTTATTTTCTAGTGCATCATTCATAGCTAGGAGCTTACATGGTATTGGTGCTTTGATCTCCCCTCCATCATCAATATTATTAGTGTATCTTATTCTATCCATATCCATCTTTTCAAGGAGACTAACAAAATTAGTAGGAGAACCAAGCATATTAAATTTAGCAAACACCTTTCTAGCTTCTCTTGCTAGACCACCAAATTCTCTAAGAAGGGTTTCTAATACAAAATCTTTCTTTTCCCCTTCTTCCATATCACCAAGTGTGAAAAACATGTGTTGGATTATAGGATTAAGATTAACAAATTTAGTTTCCAACAAGCGAACTAAATGCGCAGCAGCAATTTCATAAGTAGGCGCAAGATCTACCAAGTGTCTATCTTCAAAATTTTCAATGGTACTAACATGGTTGAAGAATTCTTCTATATTATTTCTCCCAACTATAGACCCACGTCCTACCGGTATGTTCTTTGTGGTAAAATTAAAAGGAAACATGATGAAATAAGTAAAGTAAATGCAAGTAAACTAATTTTTTTTTTTGTGTTTTCGATATAGCAAACAAGATAGCAAATAAAGTAAAACTAGCAACTAATTTTTTTGTATTTTGATTTAGTGCAGCAAACAAAGTAGTAAATAAAATAAAGCAAGACAAAAACAAAGTAAAGAGATTGAGAAGTGGAGACTCCCCTTGCAGCGTGTCTTGATCTCCCGGCAACGGCGCCGTGAAAATATGCTTGATGGCGTGTATTTCACACGTTCGTTGGGCAACCCCAAGAGGAAGGTATGATGAGCACAAGCAGCAAGTTTTCCCTCGTAAAGAAACCAAGGTTTATCGAACCAGGAGGAGCCAAGAAGCACGTTGAAGGTTGATGGCGGCGGGATGTAGTGCGGCGCAACACCGGAGATTCCGGCGCCAACGTGGAACCCGCACAACACAACCAAAGTACTTTGCCCCAACGAAACAAGTGAGGTTGTCAATCTCACCGGCTTGCCGTAACAAAAGATTAACCGTATTGTGTGGAAGATGATTGTTTGCGAGAAAACAAGTAGAACAAGTATTGCAGTAGATTGTATTTCAAGTAAAGAGAATTGGACCGGGGTCCACAGCTCACTAGAGGTGTCTCTCCCATAAGACGAACAAAGCATGTTGGGTGAACAAATTACGCTTGGGCAATTGACAAATAAAGAGAGCATGACAATGCACATACATATCATGATGAGTATAGTGAGATTTAATTGGGCATTACGACAAAGTACATAGACCGCCATCCAACCGCATCTATGCCTAAAAAGTCCACCTTCAGAGTTATCATCCAAACCCCTCCAAGTATTAAGTTGCAAGCAACAGACAATTGCATTAAGTATGGTGCGTAATGTAATCAACAACTACATCCTTAGACATAGCATCAATGTTTTATCCCTAGTGGCAACAAGACAACACAACCTTAGAACTTTCTCATCATCGTCCTGGTGTCAATGCAGGCATGAACCCACTATCGAGCATAAGTACTCCCTCTTGGAGTTAAAAGTAAAAACTTGGCCAGAGCCTCTACTAGAAACTGAGAGCATGCAAGATCATAAACAACACATAAGCATAACTTTGATAATCAACATAACAAGTATTCTCTATTCATCGGATCCCAACAAACGCAACATATAGAATTACATATAGATGATCTTGATCATGATAGGCAGCTCACAAGATCCGACAATGATAGCACAATGGGGAGAAGACAACCATCTAGCTACCGCTATGGACCCATAGTCCAGGGGTAGACTACTCACACATCACACCGGAGGCGACCATGGCGGCGTAGAGTCCTCCGGGAGATGAATCCCTCTCCGGCAGGGTGCCGGAGGCGATCTCCGAGATCCCCCGAGATGGGATCGGCGGCGACGGCGTCTCGCAATGTTTTCCGTATCGTGGCTCTCGGCATCGGGGGTTTCGTCACGGAGGCTATTTGTAGGCGGAAGGGCAAGTCGAGAGGCGGCACGGGGAGCCCAAACCACAGGCCGGCGCGGCCAAGGGGGGGGGCCGCGCCGCCCTAGGGTTTGGCTCCCCCGTGGCCCCTCTTCGTCTCGTCTTCGGTCTTCTGGAAGCTTCGTGAGAAAATAGGCCTCTGGGCTTTTATTTCGTCCAATTCCGAGAATATTTCTTTACTAGGATTTCTGAAACCAAAAACAAGCAGTAAACAAAGAATCGGCACTTCGGCATCTTGTTAATAGGTTAGTTCCGTAAAATGCACGAATATGATATAAAGTGTGCATAAAACATGTAGATAACATCAATAATGTGGCATGGAACACAAGAAATTATCGATACGTTGGAGACGTATCGCTGTAGTGGTGGCCATTGATCTCAAAATCCACATCGGGGACCGACCGTACGCTAGCCTATCAAACACCGGAGAGCGCCGCAACGACATTGATGTCATTGTGCGAGCCAGTCATTCCGAAGAATGAGTGCCAAATCCATGTCCCGTGAAGCAACAAGCTTCAAGAATGACCATGCACCCCTCGGAATGACCGCCGTATGCCCCCGCCAACCAAAGGGGCAATTCTTCCACTCCCAGTGCATGCAGTCTATGCTGCCAAGCATCCCAGAAACCCCCGGAAGCGTTGATTGGCAACAGACGAGCCGTGTCCTCTGCAGTAGGGTTGCCGGAGGTACTCGTTCTCCGAACGAACCGATCACCGCTCTGCAGAACCTGTACATCGCTTCCAAGCCGGTAGACTCACTCATGCGCGTGTACTCATCTACGAAATCACTGGCAACGCCATATGCGAGCATCCTAATCGCTGCCGTGCATTTCTGATACGAAGAGAGGCCTACCTTGCCAATTGCATCCACTTTCGCGCAGAAGTAGTCGTCGTAGAGCTTGACGCCATCCATTATCCGGTGGAACAACGGCCTGGACATCCGAAAATGCCGGCGAAACAGAGCCGGCGTGAACAATGCCTTGGGTTGGAAGTAGTCGGTGAAGAGCTGGTCGTGGCCGCGTTCTCTTTTGCGGTCCAAGGCGGCCGCGCACCCGGCAAGGACCCCCGGTGCACGGGGATCCGCGAGACAATGTGCTCGTGGATGATCAGCGCAGCATCCGTGAAAAATTCGTCGTCGGAGTCCTCGTCGGATGACGTGTCGATGAAGTTCTTGAAGAAGTAGTCGTCGTCGCTGTCCACCATGATCTACAGATGAAAAGGGACAAATTTTAGATCGTCCATTTCATCGAACACCTCGCAGGCGGAGGCCATCCAATGCGTCCGTAGGGACCTGCAGGCAATGGCCGTCCCGGCCAACTTGCGGTCTGGAAACACGGTGCACGAGAGCTCACCTCTGGCGGCAACGACGCAGCTGCTAACGGCGGGAGGTCTCGCGACGGTGAGAGGAAAACAGCGTCGGTGACGGCGACGGTGTCCTCCGACTCTGCTACGAAGCGGCGAAAGCAGCGCGGGGCCGCGACCTATGCTTCCGCCCCGCTTGCCGGCGTCTCGACGACGGTGGTCGGCGTCGACGCCGCTCACAAATCGCCGGTCCTTGGCTGGCGGCGGAGCGGCGGGAGATGTGTGCGAGGGGTTTGTGTTTTGGGAGACAGACATGCGGGCCAGGGGCGGACAAGGGGAGGACGCGAGCGGCCAGCATTCGGCGTCCGCGGTCACGCAAACTCGTCCCAGATTTGGGCCGGGTTTGGGTCGTCCCGGACGCCGCGGCCATCCGTTTTAGGGATGGGTCCGCGCGCAGGGCCGCGTTTTTGTCCGGCTCGACCCATCCGGACGCGCGGGCGCGGTTTGGGTCGCCCCGTTGGAGATGCCCTTGGAGCATATCTAAGAGCATCTCCATCCGCGTCCCCCAAAGCGTCCCCCAAACCGCGCCGGATTGAGCGTTTGGGGGATGTGTTTTGTTCGTGCCGCGTTTGGGGGATGTCGCTCCCCAGCAGCGTCCCCCAAACACCTCCCCCAAACATTTAAAATACTTTTTTTGATATTTTTTATTTCAATTTCCACAAACTAATACATAATTGGGAATGTGGTTTACACGAAGACATAGTTAGGAACATGGTTTCCACAAACTAATACATAGTTTGAACCATGGTGGACACACATATAAAATATTGCAAAAAAACTAAACCTAACTAGGCCGTGCATCGAAGGTTTCCTGTGTTCGCTGCTAAGAAAGAACACTCGAGGGCACACCCAGTCACCCAAACTGGAAAGTCCAACAGGAGGATGGTGCCCTTGTTGGTTCTACCGATGAGACGAACATCCAGAAACCTCCGTGCACGTATTCGCTGCGAAGAAACAACACTCAGTCGTCCTCCTCATCGGTGCTGTCGCCGTGGTAGTCCCGGCGGCAGCGCGTCTGATACGTCTCCGACGTATCGATAATTTCTTATGTTCTATGCCATATTATTGATGATACCTACATGTTTTATGCACACTTTATGTCATATTCGTGCATTTTCTGGAACTAACCTATTAACAAGATGCCGAAGTGCCAGTCTGTCATTTCAGCTGTTTTTGGTTTCGAAATCCTAGTAACGAAATATTCTCGAATTGGACGAAACAAAGACCCAGGGGCCTATTTCGCCACGAACCTTCCAGAAGACCGAAGAGCATACGAAGTGGGGCCACGAGGTGGCCAAACCACAAGGCGGCGCGGCCAAGGGGGGGGCCGCGCCGCCCTGTGGTGTGGGCCCCTCGTCAGCCCCCCGACTCTGCCCGTCCGCCTACTTAAAGCTTCCGTCGCGAAACCCCTGATGCGAAAAACCACGATACGGAAAACCTTCCAGAGACGCCGCCGCCGCCAATCCCATCTCGGGGGATTCTGGAGATCTCCTCCGGCACCCTGTCGGAGAGGGGATTCATCTCCCGGAGGACTCTACGCCGCCATGGTCGCCTCCGGAGTGATGAGTGAGTAGTTCACCCCTGGACTATGGGTCCATAGCGGTAGCTAGATGGTTGTCTTCTCCTCATTGTGCTTCATTGTTGGATCTTGTGAGCTGCCTAACATGATCAAGATCATCTATCCGTAATACTCTATGTTGTGTTTGTCGGGATCCGATGGATAGAGAATACCATGTTATGTTAATTATCAAGTTATTATATATGTGTTGTTTATGATCTTGCATGCTCTCCGTTACTAGTAGAGGCTCGGCCAAGTTTTTGCTCTTAACTCCAAGAGGGAGTATTTATGCTCGATAGTGGGTTCATGCCTGCATTGACACCTGGGACAGATGATGTAAAGTTCTAAGGTTGTGTTGTGCTTGTTGCCACTAGGGATAAAACATTGGCGCAATGTCCGAGGATGTAGTTGTTGATTACATTACGTACCATACTTAATGCAATTGTCTGTTGCTTTGCAACTTAATACTCGGAGGGGTTCGAACCTCGAAGGTGGACTTTTTAGGCATAGATGCAGCTTGGATGGCGGTCTATGTACTTTGTCGTAATGCCCAATTAAATCTCACTATACTTATCATGACATGTATGTGCATTGTTATGCCCTCTCTATTTGTCAATTGCCCGATCGTAATTTGTTCACCCAACATGCTTTTATCTTATGGGAGAGACACCTCTAGTGAACTCGTGGACCCCGGTCCATTCTTTAATACTCGAAATACAAATCTGCTGCAATACTTGTTTTTACCGTTTTCTCTGCAAACAATCATCTTCCACACAATACGGTTAATCCTTTGTTACAGCAAGCCGGTGAGATTGACAACCTCACTCGTTTCGTTGGGGCAAAGTATTTTGGTTGTGTTGTGCAGGTTCCACGTTGGCGCCGGAATCCCCGGTGTTGCGCCGCACTACATCCCGCCGCCATCAACCTTCAACGTGCTTCTTGGCTCCTCCTGGTTCGATAAACCTTGGTTTCTTTCTGAGGGAAAACTTGCTGCTGTGCGCATCATACCTTCCTCTTGGGGTTGCCCAACGAACGTGTGAAATACACGCCATCAGCGTCTCGTCGAAGACCTTGATGCTCATGTCCCTGTCGCCGAAGTAGGAGAACAGGAGGATGAAGCCGGCTTCGAGGCTGTGGTGGCGCGCGAACTTCTCCCAGCCGATGTTGAGGTACATCTTGCCGCGCGCGTCGTAGATCGCGTCGACGATCCACCGGTAGTAGCCGCATGAAGCCTCCCGCAGATGCATCGTGCGCGGGCGGTCGTCGCCGGCGACGTACGCGGCGAAGGAGTCCGGCAGCCTCTGGATGTCGCGCGGGTCGCCCTTGAGGACGAGGACGAACTCGAACAGCACGTCCGGCTCCACGCCATCTCCGACGATGAAGACGACGGCGTGGGAGGCGACGGCGAGCGTTCAGCTCTGCCGCGGCCACGACAACGACCACGACCACGACCACGGTCGCGAGGTCGGCCTCCGCCTCTACCAGACATATCGTCGAGTCTTGTTGAGATGGTGGCGGCTAGGGTTTGGGAGAAAGGTGCTAGGGTTTGTGTGTGAGAGGGACGATGAGAGGCGACCCTTTTATAGGCCGGAGGGAGACGGAGGAGCGGTGGCGCTCATTAACGTCGGCACGCAGAGCTAGGCGCGACGGGACGCGTCGCTGCGCCTCTGCGGGAACTGCACCGTCGCTGCGGGAACTGCACCGTCGCTGCAAAGCCAATAACTTCCGTCGCGAGGTAGGCGGCGGTTAGGTTAAAATTTATCGTGCCGCCGACGGGTCGGCCCCGCCACTCCCCGCCCTCGCTTGTCGGTGTCCCGGCGTCCCGGAGCGTCCCCTGTGGGACGGGGACGGGCTCGGGGCGCCGGACACCGTATAGGGCCGCGCCGGACAAAAATAGGCTTTGGGGGACGCGGCTGCAACAGATTTTTGGTCCGACGCGCCCCAAATTGCTTTGGGGGACGCTTTGGAGGACGCGGCTGGACATGCTCTAAGCGTCCATTGTTTGGAGGACGTATTCCGTTTGTACTTCGTTTGTACTTGCGAGTTTGAAGGACGTCCCCTAAAGCGTCCCCTAAATAAAATTTTAAATATTTAAAATTTAAGCGAATTCTAAAGAGGCATAGAAAGAGTGACAAAGCTCAATCCAAAACATGAAAGCGGAATCACAACTGTCTCACGAAAGATATGCTCGCCTTCTTCCTTCCCGTCCTTAGTTTAGGAAAGTAGAAACATTTAAATTTGTTATATATTACATAGATTCGTACAAAATTCGATAAAATTTAAACTAAACCCTAATTTAGTAGTACTTACGACGGCCAGAGGCGTTGTAGTAATGGTGGAAGTTGTACATACCATCGTGTACGGCATCCTGCTGGCCGCGCTCGCCGGGCTCGTCCTTCACCGCGCGCTTGGTCCAGCCTCGCCGTCGTCGGTGAGGTCAACGAGTGGCTTCCCGGTGTCGCGGATGGACATGACGATCGCCGCGTCGAGGTCGCCCCTCCAGGCGTCCTTGTCGTTCAACGATGCCGCGAACACCGCGTGCAGCCCTGGGCAGTCCTCGGGGTCGTCGCTGCTCGCGATAAGACGTTGTTGCCGCTCGAACCGCCAGCAGCGCCGCATTCCCGGCTGCCTCGCCGTCCTGCTCCTCCTTCACCTCCGGCTTCGGGATGAGGAGGGCGTTGCCGGCATGCCTGTGCTGCTGCCAGCTAACGCTGCTGCCGCCGCGCCTCGGATTGACGGGCGGCATCGCGATCTCCGGCTCCTCCTTCACCTCGTGCTTAGGCACGGTGTAGGGCACGGAGCGGTGCAACGAAGAAGGCGCTGATCGCGCCGGCCCTGACGAAGAAGAGTTGGAGGACGTCCTCCTCGGCTGCCAGCGTGATGCGAGCGTATGGGATGGTGGCGGCGACGACAGCATCTCCAACCTGGGCGCGCTGTTCTGGATGCCATCGACGACATGATCCAGGGTGCGCCCGGGAACGCCCTAGAAGAGGAGGCGCCCCTCCCTATTCCAGGTGTTTTGCCGGACGATGAGGCCGGCGGTGCTGTTCATCTCTGCGTCGTGTTGCGCCTGGAAGTAGTCGACCCACCAGGAATCGTTGCCGGTGGCTGCCTAGGTTGGATCGGCATGCTCCTCGGCGGTGAGGCGAGACCGTCGGGCCTTACCACGTCCCTCCAGTGCTCCGTGCCCGGCGATGGCGGCGACGAGACGCATATGCCGTTGACGGCCATCCTCCACCCGCCGCTTCTTGGCAGGCGCATGTCCGGCGGAACGGGATATCCCGCGCGGTACAACGCCCACGCCTGCACCACGGTGAGGCTGCCGCGGACGAAGCCGTTCGCCGCGGCGGTCTTGCGGGACAACGACGACATTGACGAGGGAGGAGGAGATTTGGGAGCGGCGAGAGATTGGGATGGGAAAGGAAGCAGGGGCGCTCTTAATGTACAACGGCGGCAGGCCGGTAGCGGGGCGTTGGACGCACTAAACGTCGGCGAGGATGGCCACGCGGCCATGCACGACGAGACGCGTCCCTGCGTCGTCTGGGAAAGCTGGGACGCCACTAACATCGCATGACCAAAGGTAGGCGACGGGGTTTTAGGCTTCGGAACCGCTGACGCGTCGGACCCGCGTCTCCTGGCCCCGCATTTCGTTTTGTTCGGCGTGCCCAAAGCATCCCCTGTGTAGCGGGGAGAGGCTCGGGGCGCCGGACACCATATTAGACCGCGTCGGACGAAAAAGATCTTTGGAGCACGCGACTGAGAATGATTTTTTGTCCGACGCCCTAAATCTCTTTAGGGGACACTTTGGAGGATAGGGCTGAAGATGCTCTTAGGCAAGATTTTCACTAGGATGGTCGCAGGCTCGTTGCGTTTGGTTTTTCCCAAAATTAGCCTATTAAAATTTTAGCAACCTACATATTTAAGTTGAACTATTTCTTCCTTGCAAGTTTGTCAATATTAGCTAAAAAAATTAGAGTTGGTAGTGAAGCATCGGTAAGCCAACAAGTTAGCAACTAGCTCGCCTGCCCATTTCGGTTTAGGCGATGGGTCATAATTTTTATGGAGATGTTCCAAGTAATTTTTCTTGATAAAAACTAACTTCCTTCTTTCCAATCCTAACCATTGCAAGGAGAGGAAAAAGATCACCACTAACGAATAAGCAATCCCAAGTAGCATCTACCTTTTGGCATGCCATTTTTATGTATTTGTTGTAGTCTTTCTTCAAGCAAACATTATTACGATGATATATCATCGATCAAAACGTATAAGTAACTTGAGCAAAACATGGAACTAAAACAAGAAAAGAAGCCAAAAAATGACAATGTTTCCAGAGAGATCACCTCACATAGATAGTCTTTGATAAAAAAAAACCAAGGAGAATGGATCAAAATCCTTATTTACATCCAAGGTTACAACATGAACTCTTAAACCACTAGCTCCATGGGAAAGGTCCATGTTGACAAACGGAAATCGATTAAACCCTGTGGCGGGCTTATGGTACGAGATCTCATGTTGAACACCTCACCACTATCGACAAAATAAATGGCATCCTTTGCTATCTCTCCACCAGCTGGCATAGATTTGCAGAAAGGTTTGCTAACGAAAAGTGATTGACCACACAGACCATCCGACACGGGCATCCATGTGCCGGTATTTATATCCACCTCAAAGACCTTCACACTGCGAGTGTATCTAATAGCATAGTAGGGGAGTTGTAATTCTCGTCTCACCATGATCATCTTCCCACATGACTCCACAAAGTACCACAAGGTGGCAATTAGATCCCTGGGTTCCTCTTGCACTTCCTCATCATCGGTAAAGTGGATAGCTTGGAGAATCATGCCATCACCACTCTTATTCCTCGATTCATCTAGATCATCACCACTGATTTCATCATCAAGTTTGTTATCATTTTTGTCCTCCTCGTCATCGTTATCCTTGTCCTGGCTCTCCGCCTCATCACCGTCATCATCATCATCGGTCTTCTCCTGGGTCTCCTCATCACCATCATCAGTATCATCATCATCATCATTATCATCATCATCATCATCATCATAGTCATCATCATCATCGGTATCATCAATGATGCCCCAATCATCAGATTCATTATCAAGCCTAATGATACGCTTGACAATGGTAACCATAGGTACGCCATCATCATCAAAGGAGATATCTAGAGAGACGAGTCCAAGACCGTCCACATCGAGAGGCGTGTTGTTGTCAGCTCGGGTGACCCCATAGAGTTGGTCTCCAAGAAAGGCAACATCGATGATACGGACAAAAGGAGTTGTTCGTGGTTGAGGCGACCACAATCCCTTCCCTGGCCGGACCAACATGAGGGGGTAGTTCCAGTTGTTTGTCATGACGGCGATGACATCATCCGGTGTGGACCGCATGTGCACCTTGAAGACGCGGAATTCCTCGGTAACTCGGCCGATGACATCATCAAGCTCAGGGAGTGGCACAATTGCTCCAGAGGTGGTATTGCAGAGGAAATAAGTGTGGGTCTTGTCGTCCTGCGTGTAGTCGATGGCGATCCAGTCGTTGGTGGACCCGATGCACCTTACATTGTCGATGTCAACGGAGGGATCGGTTGAGGTGACAAAGAAGGGTTTGCCATCCCGGCAGACGATCCAGGGGAAAGTGTCCCGAGGAACATGCTCATGTTGCATGGCAGAGTGCCAAGAGCGGCACACCACCCGGAACCGAGCATGGTCGTCGGCGGCAAGTCTGGCCATGACCAGGCGGAGGATCTCTCGTGGGAGCTCAGACCACGGCGGCGCCATCAATCGATCGACTGTGGTAGCTGGTCGTACGTGCAATCGGAGGGTCGGAAAGAAATATGTAGATGTGATATACGAGCAGCGAGTATATATCGAGCGCAATCCAGGAGTTTCCGTGACCGAGTTTGTTCGTGTCCATACACGTGACGGGCAGAACAGGTTCTCTTACGTAGTCAAACGAGGTCGTACGTGTGTCCGCTTTTGTTACGTTTTCAAATACAAAATATTTTTATAGGGAATCAATCTGTGGTTAGATGGTTAGGATGGCAGTGACACCCTAGCCCACCAAAGTTTAAATCCCAGATTTAACACTTTGTTGTCTCATAAAGATGGAATATTCATCAGTGGGAGGTGATGTTCCCGTCGACAACGAGACGTCTGTGGTAACTTTGTCAATCTTAAGACCCACCGAATTAGTTCTTCAACGCAGTCTCTTGGAGGTGTTCATAGGGGTAGGGTGTGCGTGTGTGCGTTCATAGGTGTGAGTGTGTACTCGTATGTATGAGCATTTGTGTTTCGCAAAAAAAATAAAAAAAATATTTTTTTTGGGTAAATAAAAAATATATAAATCTGAAGTTATCCGGCTCTCCAGCGGTCCAGCCCAAGCAAGAAGAGGCCCACAATGGAGTTCAGCCCTACTAAAGCGGACCCGACGGGACGCGACCCTCACTGGACTCGAGTGCCTGCCTCTTCCTCCCTCTTCGTCACCCTCTCACCCGGCCGGACCAGCGGCCGCCGTTTCCGCCTCCTCCTCCCCCGATTCGCGCACGATGGAGCTGGAGCAGATCAAGAAGGTGGTGGGTGGAGCCGTGACTGCGGCGACGGTTGGCACCCATGCCTACAAGATCTACAAAAGAGGAATGAAACTGATGGGGCCAATCGAATGCCCGTGGTGCTACAAGAACATCCCGCGGGACATCTTCGAAGCTCATCTGCTGCAGCACAAGGGCGACCACGATGTCCGCCAGGTGAAAAGGGCTGTTGCTGGAGGGATGGAAGCTGCCAAGGTGTACAAGAAGCAGGAGCAGGAGGCTGCCAAGGCGTACAAAAAGCAGGAGCAGGAGGCACGGCAGCAGGCGAAGCGAGCGCGGGAGCAGGGACGGAGGTCAGGGACACGCCACAGGGAATGAAGGTGAACACTCTCTTCCAGGGTTTCCGACTGTGTGTTGCTCGAATAAAAAAATCCACTTTTTTTCTTTCTCGTGGCTTAAAACTGTCAGATCTAGATGTTGCTTCGGGTTTTGGGTCCTGGTTCTTGGGAATTGTCAGCAGCATCCTACTCCGTACTAACACCCATCTTGTTTAGGTGACCAAGGGGACGTAATGCCCACTAATAACTAAACAACACACGTGTGTCTCTACTTGAGTATTAAGCACACCACAAACTCTGGAGCAATATCATCTTAGGAGCCTCATGCTCTTCCTTTCTAGCTTTCTTCTATTGTTACAAAAAGAGTGTTACAAGATTTGCATTAAAAAAAATGCTGCATGATATACATCTGAGTTTCCTTCTGAAATAGGCATTTAGTAGTCAAAGGTTCTCTAGGAAAGTGGACTTACATTCTCATTACACATTCTTGGAGAGATCTTGCATTCGGAGCAGTGAATTTAACATCACATGGCACTTCTCTAACGTAATATTATAGCAGATCCAAATCATACCTGGTTGAAATTTAGAATCAAAATGTTTTTATTTAACAAAGCCATACAGCCTGATAATCTTCCGCGAACTGACAATTCACAAGATCTCTGCATTGCTGTCGAGTGATTCTAATGCGAGGTCTGCATTGCTGTTGAGTGATTCTAATGTGAGGATGATTGTTTCTACTTGTGCTTCAGTACAGCCCGCAAGCATGTGCTCTTTTTTTATCACTACCATAGTTCCACATGACCGAAAATGTCCTCTTCATTTCGGTCAGGTGAAGAGAGTTTTGGGGTTATCTTGTTTGCCCATTTTTTCTCAAGCCTGTAGACATTATATCCCTTCAAAGAGTTAACAGCAAAATAGGTGACGACGCTTATGCATGTCAGCCAAAATGACACTGGTCACCCTTGCAAAAGAAAAGCCAAAAAATCACCATGATGCTTCATTGAAAATCACTAGGGAAGAGTAATTATGCTGTATATCTTACGTCCCTGGTAAAAAAGTATAGAATTTACTTATAGTGGATATTCCTATGTATCAAATTAGACAAACATAATAATCAAGGTCTAGGGATGTCTCTTACTGTCACTTGCATTTGCATATTATTTTGGTGCTAGCTAAGTGCCCGTGCGCTTGCAATGGGTCAATAATTGATATGTACGCGCCTATTAATGATTAGTTTTTATTTCATGTTTGTTTAAGAGTGTTAAGATTAATTTGTACCCATGTCTGCTCTTTTTTCCTTACCAAGAGTAAGTACCAACTAATTTATTTTTGTTAACCTTTTCTAAAATAGTTTACTCCTTTAGTAGTTCGGACAGTGCGACCTAATAATAGATTAAGGAACTAGCATCTAAATAATATCTTAAGCAACACCTCTCGTCAGTTCAATCTTCTTCAGGGTCTAACACTAACAAAAACAATATATATAGTTACCAAAAAACAATCTTCTTCAGGGTCTAAATAATATCTTAAGTTTCAGAAGTTTTTTGACAATTCTACAACAAAAATACCACAATTTAGAATAAGGAACCAGAGGGTACCTCCTACAAAGCGGATAACAAGAGGGGTGATCTACGCGAAGGCGGAAGGAGCACTGACTCCAGCCCTGGTGCTCCAGCTTGAGCCATAGCCGGATTGAGATCAATCCCTGCATCGGCCATGTTGTGCCCCAGATCTGGAGCAGTTGCGAGATGAACGTTTTTTTCTTCTTTTCCACAGAACAGAACAGCGAAACGATACGTTTCACTTGGCGGTGGCAAAGCCTGTAACTTTAGCAAGCGGTTTTTTTATGTGCGACGATCGATGTGGTTCAACCGGTTTTTTGACGCGGGATCGCTATATCGTGTTGGTTTTCCAGTTTTTTGGTGCGGATCGCTATATCACGCTGGTTTTCGGGTTTTTTGGCGAGTGATAGCTTCCGGCTTTTTGAGGCATGAAGCTTGGATTTTGGATGTACCAAACGGGTTTTCTACCTACTGACACCACCGATTGCAATTTAATAGTAAAAATATGTATTAGAAGCTGTTTAAGCACATCCCAATTTAACATATTATTAACTGTTGCTTCTAAATAGGGGATAGCTTATGCGTGTATTGGTTAACCTAAAAGTGGAAGCATTAAGCTGATAATGCCTGAGTTTAGCATGAAACTAGTGTATGTCCTTCACAGTTGATATTGTATTTGTTTCAGCCTTGTGAATTTGCAGGCTGAAATAAATGGAATGTTATAGAGTAAAATGCGGACAGGTGTGAGAGACGAGGTAGAAATGTCAATTATAACTTGACAAAAATGATTATTGGGCATAGTGTGAATAGCATAATTTGTTTGTTTTGTTTCATCGCCTAGGTACCTTGTCTACTTAGGATTTTTGTTTTGTTTCACTGCCGAAGTAACTTGTCCATCTAGGACCCCTCTCAGATTGGTGTTTATATTGTTAACATGCCGAGTTGCTGACGTGCCTAGCCACTCTGGGATTTTTCGTTGTCACTACCATAGTTCCACATGAGCAAAAACAGATTCTATCCTCTTCATTTTGGTCAGGTGAAAAGAGTTTGGGGGTATTTTATTTGCCCAATTTTTCTCATGTATGTAAACATGATAACCCTTCCAAGAGTTACCAACCAAATACATGATGACGCTTATACATGTAAACCAAAGATGATGACACTGTTCACCATCACAAAAAAACAAAAAACAAAACTCACCATTAATCTTCATGAAGCATGACAACAGATGAGTAGTTATGTGTCTTACTTTCCCCGTAAAACTATATATATGTTTTACTAAATTATATATCTTAGTTGTGCATAATTTCGTATCAAAACTGTTATCTATTCTACTTAATTATATATCATAGTTTCCAGCTATTATATGTTCTACTTAATTACATGTCTTTTTATGCATAATTTTGTGTTAACAAGGATACTTGTATAACAAAATCCTGAATATGACACCAGAGTTTCCTACTGAAACAGGCATTTAGTAATCAAAGATTTTCTAGGAAATAGAACTTACGTTTTCATTATACACGTTCTTGCACAACTCTTGCATCTGGAACACTGAATTTAGCATCACCTGACACCTCTCCAGCATAATGCTAGATCAGATCCAAATCATTAGAATTGAAGTGTTCTATTTAACAATGTTGCTACAACCTGACCATCTTCCCCCAACTAACAATTTACAAGATATGCATTGTTGTTGAGTGATTCTAATGGGAGGATGATTGTTTGTACTTTTGCTTCAGCGTAGCCTGCGAGCATTTACTCCTATTTTGAGTTTAGATATGTACCTTTTCCGATTTCCGCCTATTTTCTTCTTTCCATGGATCTGTGCTTGAATCATCACAAGTTTTGATAGAAAATAGTTATCACCATTGAGAGCAGATACAGAATACAAAAACTTATGTCTTCATGCAAAACTATACTATGTTATGTTTTGCCAATACTTTGAGGCCGTAGTGTATTGACCAAATTATGTTGCTTATCTTTGCAGGAATTGTTCGAGCAGAGTTCAGAGGGTAGAGGGAAGCTGGAGCAGCTGTGATTTTGTCGTTATCAGTTGAACTGCATTAAGTACTACCTTTTATTTGTGCCCTGATGGTAGCTTATAGCTGCTGGTAACATCCTAAATTTGAGAGTACTATATCCATATCGCGTACTAATCTAATGGTGTTCTCTACCTGATATTCGCCTTGGTGGCCAGAGAGGCATGGTCCGTGGATTCAAATATATTAAGTTAAAAGCTGGCACTTCTGAAAACTCATGTGTCTTTAAATGTTAGTGTTTGTTGTTATATCTTGTGTTTGTGCTATATTATTGAACTTTCCCACATGGCTCTTTCAGTTAGCTCTGGTATGTCCTTGCTATGGCTATTCCGGCTAGCTATGCTCTGTACTTGCTACGGCAGTGGCACTTCCACTGCCACTTCTTGAGCATCCAGGGTGGGAGTAATCATTGGACCGTCTTGTTCTTAAGAGGACCAAACTTGCCAGTTGCCACTATATTTATCTAGAGTTACTTATTTAAAGAGTGGATGTATTTGCAAACCAAACAACAGGAAGTGTAACTCATGCTGACATGCCCTTTCTGTATGTATGTAGGCAGTACAAGTATGCTATTCGTGCGTCACCACTAAAAATAAAATCTAATCATGCAGTTATATATATCTATTGTGCGCGTGTTCAGATTATATGTTTATCACGACCTATTTTTCTAGATGATCGAGATCCTGAACGGATGGTTTTGAACCGTGCTAAACAATAAGAACGAATATTTACACAGTACAATAGAAAATTGCCCACCACCTTATTGTTTAGAGTTCACTGATCATAGTGCTGTATCGCTATATACAGTTCACTGGCCAATATTTCACCAGTATTCTAACATGTCTAACGGCCATTTTTGCATCAAAATGTACTCTTGTTTAGAAAAAAAGGAAATGGCAGCTAATCAATTTGTGACAATATATTGTTTCTCTCTTTTTGGACTCAGCCGGGAAGGATCCATCTAAACCAATTAGCAAACTTTTGCTTTAATATTATGGGACACCTTTCAAGTGTACCAAAAAGTCTTTTGTTAGTAAAGAATGTTTTTTCAGGGTGAGGTTTAGAACGGCTACAACATGTAGATGAAAAAAAGCACACGAGCAATGAGGCTAAATTAGCCAGCATGTCTATATCAATTCGCAGTATTCTTTATATCTGTTTTTCATTTTAAGTAGTAGCAAAGACACCTGTGCTACGCCGCGGAACCAACAAAAGAAGGCGTAGTTCTAAGAAGATTGTAAGACAGGCATGAAAACTCTGCAGATAACCAACAAAACAAGGTCTAAACATTCTAGAACGAAAAAAAAAGCAAGACGGATATTGAAACCGTACCGTTAATAGCTTCACATCGATATTTCCCTATCTGGTGGCAATGTAACTTGTAAGGAAGAGCCAGATCCATCCGAGTGCGCACAATCACGCATCGCCCATGAGCAGGGTGGCCGTCATGAATCTACAAGATGGTAAAATAAACTACTCCTCCGTTCCATTCTATATTACTTGTTGCTTATTTAGTAGGTTTGTACTACATCAGCGGCAAGTAATACGGAATGAAGGAAGTATCAAATAAGCCAGAGTACAGGTCAGAGCTAGATCGGAGAGAAAAAAACTTAAAACAATGGAGTATATTAGAAATCAAGGTTAAACTTTCATGTGATAGTGGTACTCATCTATTTTCTGCGGTTCAAAAACTATAGTAGTAGTAGTAGTGCTCATCTGAGTCGCCCCTCATGGTCATCTACAGCATCGGTTGATTAGAAGAGGTATTATGTATCATGGATCTACGCTTATAACGTGGTCGTTCCCGCAACCGGCTGGGAATCCGTCCCGGTAGTATGAGCATTTGGGGAGGAGGAAGAAGAAGCAGATCTAGGAGGGGGCATGGCACAAAAACCTTTGCTAAATCAGATGCCAAGGAAATAGGGAATCAGCTAGCGACTTAGTATGGAATGAGATGCAGTATATGGCCAGTTGGTCACAGGATAATAAGAGAAATCGCCATCATAAGTGGTACTAATATACATGTAGATCCCTGCGGGAAAAAAAAAGCATACAGAAGCAGGTTCTTCGTAGAACCAGATGAACAAACAATGGACCTCTCAGCTGCCCAGAGATATATTATATCTACGTACGTGCAAAAAAAGGAGACTGAGAGATCCACCGGCCTTACCTAGATGAGCTGGGGCGGCTCAGCTCAGTTTAGCTCAGGGTGAGGAACAAGATAAGGAGGAAAAAAGAAGGCAAAGAGGAAAGAGGAGCAAGCTACCGATTTCCATTTTGAAGCAAGCTAGAACAAGCTAACCTGCAGATCCCATCGATCTGACGGAGTGTACAGAGCACGTATTTGGGTGAAAAGTAAATACGCTCTACTTGTGGTACTACTGAGATCTGAGCGGCAGGCAGACAGCACGCACCTTGATTTGCAGCTTTCACAAAAAGCCACGACTCTTGAAGCAGGATGTCCAATTGATTGAGTGGATCTTTCTGACAACAGATAGAGCTAGCTAGGCATAGACATCCATCCACCGTTGCCGGAACAGCTCCCATAGGCTCACGGGCAGCACTTGGTCAGTAGAGGAAAACCAAACCGGAGAAGGGGCGAGAGAGAGAAGGGGATGAGGGAGAGGTCTGCGCTGGATTTTTTTAAGAGCAACTCTACGCTGGATTTCTTTTTTCCAAACACACTACGAGCACACGTTCATATATACATACATATCTGAAAAACCGAGTCCAACAAACGGATCCAACAGATACTGAAATTGACAAAATTACCACAGGAGCCTCGCTGTCGATGGAGACATCGCCTCTCACTCAAGAAGATTTCGCTTTTTAATAAAACACCAAAATATCAAATCTGTAATTTGAATTCTGGTAAGCTAGAGGTGTCAGTGCCCTCCTAACCATCCAACCACAAATAGGTTCTCAACTCTGCGCTAAATTTCATTCGTCTTCTTTCAGAAACTCCAACTTCTGAGTCTTCAAAAAATCTGCCAGGAATTATATAGCTAGATATATAGGTCAAGATTATATGCTAGAAGGTTCATTTAAAATGTGTTGTATTTTGAAAAATACAAAACAACAATATTCTGACTAATAAAGAAAGTCATTGTACGAACCGTCGCTTAATTAAGATATACTACTAATAACTAACAATATGTGCCTGCGCGTTGCTTGTTGAATAAATCTTATGCACATTGTCAAGTAGAAGTAGTTTTACAGTTTCAGAATAATGGTAGCTAGCTAGCGTTGAGGGTACGTAGGAGTAATAAGCGCTTTCACAATGGGTCTATTTTAGTGTCCGCGCGTCCTCTCCTTTTTCCACCCGCTTAAATCATCGGTAACCGCCGGCACAATACTTTGACTGTGTTGAACTCTGGCTCGCTTGCCTTTTTGCCGCCGGTGGTTCGCGCCTATTCCAGAATGCGGTGGCCACTCACCCCTTCGCCATGCGTAGAAGGTGTTCGATTGTTTGTCTGGTAGGTGCCACCCATCGTTGTTCGCCCCATTGCCACCACAGATTTCTAACTATTTGAGTTACCTCATAGACATGGATAGCGACAACGAGATGATCCAACAAATGCTTGCGATCATCGCTTGCCTCCAAAAAATGCTTGATAAAGAGGAGAAGAATAAGAGACCATGTCGTGGAGGATCAATGCCGGAAAGAAAAAAGTCGAAGCCCTATCAGAGGTTGGAGGGTCAAACTATGTTGTAGAATGACTACTTCTCCGACAATGCAACACAAACCGATAATTTTCGGCGCTGCTATAGGATGAGCAAAGATTTGTTCATGGATATCCTTCATGGCGCGAGAGAGTTCGACCCCCTACTTCAGGTTGAAGCATGACGCCGTTGGCACATCTGGCTTCTCATCGATCCACAAATGCACTACCGCTATGAGGATGCTTGCATATGGAGCATGATAGCTCGAAATTTAGCACTATTTTACTGAGATTTTTAAGTATATTATTACTCATATTGTCACTCATTTCATGTCCCAGCTAGATACACTTGTGCCTATTTTGCAACTTCGAGTTCTTGTTTATTTTCGTATGAGCTTAGCATATTTAGTAGTTTTAGTAGGATTTTATTATGTTTCCCTTATCTTTAACATGTATTCAGGTGTTATTGGAGATCCTGGACAAAGGGAGCAAAAGGGACCAAGAGGGCACAATGTGGGAGAACTACATGCGCTAGACTTAGCCATATAAGGTGTGGGAAAAGTGATATTTTTCCAACATCTTATATTTATGATCTATGGCTATGTTTTAGCCCTTGTCCATATGAGCTCAACGAGCCGAAGGACGCTCAAATCGGAGTTCGTATGAAGAAATGGTGTCCTGTAATATCCCAGGTAATGGGGTTACAAAAATAGAGGAAACAGATGTGTGCATTGCATTCATGCATAGAAAATCTGGGGAATTTTCGCGCTTTAAAGTAAAACAGTCACAGTAACTGAAGTTTCACTTGACCTTGGTGGAATTGAAGTAGCTCATCAAGTCAAGCGCTATAAACCTCAAAGTGACTTTGCAAAAACCTTGTTTTGGGAAGAGATGATTTGATCTAAGGGGTTAGATCAAATGGAACTAATAATCAACAAACCAACACTTTACTCAATGATCAACTACTTGATCTTATAACAGATCATAATATGGTAATCCTTACCATAACATATGAACATACATCTATTTGGAAATCAAGTAACAATAAATGGAGAAACCATTCTTCACTCATCTTCTCCATGTCTTAAATTAATCCTTGATCCTATCATGAACCTCATGGTATCCATTCCATTTCAACATTGGAATAATAACAAGGAGATCCACTCAAGAAATATAATTCTTCTCTATTCCAAATAGTTATACATCAAACCTAGAGAGGTGAGAGTTCTATTATAACTATTAAAGAAGCAATAACAAAACTTGAGTTAAACCTTGGATATACATCCAAGTATTCAAATCATCATCTTCAAGACAACCCTAGAGAGAGATAACCATTAATGTTAAACATAGATCTTGATGATCACATCAACCTCTATGGAGCCTAATATTAGGTTAGCATTGAAGTCCTTCCCAAATGAGAGAGACCATTCATACCAATCCTAGTCTATCTACTCAAATATCCAAATGGTTAAACCATCAGTTCTTGAGGGAACTTTAAGTAAATATCTCAGGCATTTCCCTGGGATATAAAACTATTGAGACAACCATGACCATCCTAGAAAGTAAAATAGAAGTGATATATCCTAGTTGATCAAGACAATGCTTGATCATGGAAGTGAGAACCCATTTCATTAGAAATAATGTAGGAAGCCAAACCTTGATCATTATAAATTGAGTGATGATCATAAACCCTAAGAACTTGAGGTAAGGATATCAAGAACAAGTGGATCATGTCTAACCATGATCATGCTCTTGAAGTATGTGAGGATAAGTAAACCCTAATAGGATAAGCAGATATCATTAGCCACATGAAATTATAAGGAGATCAATAATAAACAACCCTAGGCTTAGACCCCAACCTTAACTTGTGAACCACTTGGTGATCACAGGTATAATTCTACCATATTTACATTCCACCTATTCTTCATTTAAGAACCTAAGAAAACCTTAGAGTAAAATTCCATATTTAATATGGTGAGAAATCATCCATCTATAAGACCAAAGTTAACTATAAAAAAGAACTATAACCATTATAGTTACTTTAATGATTAATTGAGGATAATAATAGAAGTTAATTGGTAGAAGGTAAAACCAATTCCCAAATCCTTAGAAAATTAGAGAAGCACATGAAGTATTAAGCAAGTAACCAACTTATCATGGTTAGGGGAGATTAAACCCTAGCACATACAATATGGTGTCCTCTCATCTCTAAAACTTAGAATTAAATCTCAACCCTAGTTTATGTATCACTATGGTGATCATAATATAAACCAGGCCATAATGGTGATTCAAACCAATTGCCATTAGGTGAATATGATTAAAACCCTATGATTGCCATTAGTTAAATTCTATGTTTCACTAATTAAACCTCAGAAACATCTAATGCTAAGCTCCATAATTAAAATCCCATGTGTGGTGAATAACCACTCATGTCAACCATTTGACTTAATAACCAAGAACCAACTATGAGGAGAGTAATATCTATTCTAAGTACTTCAAGGTGCTATTTAAATATAATCCTAGTGCTACCTTTGAAACATGGTTATAATAAAGACTACAAAACCTTACCAAGCAAGTGCTCACATAAAATCATGTGCAATAGACCAATTCCTCCAATATGAAATCAAGTCCTAATAATAACCTCTAAAACAATTGGAAGAGGAATAACCAACCCTAATTATTCAACAGGGAGTTATATCATAAATGAGAAAGGAAATGAACATTAATACCTGAAATTCTTGCCTAATTAAAAATTGTAGCAAGGCTCACATATATGATTGTTCAACAACAATGGAGTAATACATATAGCCTTTTAATGGTCCCAATGATATTCATATACTCAGAATACCTGCATGGTGTTACATGAGTTAAATTTGAATTAAAACAGAATTATAAAACAGAATTAAATGAAATAGAAAACAGAAAAGAGAAAATAGAAAAAAACTCACCTGGACTTACCTGGCCACGCAAAGCCCACCAGCATCCCAACAAATCCCAGCCCAACACGGCCCAGACCAACCCACCATACCTCTTCGTACAAAAAAATCAGAGGCGAGGTCGTCCTCATCCTCTCCGAGTGCTGGAGGCCACCGCGACGCCGTGTCTCCCTTCTCCCTCTCGCTGGCAGCCTCTCCTTGCTCCAATTCGTGACGAGGATCGAATTGCAACATAGTATAAAAGCCCTACGACGAACCCTGGCCGCATTCTTCCTCCTCTGCTCCATTTTCTTGCCCTGCCGAAACCCTAGTCGACACTGCCTCCGACCATCACCGTCGATGGGGACCTCCCCGAGCCTCGCCGTGGATGCCATAGGGACCGCCGTCCTCGACATGGTCTTCGTGCGCGAGGAATCGAGCCGAAGCTCTCGCCAGCGACCACGCCTGGCCGTCTTCTCCGACGCCGGTGGTGGTCCAATCCGGCGGACCAAGCCATCTCCGGCCACGCCGTCACGTGCATAATGCTCCTGGTGAGCTCCTCGATCTCATGGCGTGCTCTCCATGCTCCCTAGCCCACCGTAGCGTCGCCTCACCGTGTCCCTGCCCGCATCGCCGCGGTACCTCACCGCCGGGCATGCTCCGACGACCCATTAGGAGCGGCGCCACCACCAGTGTGCTCACGAGATCACCCCGAACCGAACGCGAGTAGTCGCCCGTCCTCACGCGCCCGGAATCGCCGGCAATCGACGCCCTCTGCCGCCGGTCACCGTGAGCCAGGCCACGTCCACGATTTGGACCTGGTCCACGCTCACGTGGCAGTCCACGTAGACCACTGGCCCACTGGCCAGTCTCTGCGTGTAGATTAGCCCGAGTGTGTCTAGCATTTCCATTTTCATTTAAATTCAATTCCATAATTGCTGCAACTTTGTAAATCCATATAAAATTCATACTAACTCAGAAAAAATTAAAATAAGATATTAAAATTCTTAGAAAAGAAATCTCTATTTAATAAAAATATAATATGAAATTTTTATTTTTAATAAAAATTCAATTATTTAATACTGATTAATTAAGCCTTTAAATTTAATTCCAAATTTAATTAAAAGTTAATAATTAAGAAAAACCTTTAAAATTAATAAAAACCAGTAAGCAAATTAGGAAAATATTAAAACAAATTTTCCTTTGCTTATAATTTATTAAATCATTATTAGGAGGATTTTAAACCCTAATTAATAAATTACCTTAATTATTAATTCTTTAAAAATAATAAAAGGACAAATCCAATATTATTTTAATTTCAAAGTTATTAATAACTTCAACTTTATTAATGAAGTTATTAATCCAAGAATTATAGGGTAGCTAGAAAACCCTAGTTCCATATGGTAGAAAACTAGGAACTTATCATTTCATGTGAAACCTAAAACCCTAAATTAATTAGGAACCCTAGCTCCATTATTACATGTGAACCCTAATTTGCTTCTAACCTAAACCCAAGGTTAGAACAGATGATCATGGTACTTTATTTCAAATCATAGAGCCATCATTAGCAACTAAAAGACATACATATGTTCACATAAAATGTAGAACCCTATCACTAGCAATTTAGTATTCCATGTATGCATATCACTAAACCTAGTTGATCAAGTAGGATCAACCAAGTTTAAACCCTAGCCTCTACTGTCAAAACCATCATCCTTATTCATCCATGCTTAGCATCACACCATTGTGATGAACCCTAATAACAACTATACCAAATATTATGCATTACCTAACCATATTCCACTAAACCCTACTAGTGTTGGATACTCAACAAACATCCTATTTAGGAGTCAATTATTCCTTACTTAATAAAACCAACAGTAAACCTAGACCACCTCAACCCTAATTGATATACTTCTTAATACTTAAGAAGTATGTTCTTCAAAAGTTATTCTTTTGAAGTAAATAAGGAATTATCATCAACCCTGCTTATAAGAACCTATAAGTCCTAGCCAGCTATCACTAGCATGATAAACCAACCTTGACCACAACCATGTATAATGAATTGCTTAGGATGCCTAGGCTTATCTTAACCAATCAAGCCTAGTTGCTGATGAATCCAACTATGTTGTGATCCATCTAAACCTTACTCCAGAAATTAGTTGAAATCATAGTAAACCATAGAACTCCACAACCCTAATTATCATACTTGTTCTTTATTAAAGAACATGTTCTTCAGAAGTTATTCTTTTGAAGTATATGATAATCAATCATTAACCCTGACATATAGTGCTTAAACCAACCACCATTCATTACATGTTAGGATTACACCAAATCTTATTGTTGTGTGCTATCAAGGCTATTATTATGATATATTGCAGCACATGTTTATGATACCAAGTATTCAACCCTAATAAGAACCTTGTTTGTGAATCACTCTAAAAGTGCAACACACCCTGAACTAATCATTACAACTCACTAATCCTAAATCATCGGGGTTAGGTCACGCTTAGAGCGATTGCATCTCATTCTTATGCATTATTGCATCCTTGCCAATCTTTTAAACATCGTCCTTACCGGACGATGATGCTATTTCAGAATTTGGAGTTATTGCGTAACGAAGACCTTGCTCGCATAATCTTGCAGTCAAGAAAGGCAAGTTCATCACTTGCTCATGTCATTTGAGTATTTCTATCAAATTACTTGCAAAGTATTATGGTTATCACTATTGCATAAAAATCAAAACCACTACTTTCATAACTATGAATATGACTATGTGGTGGGCAATGGAACCATGGATTGTGTTGATATGGTGGAGGTTCCATTGCACGGGTTTATATCCATCTAGGATTAAACAACAAATGTCGCCAGTGATTCTTGTGCCGTAATACCCGTGTTAACCATAAGATCCGGAGTGGGACGGAGTAGTCAAAAGTGTTTCCACCTCTCGTTCATCAACGGATGCGCTTACCGTAGCGAGTTGTATCCGGCGGAACAACCGGAGGGTGGGGATCCCATTCTAATTCCCCACGGTAAAGCATTGCTTGCCGTAGCGGTTGTGTCTTGCGGAACAACCGGAGGGTGGGGATCCCATTCTAATTCCCCACGGTAATGCGGTCTATGATGGGTTGCAGCCACCGGCGTAGGAGTGTATGGTAGAGCCCGGCCATCGTTGTCGTGGTCGGGGTCCACCTTGAAATCTACGGGAATAATGGGACCGACGTGGACCCGTGGTCGGCGCATGCAACAAAGGGTGGGTGTTCGAGGTAGCGGAGGAACATGATTGGCTAGACCTTATACCGGGCCTCACACCATAGGAAGTGTGGACGGGTTGGCACCAAGGTTAAGATCTCTTATGGGTAAAGCAACACACCTCTGCAGAGTGTAATGAACCGTGACCTGTCACTCCCTGTTCCGGGATATGGAACTGCGAACGCGGCCGGAAAGGAGCTCCATGAAGTTCTAGTAAACCGGTGAAGGCTGACGGACATAGTTCTTCGAATAAAAGCAACCTCTTGAAGAAATGGTTATGAAAACTTGCATTGGTATTAGACTTTCTCGGTCTAATGCTGTAGCTAGTGCATTAAACACCTCTTTCCTATAATGAACTTGTTGAGTACGCTCGTACTCATCCCACTCTTAAATCCCTGCTTAGATATGGAGGCATCGAAGGAGGATCTACGAGTGCAACTCGAAGGCCGAGGAGTCAACAACTACTTCACGAGACAGGACCCTGTCAGAAGAGTCAGATACCACTTACATCAAGGAGAAAACCTAGTTTAGCTATAGAAAGGAACTAGCTTCCTAAACCTAGCTCCTATTTAGCTAGAATCTATTCATAGCCACAATAGCTAGTTAAATGCTCTACAAATAGAGTTCGTGATAAGACTAGACTACGAGTCGATCTTCCGGAGTTATCTGCAGTTTTACCTCATTGTAAAGTAAGAGGCTGTGCTGATCTTATGTAATGGAGTAAATGTTGTAATTCTATAGACATACCTTGGACCCGCATATGTTTCTGTTGTACCACTCTGAGCGATATAATACTAGTGGAACGGTGTTTCATTGGTGTTATATCAGACTTGCATACTACACCATGCAGTGGTATGCCGGGTCACCACATGTCCAAAATATGAAAGCATCTGCAAGTTTAACGACCATTGGTACGATCGGTTCTGCCCCTACCGTCTGCCCGTATTGGGCTCCATTGGCTCTGTTTCATCAAACGGAACAACATTTGTGAATGCCCGATGGGTATATTCAGCCCCCAACTCCGCCGGTTTGCGAAACCGACCTCCAACGCCTATATAAAGAGGGGAGGAGACAAGGAGAGGCACCACTTCATCCACGCCCTAAGGGGTGGAGCCCTGCTGCTCTGCCGCGCTGCCGCCGCCATATCCGTAGCCGCTGCCTCCATCACCATCTCAATCAACACACAGAAGAGGAGGAGAAGGCTAGGATCTTGAAGGGCAACACATCGATCTCCATGATCAACGTTTTCACTGCGATCCCTTTGTATACTTGGTTGTGATCCGAACTCTATTAGGATTTACACTTGTATGCAATTGTACCTTCATATTTATATTACCACGATGTTGATCTCCTTCATGTATGAGTAGTCCTTTTGTTTTTGGGGAGATATGGAGAAACCCTAGTAATATTATGATGCGTAAATGAACGTACCGGCCGGCCGTACGCAAACAAAGTTAGAAAACATGTTTCGTCGAAAACTAACTAAAAGTTTACCGACCAATGGTATGAGCATAAATGTATGTACCGCCCGCCCGTACAGTGTTAGAAAACATGCTCCGACAAAAACTTACCGAAAGTTTAGCGACCATTGGTACGGCCGGAGACGGTCGTATCGCCCGCCCGTACCGAGGTCGCAAAAACTACTTGCAGCAAAGCTGTAAAGACCCCGAAAATGCAAGCAAAATAACTAAAAACTAAAAACTTCAAACCAATAAACCAAACAAAACTCTCTTGCAATAGTTAGGAGTAAAAGGTATTGTACTTTCTTGACCATCATATTGTTCCTCCCCTTCTAACATAGATGGTGGGTGGAAAATGCTTGCTCGCACCACTGCAAAGAAGTGTACCTAGCTGGTGGAACAAAGACTATAGATATTCTGCATGGTAATGCTTCTTTGTCCACCGATTCTTAATCTTCGAGTCGTTCTTCACTTCTTTGTATAATCTGCAGATCAAATTCTTGCAAAAGCAAAATCCACCGGATTATTCTAGGCTTAACATCAGTCCTTTCGAGGATTTCTTTCAAGCCCATACGATCGGTGTAGACTCTAACTTTTGAATGAGTGATATACGATCTAAACTTTTCAACTGCAAATAACTCTTTTTCTATTAGAGGATAATTTATTTGTGCATCATTTAGAGTCCGGATAGCATGATGGATGATATTAACTTCATCACCATCTTGCTGGCACAAAGTGGCTTCGACATATTCATGGTTTGCCTCACAAAGTAGATCGAAAAGGTTTCTTCCAATTAGGTGGTTGTATCATAGGAGCTTTAAGTAGAGCTTGCTTAAGAATGTTGAAAGCATTGAGACAATTTTCATCAAACTTAAACCGAACATCTTTTTGTAATAGATTAGTAAGGGGTCTTGCTATCTTAGAAAAATTCCTAATGAATCTTCTATAAAATCGAGCATGACCAAAAAAACTTCTTATACCTTTGATATCTTGTGGAGGTGGAATTTTCTCTATGGCCTCCACTTTTGACTTGTCAACTTCTATGCCTTCTCCCGAGATCCTGTGTCCAAGTACTATCCCTTCTTGAACCATAAAGTAGCACTTTTCCCAATTCAAGACTAGATTAGTATCTTCGCATCTCTGCAACATTTTACACAAATTACGCAAGCAACTGTTTAATTCCATAGACGGAAAAGTCGTCCATAAACACTTCTATTATATGATCAATATAATCGGAAAATATAGTGGTCATGCATCTTTGAAAAGTAGCTGGAGCATTGCATAATCCGAAAGGCATTCTATGATAAGCATATAACTCAAAAGGACAAGTGAAAGTTGTTTTCAATTGGTCTTCTGGATGAACATCTATTTGGGAGAACCCAGAATATCCATCAAGAGAACAAACATACAAATGTTTAGCAAGTATTTCCAAAGTTTGATCTATAAAAGGCATCCTTATTAAATTTTATAAAATCAATACACATCCTATGTCCTACAACAGTTTTGGTTGGGACCATTTCATTGTGTTTATTTGGTATAACAATAAATTCTCCTTTCCTAGGGACACAATGAACGTGACTCACCTTGTCACTCTCTTTGACATGATAAATGATACCTGCATTGAGGAGGTGGATGATTTATTTTCTTACCAGTTCCTTCATTTCAAGCTTAAGTTTCCTATGAAAATCCGCAACTGGCTGGGCTCCATCTTCCATGAATTTTTGATGAGTGGTTATTGAGGGACTGGTCCACTTCAAGTCATCCAAAGAATACCCAAAGACCTTACGACGCATTATAAGTACCATCATTAACTATGATTCCTCTTTTCTGAAAGGTTAGTACCCACAATAACCAGATATTTATTTGTCTACATCTAAAAACTTATATTTTAAATCTGGAGGAAGATGTTTCAGTTCTTGTGGTGGTAAATCTTCATCCCATTTTTGTTTCAAGTACTTCATATTTCTCATTAGTTAAATTATGAGTTCCAAACATTTTTCCATATCATTTTGACCTATTCCTATCATAGTATTTTCATTTCCAAGTAAACTTACCTCTAAATCATCTTCAGGAGTATTATAAAGTATTGCGGAAATATTAGCAAGATTAACTTCCTCCTCGAAGTTTTCCTATTCAATAATTGGTTTATGAGTGAACTTCGAGAAATGGAAACTCATCAATTCCTCCCCAAACTTAAGAGCGATAGTTTCTTTCTTGTAGTCAATATTAGCTCCTGCAGTGTTTAAGAAAGTTCTTCCAAAAATGATTGGACAATGAGAATCAATTGGCATATCAATGACAACAAAATCAATGTGATAAGTGTAAAGTCCTATTGTAATAGGTACATTCTTTATTACTCCCATAGGAACTCTAAGAGTCTTATCGGCTAGCATGATTGTCATATCAGTGTCTTCTATTGTGAATGCTCAAGTTCATTTTGGTTACTAAAATAAAATCTATAAGGAATAACTACTATACTATTTGGGAACAAACATCTTTTTTGTAAGAATTTTGAACCCCATTTCTGAGTTAACCTTGTGCTGACACGTACTCCATTTGATGGTCTGCTTTTCGCTGGCTTTTTTCGTGTGCGATTTCGGTGCCCCATAAGATTTTGTGGTTGTGTGCTTCCTGCTCTCCTTTATTTTCTTTTGTTTTTTCGGGTGTGCCTTTGTTTGTTGGCTGGGTGGCTTTAGCTGGGAGGGTGTTCTGGTCAGTCACACCGCTTTGACCAAATTTCGTGTGTTCACGAGGTAGAGTGTTCTTTCTGGAATAGTCTCCTTTCTGGAATCTCTCGCATCCCATCTCCCTCACTGTTCCGCGGCGATGATACGTTGGCGCACACACGGAGCGGCATCGGCGGCCATGGCGGCCGGCAGGTCCTTGGCTCCCCGGCGGCAGGCGTGTCCTCTGATGCGCGGCGGCAGGCGTGTCCTCTGATGCGCGGCGGCCTGCGCGGCCTTGGATCCCCGGCGGCCGGCGCATCCACGTCTCCGGGGTTTCCGGCGCCTCCACCGATCTCCATCTCCACCGGCCTGCCCCATGGCTGAGCTCCTCCCTGTCCTAGCGAGCTCCGTTTCTTCGGTCTCCTTTCTGCGATCTCTCCCTTGACCGACTACTCGGGCCGACTCCTATCAGTCTATCACCGCCGGCTTGTTTCCGCGCGCCACGGCCGCCAGCGCCTCCGCCAATTCCTATCGCCGCCGTCCTGGTTCGGCGCATCACGGCCGTTTCATCTTCTCTGCCATACGGGCTGACCTCGCGCTGCCCAGCGACGGGCCTTGCTTTTTGTCAACGACCCCGCAATGTTCCGGCCGCAGTCGCGTGTTTCACGTCCGCAATTTCTGCCATGCTGTGGAGCACTGCCCTCCACCCTCCTAGCTGTTGACCCATGTGGTAGCCTGGGCGTACGCTTCCAGTCGCACGCGCCGCCAGTATTTTCCATCTCCCAAGGGGCTCGGCTTCAACAAGCTCGGAGGGCCTAAGAGCATCCCCACTCGTTGGCGCTCCCCACGCCCAAATCCGGCGAAATTTTCGTCCGGATTGGATGAAGATTTGGCGTGGGGAGCGCCGAAGTTCCAGCCGTCCCCCCGGCAGGAAACCCCCAACCTCGACCATTTGACATATTTCAAACAAATTCAACATAAAATTTAACAAGTTTGGCAAACAAGAGGACGAGAATTGCTGAAACAAATTCGGCGATAACAAGTACAATGTTTAACAAGTGCTGAAACAAATGAAGCACACAATTTCACAATTTTTCAAACAAATTAAGACAGACTAGTTGGCGTCGGCGTTGGCGTTGCCTCGGAGCCTCCATATGTGCTCCACCAGATCATCTTGCAGCAGCTCGGTGCATTGTAGAGTCTCGAATCTCCCGGCGCATAGCAATGAAGGCGGCCCATGATGGAGGCACCTGGTGATTAGGCCGTGCAAGAGGACCCTCTCTCTCATATGGTGCTTCTTGCTCAGCCAGTAGGAACCGGATGCTTTCGCTCATCTTCAATAATCATGTTGTGTAGGCACACACAGCAGTTCATCACCTCCCACATCTGATCTTTGGACCAAGTCATAGCGGGAACCGGACGACAAGCAAATCTCTGTCGTAGGACACCAAATGCTCGCTCGACGTCTTTTCGGCAAGCTTCTTGTTTCTTGACAAACTCGCAAAGTTTGGGGGTGCTAGGATTGGAGATCGTCTTCACAAATGTTGCCCACTTTGGATAGATACCGTCTCGCAAGGTAGTATCCTTTGTTGTAGTGCCGACCATTGATCACATAGTCCACCGGGGAGCATGACCCTCAACAAGCTTGGAAAAGACCGGGGAGCAGCTTTAGGACGTTGATGTCATTGTTGGATCCAGGCATACCAAAGAAAGAGTGCCAAATCCAAAGATCATGGGTAGCCACCGCTTCAAGTATCACAAGGCAGCCTTTTTTGTGACCCTTGTACATTCCCTCGCCACGCAAACGGACAGTTCTTCCATTGCCAATGCATGCGATCAATGCTTCCAAGCATCCCCGGAAAACCTCTAGCTTCATTTGTTGCAAGGATCCTCCGAGTGTCTTCGACAGTGGGTGATCTCAAGTAATAGTCCCCGAACACCGCTATGACGTCCCCGCGTAACCGGTAGAAACAATCAAGGGCGGTGGACTCCGCCATGCGAAGATAGTCATCCGCAGTATCACCGGGAGCTCCATACGCCAAGCATCCTCATAGCCACCGTGCACTTCGCAGTGACGAAAATCCAACCAAACCGCGTGCAATCCGCCTTGCATCTGAAGTAGGGATCAAAGTGGCGGATGGCATACACAATTTCCGTAAATAGCTTTCTGCTCATCCCGAAGCGACGCCGGAAAACACTCTCACCGTGCAATGGATTGTCGGCGAAGTAGTCGGCGTACAACATGCGGTAGCCCTCCATTCGCTGTCTCGGCTTGCACTTCCGGCGACCTCGTGCCGACCCACCACGCCGACGAGTTGCCAGTCCGCCGTACATGCTTGCCAAGCAACCAAGGATCATCATGTGCTCCTCGTCTTGGGCGGCCGCCGCCATCTCTTCTTGCATAAGCTCGACGAACATCTGCTCCTCCTCTTCGTCCGAGTCCATGGCCGGCGAGGCAAATGGACGAACACCCGACGGGCGTGGTCGAGGCAACCCGAGCCGCGAGCGACGACGAGCAAGCAGGCCGGAAAACAGGCCGGCGGAAGAGCAGCCAGATAGACCGTCGTCCAAACACGGCGGAATATAGGCAGGTGGGGAAGGAGTGGCGGCGCAATCTGGGCAACAAGCCGGCGGGGTGGTGCCGGCGGCGAGAGAGATACGAGGGGTGGGGGAGATTTTGAGCGACGTGGCGGTGGGGTTCGTGCGTCGAGTCACCGACAGATCGGGCCCTTCCCCGCTTTTCACTCGTCCGGAGTCCTCGAGCGCCCCCGGGGGCCGGGGATGTCGTGGATCGCCGGATGGATTTAGGCCCAAATCCGGACGAAAACGAGGAACCGGGGGCGCGACTGGGCCGAATTACGCCGTCCGGATGGAAAAAACGCTCGCCGGGGGCCTCGTCGGGGGGACGAGTGGAGATGCTCTAAGCACCATGCCGGCGACATCGACGAGTAGGTTTTCTGCAAGGATAGTCACACCTTCATGTCCCTGTTCCGTGCGCTGAGACCATCCAGGACGCGCCTCCGGTAGGCTGACGCTCACCCTGTGGTGTTTCTTTTTCGTTTATCATTTGGTCGAGCATTTCAGCCTCAGTACACTGACTCTTGCCGTTTGATTTAGTTTGTGTGTGCAGACAAGGAGAGGCAGGCAAACTGAAAGGCCGTGGACGTCAAGGAGGCAGCGAGCAGACAGCAATAGTGTAGGCGGACAAGGCTGGTTAAGGAGTGTTGGAAACAGGGTGTCAGTCCAACGGCTAACTCTGAACCTCCTGGACCGATTCCTTTGTCAGGCTCAGCTACACGCGCTGGGCGTGCACGGTGATCACGCTCCCTGCGCCGCACTCGCTCTGCACGGCATTGTAGTTATCCTCTGTAAAAGTGTGTAATGTGTAGCTCTCCTTTGTGTATATATAGACACTGTAATCTGTCAATGTCAATATAGAGATGGAGTTTTCCATATGGCCACATGCTATCTAGGAGGAGGCGGTGAAGGGAACAGCCGGCGAGGCATTGAGGAGGGCCGAGCAGGCCAAGTAGAAGACCGAGGCCAGAGGGCTCCTTGCCCACTCGCACGGCGGGAGATGACAGACACACATGGGCGGTTTCCTCTGACGGTCTGACCACCACAACCAGTGCAGATGTTCCTCATCTTTGAATGCCCCTGTCGATCCTATTCTTCAAGAGTTATGCATGAAGAGAAGCTGGAAAATAGTGAAAAACATAGTTCTTCCCAGTCATTAGTTATTCGGTACAGATATACATGAAGAGAAGCTGGAATTCGTTCCCAGTCATTAGTTATTTCTCTGGTACGTAGTTTTTTTGGTTGTTGTATTCTGTAGTATGCCATATGTTTCTGGAATTCATTCTTTTTCATTTGACTACTGGGCAGTGATAATTTTCTAATCATTGATTCTTAAATGGTCTTTTTTATTCAGCAAATAATGCTGTAGGCATTGGCAATATCAACAATGAGAACTCTGCAACAAATTCAAAGAATTTGAAAGTGAAGGTTTGCTATATGCTATCATCTCTAGATTATTAGAACCTTTTCTTAAATCTTACATGTGGTTCATCTTTGAACTGCTTTGGTGTAGTCCATGCTTCTCGAATTTAGTAGCTGCTGCTTATCGCTAGCTACTTCTTCTGTAAATATATGAATGTACGAAATATTCGTGGGGAACACAAATCTCTTTATGGCTTCTATAAAGTATTTTATCTAATTCTATCTTTTGGTACATGAAGTTTCTTCACGTCACATTCTTAAAAGTGCTGATATATATGTGCATTCTATTTAAGTACGTTCTTAGTACTTAAGACAATCAGATGCTTCTGTGTGCTGTGGTTTAGACCCTGAGTTGTTTTTCTTGGTTAATTCATCTGCATGCCAATCTAATATTTATCAGCCAAAGGGATATCATGCATGCCTCAATGTGTTGGTTTAGACATTGAATTTTTCCTTCGGTTAATTAATCTCCATACCAAACAAATATTGGGAAAAGGGATATCATGCATATTTTGATCCAATGCTTCACATCATGTGCAGGTTTATTGTCGTGTTGCAGAACGTGGCCTTTATCTTTTATCTGAAGGACAGTCATATTATGGATTTGACAATGTATAATGTCAATATTCTTCTTATTTTTCATTACGGCTCATGCTAATGATCCAGACTGGAGATGGAACCAACCATTTAGCATTTTAAGGTTGTTTTTCCCGCCATGTTATTTCGAAAATGGTTGTTTATTCCGAGTACTTGCATTATTATAATGTATTGGTATAAAGTGGTGAGGTGTGGGAGGTAGGTTTCTTTGTTGATATGTTCTTTGAATAAACAATGCAATGCATAATTAGCTGAATGGTAGGTTTGTTCTAGAGGGTCACATCTGTACAAAGTAGCAGGTTGTCTCTACTGTTTCCATGTCTCGAAAAGTTTTAGGTTGGGAACTGTTGGTGCTACTTTGAAAAATGTAACACAGCCCAATCACAGAGGTGTGTCCTGATAGAGGCAAAACAAAATCCATCTGACTTATCCCCAGTGCCATGTTTAGTTATAAGCACGAAATTTCTGATCTGGATATCACATTGTACAGACGTATTGTTAGCGTGATTTAGTGTGATTCAGTTTATGCTAAAAAGAGTTACTCCAATTAGGAAAACCTCACATCATTAACGCTAATATGATTACCATGTAGTGTCTTATCATATTATTAGCAATAGATAGTGCCTTTGAAAATCTATTCCCTGAACATTTATGCAATTTTCAGTAATCTCTGATGCAAACTTGAGCTAGGCATGTTCTACAGAAATACATCAATCGAGTAACATCATGCTTAGTTGAGCCTTGAAATTCTCTTCCTTGTAGCAAATATTGTAAGTGCTTTAAGGCTGCTCGGAAGTTCTCCAGCTTCCGTCTTCCATAAAATCTAGCATGGAGCAGTGCCGAAAAGTCTAGCTTCAAGCAGCCAGATCCGAGAAGCTAGCCCATTTTGATGTACAAATATGCATCTATAAGTGGATCTGGAAGTTTCCTTCGAAGTCCGATGCACCTGGTACTTTTACATGTGGAAACTCTGTACCTATCCTTTTCTGGGTCAAAAGGAATTTGTACAATTTCCGCTCAGCCAATAGTGAATTATAATTCATCTCCTTTAGGTCACATGAAGTTTAAAGTTTGTTGTTCCATTAGCTAGATATAAGAATATTGGTTCAACGGATTGTGGGTGATACTCCCTCCGTTCTTTTTTAATTGACTCGGATTTAGTACAAACTTGTACTAAATCCGAGTCAATTAAAAAGGAACGGAGGGAGTAGATTTTCTCTCTTTCTTGGTCATATAAAGTTCAAAGGTCACCCACTTGTTATTTCTTGTGTTGTATTCGCACTATCCGAAACCTGAATTATTTTGTATTTTTAGGAGTAGCGATAATCAAGCTTTGGAGAGGACATCAAGAGTTGAACCATATGGTGTGTCTGCACAACACCCATTGAAGCTTTCTCTTCCGTTCAGACTTCATATGCTACCTGCCAAGTTTAGCCACAGGCTCGCATTGGATATGTGATTTTTTGTTACAATTTCCCTTTGTTGATATGGAAGCAAATGAGTGAAGTATTTAACCGTCACCGGAAGCTTGATCGTCATGCTGATAGTCTGTCAGATGTGTCAATCAGACATACATTTTAGTTCGTGGAGCCGTCTCCTCAGTCCAGCTCAACTTGAGAGAATGGGTTCATGATATACTTTTTCTTATGCACCTAGGATTATATGCAGATTGGATTCTATATGTTTATTCATTAATACTTATCCTAAAAGTATGACCCATCCAGGTTTAAGGGGCATTGGCACACCATTGACATCTCATGGCAGAGCAATGCTATGCATCCACTGGTTATAGAGAGATCTGAGGTTGTGACTTCCTTACCCTAGCATTACATTTCTTTTAGTTGTCTTGCGATTTAGTACTTCATTTTGGTTAACTCTATACCACCATGGTGAACTGTAACATATGTATGCCTTACTATAATGTCAACTGGTATGCACATGGTTCTTATGTCTATGATATCAATGGGAATGTGTGTGTGTGTGTGTTCGTATCAGGCCAATGTCATCTTAGACGAGGGAAGAAATATTTATCAACGAGGAATGGCAAAAATATTCGATTACACATTTGGGTTGGGTTCCATGCTCTTCTGTAGCTTCTAGCTATATCATTGTCTTTCATTGCTCTCGACAATTTACATGGTATTTATTGCCTCAATTATCTCACTAAAGAACACCACATTGTTTTCTGTCAAGATCTAGCTTTTACCAGTTGTTCATTATAAATATTTTGTCTTTTGTGCTCTGTATTACCAAAATCAATAAAATTATGCAACTCTCCAGCTCCTTATTTATTCTGTGGTCTGTCTTTCCTTGCAAATGTTTAGTCTTTTGTGTTTCACTGCCAACAACGCAGAAGATTTTATGTGGAAAAAGAAAAGGATGATTACAAAGCAGCCTATTCAAATTACACCAATACTAATACTTCTTAACACTTGACGTTTCTTCCTTACTTCATAGGTTCTCATGGTGCTCCTAAGATTTTCTTTGAGTCCTTCGGTTTTGTGTTTCGATCCATTTTTTTTAGTGATGCTCGACTTTCGAGTTTTGAAATCGGGCTGACATGCATTTATAAAGTAGATGAATACGGAAGGAATCAACCCTGATTTGTGTTTAACTTGCCTTTGGTGACAGTTAGAGGGTTCAGACTCAGTTGAGTAGCAGACTGATATCTTTTTGGGTACACTTTTGAGTCCTCGATCCATGCTTAGTTCTATTTCTCTCATCATTTTATCTCCATCAATGGTGTGGCACTCACCGAGGACGGAAACGTTGTGGATCGACGATGGTATGGAGCGAGGGACACGTATGTTGTAATTAACATGCCAGGAACTATATATACTCACATATGTTGTAATTAACATTCCAGGAACTATATATATCCTGCAATCTGAGTAATAACAGTCCATGATCTGCTATTGAAAACTACCATAGTAGTCCATGTTATCATATGCGTTGTAGCTATGTAATGAACTGTTGAACTGCAAACAATATTGCTCTGTCGAACCACCACTTATCACGCATCGCGCTCCTATTGTGAATCATACAAGTAATATGCACTTGTATTTTCATGCTTATTTTACATATATCACAGTTGCCCCTTTGTTTATCCTGAATATTGACATTAACAAGTTCAGTTGTAACATTGGTCAATGCACATATGCTCGCTATATGAATAAACCGCGTCGTTCATTGAACGTTATTGTTCACCCTTTTTTTTGCCCTTTTAACATCTTAGTGGCAGTATGTACGAACAATAACGATTGTTCGTTTAACCAGTTCATGTAAAGTGGAGCCCTGAAAATTCTCACAAGAGTTCATGTAAAGTGGAGCCCTGAAAATTCTCACAAGAGTTACAACACAGGCGCGGCGTACCGCCGCGCCTTCTCTTACTAGTAACATCAATGGATGTTCCAATATCACAGAGTCCATAATAAGAGGATCCACCAAAAGTGCAAAGGTAAAACAGGTTTGCCCACACCTTTTGCTTTAACCATACCTTCTACAAACTCCGAGGCTTCGGAATCAAACTCAACTACGTTGCAGTGTGCAAACATAGCCAAAATACTTTCCTTAGTTACCTCACTTTCTCCATTTGCAACTTCATAAGTAGGTTCCTCATTACTCAATTTTAACTATGATGCTCTTACCTCTCTTAGCTCCTTTTCCTTTTGTTCTGCAAGGAGTTGAGCTCTGATGTGCCTTGCCGCTGTCATTGGGAAAGGGAGCGGATCATTGTAAGGCATCCTTTCAATGGGTACCACCTTGGGTACTTTAGCTTCAACTTGTGTTGCTTCAATAATTTGAGGTTGCGGAGTGTAATGCAGCCATTCTTTCTTGGGTGCTTCAATAAATTCTGTAAAAGCTTGAAGAACATCTAATACCATAATATCATCGAGATTAAGCTCATTAACTATTTCTTTTAATTGCTCGGTGTTTTTATAAGAATTTAAACAATCATATTCAATTTCTATTTCTCCCTCGCTTCCAAGATCAAAGCCCCATGATACTCTATTTCTATGAACTTTGTCTAAGCGTATCTATGCTTGCTCGGCTGTGAGTTCCATAAACGATCCACCAGATAACAAATCTAATTCTCTTTTATTATTGTGTTCAAGTCCTCCATAAAATACATGTAAAACATACCAAGGTGCCAAATCATGATGGGGATATTTTTGAACCGTACCTTTAAACCTGAGGTAGGCTCTCATTAAGCTTTCGCCGCTGCGATTCTTGAAATTTTTTATAACCTTCTTGCTTCAGCGGACTTGACTTTGGGATAGAATCGAAATATAAATTCCTTCATGAGATTCTCCCAAGTATGAATCTTATCTGCATAGAAAGTTCTATACCAAGATAATGCAGCGTTGGTTAGAGATTGACTAAACAATTAAGTTTTAGTTCATCATCAGTGTAGTTTCTCAATTTAATTGTCCAACACAACTCAGTAGAAGAATGCAAATGACTATGGAAAATACTACAATTCAAAAATTGTATAACGCCTAAGTAAAAAAATGAAGTACCAGTAAACAGTGTAATGCACAAACTTAAACAGATAATGCTTTGAGTAGTGAAAACAGATAGATTCAAGAAACAACCATGTGAGTAAAAGGTTGGAATTCGAGTACACATGATTTGTTCCCAGAGTTTGAATTGTTGGCTAATGTCCTACGTCTTCATTGGGAGAGGCTATGCACGCATGCACCAAGGTTCAATCGGCATCACCCATCACCCACCGATAACCAAGACTTATTCTCTGTTAGTGCAAGCCCACCGGGTCCGCCCGATCACTACTGACAGATCTTCTATAGGTGATCTCCTAGCCACTCTATGGCAAGTCCACACCTTGGATGCTCGATGGTGGACACCTAACCGTCTCGGATAGGCCAAATCTCCAAGTGTAATGGGTTGATCTTGTTGGCCACAGTCTGCTCTTGTTTGGTGTTCAACCAAAGTCAGCTTATCTTCTTCTCTGTGAGAGAAAAAAGGGATAACTCGAAGATAAGACTTTGCAGATATTTAGGAAGTATGCCCGAGTTCGCCAACCTTGCCCGCTGGAGTGGAAGTTGTAGACCATACCTTTAATTGAAAGTTGGACTATAGAATCGAAGAAATATGGTCCAAATTGTTGCGATAAAGAACTAATTGGATCCTATGAAACAAGTTCATCACTTAGCACATTTTTACCATATGTGTTACAAATACCACAAATTACTGATATTTTCACAAATAAGGTAGTACCCCTCCGTCCCGAATTACTTGTTGCAGATTTGTCTAGATATGCATTATCTAGACATGTTTTAGTGTGAAGATAAATGTGAATTTTGACAAATCTGAAACATCTAATTCGGGACAGAGGGAGTAATAGTCATTATATTTAACTACCCTAATACATATACAATGTTATATGATTCGGGACAGAGGAATCAAGAATATTATGCTCACTCCTCAGTTTGCAAAATGTAGACTCATCAAGACACTTGGTAAATATATCTAGAAGTTGTTTGCCGTCCAAACATGCTTGAGCAAATGTCACGTGGATATGAAATAAGTGATGGTCCAGGTCAATATAGGTTATCTTTGGCAATGTTGGGTGGGACTGCTGATTATCTTGATTACGTTTCCATGTTTTTTATGAAAAGGAGAGGTATATGGTCCTCGAGTGTTTGCCTAATCCAAAATGTTGAGCACAACAAGAACCAGAGGAGATGAATTTGGCTTTGACGGTGCCGTGTTTCTTAGGAGTCCAACTCATGAATGAGAGACCTAGGAACTGGCTGAAAGCAGAGCCCCTAAAGACCGAATAGGAGCTGACCCCTACCTATCCAACCCCCAAAAGGGCCTATTTGTGGTTCGATGCTCCAAGGTCCCAAGTAAAATTCTAAATCCCTTTAAATGTAAACAACAAATATTATCGGTAACTTTTCCATCGGGGAAAAAAGCTTTTCGAAAGAAAAGAAGAGTAACTCCAGACATTCGCGTAAATATGGATCAGTGATGCGTTCTTTGTAATCTTGACATTTGTCTTGCCCCGAAATACAGTCTCGACTACTAATGAGATTTGGAAGTGAGAAAAATGACACTGAATAATGCAATCAACGACTTCGAGAGTGAGAATGTCGCGTTTAACAGATATAGAGAACCAGTGAAATCAACTATAGGCACTTTTAACACATATTCTTCCTACAGGCAAGCAGCAGCGATTAATTTCTCTGAAGTCTCAAAAAACACCAAAACAAACAGCATCGTCTCCTGGTGCTCCAAAAGTGAGGTAACAAAGAAAGGTGCATCACTTGGCACTGTCTCAGAACTAACTAACTGTTCTATAAGAAAGTTGAACTGCTAATCCTTGTCAGGCCATCACTGTGCTGTAAAATTGTGAAGGAGTTTGACAGTACTGTCCAGGGGAAGAATTGTTGCCAGATCCTATCATTCTCTTCTATTCAGCATCAAGATCTGGAAACAGCAGTCGGTCGTGCCCTGGAGCCGAGTGATAGAGGTGAGGTTAGAAACAATAATAAAAATAATCCAAGCCATATTTCAGGAGGTAGTGCACAAAAGATGAGCATGGAGACATTATCATGAAACATTACGTTCCTAACAATATCATATAACACGTTGGTCGCTCATGGAATATGTATATGACAGTAACTCAAATGAAACAACATAACATGATTCTATTTCAGAAACAGTTTGACATTTGAGGTTTTAGAACAGAGGCATATAATATGAATGAAGGAACATAAGATTGTACATTGCTAAGTAGTTTTCTGATAGTTTAGTTCATTGGTTTCTCAGGGTTGATTACAGGATGAAACCAGGTAACCGCAGGACAAAACTGGGTGTCATTAACAAAAATGTTTCCAGTCATCCAGCTACTTATGTATCAGCATAAGGTTATATGCTATTTAGCATTTTACATACGCCTGTATATCTGTAAACTGGCTAGCTGGATACCTTTGAATGTCACTGTCAGCACACTTTAAACTACTACAGCCCCAGAAGTCAGCAGTAGGCTGAATATTTTTGCTGCTGCTGACAGCACATGCTTTGAGCCCGAACACACCTCAAAGTATCTAACGGGTGGTTGAACATGAAAAAACTGGAATACTTAACATATGTTGACCATTAGTAAATTTAGCCGGTGGGTTCATTTTATTCATGGAAGACCACTGAATGATAAACCAACTAATAAATATATATAAAAACAGATGTGAGTGATCGTCCCTTTAGACTAGCGCATTTAACTGACCAAATAGCTTAAGACAGTACTTATGTCGAATTACTCTCACGTAGCATGAATGCATGATGGAAATACAGGAAGTGCACACAGCTTTATGCAATCACATTATAGCTCACATGTACTTCCCCGTTAAGCATTTTAAGTATCACATTCTACCTACACAGCAAGCTGGCACATTCCAGCTATCAGACGAACATACATATTCTTAATCCTATTTTGCAATTTTCTCTCTTATTTCTTCAATTCCATCGATGTCACATAGGGACCAGTGTGATGATTGTATCCAAAAAGAAAAAGTCATAGTTCCATCTTCCAACAGCAGAACAAACATGCGGAGTACTACTAGATAGGAACAAACATCCTCACCTGCTGTACCAACCCTGAACACCACGATGTCAACGCGGTCGTCTCTATGGGGAAGGTCGGTGAGCAGAAGCGTGGGCTGCCCAAGGTTGCCTGCCTGAATAAAGAGGGTGATGTCCTGGAAGCTGACGCCATCGCCCAACCGCTGTGCCAACTCATTGCCCAGCTCCATCAGACTCCTGCCACGGAACTGGATAGTTTCCCAGCCCCGGCCATCGGTGCTCCCGTTATCATCTGCCACAACGCAATTGACTTCCATCTTCTCTGCAGAGCCTGGGTGCCATGGCTGCCATGCGAATTGCAGAAGAATGCTTTAGGCGACACAAAATAAGGCATAGGTGACACACATGATCGGTCCTCTAATAAAGAAACCAAGTCGCGAAATTAACACCATAATCAACAAAGGGAGTAGTTCAGTTCCAAAGATCGATTTGAAGCATTTACAGGGCAATCAGAACAGAATCAAGAGTTTTGACAGTGCCAAGTACAATATTAGCTGTCATCGAAGGACCCAATTACCAGATTTAAGCAAGGACCTCCTACGGTGATAACTAAGCACCAGCAGGGGACGCCCCCATAGTACCCAATACGCAACACGAATTGAAAGCTTTATTTATGATGCAAGACTAGGTTCTAGTAATCAGCCAAAGTTGCACAGATCGAAGAGACGCAGGCAAGAAGTTGAGAACTGAGAAGCACCGGTGTGGCCGCTCTGGTTGCTGCTAGCACCGGTTGCAACCTTATCCTTTGTGTTTAGTGACGTGGAGGGAATTAGATACGAATACGATAGTGATCATTCGGAAAAAAAAATACGATAGTAGTGATCATCAAAGGATCCAATTCGTACAGTGATAATTAAGCAGGGGACGTCCCCAAATTAGCCAATACGCAACACGATTGAAAACCTATGATGCAAGGCCTAGGTTCTAGCAAACAGCAAAAAATACTCGATCGGTTCTGAAAGCAAATGCATTATGTTTGAGCAGACAGTGCCGAGAATTGGCAATTATACAAATGGTGCAAACATCACTTGTTGCAACGTTGTCAGAAGCGATCCATAGCCTAAGGCTTAAGCACTGGGAGTCCCAAGCATCAGAATAGCCATGATGAATTGTGCAGGGAGGAAGGGTTGAGACTTGAGAGTGATGAGCTTACAGCATCGGCGCCTCCTGGTCGCAGCTGGTACGGCGGCCTCTCGACCCTCAGGGGTATGACCTCAACCTCCCACTCCATCATCGAGGTGACGCGGGAGCGGTTGATGGCCTCGACGGTGACGCACCTGTGCCAGCGGCGGTACCGCCCGTTGGCCCGGAGCGCCCGGAGGCTGGCGGACGTGCCGTGGAGCAGCACGACGCTGCCGCCCTTCCCCGGGGTGGTCCACCACATGACGTGGGCGTCGTCCGGCCCGTCGAAGCCGCACTGCGCGGCGCCGCAGCCGACGTGGCCCTCGGGCGCCGGGGCGCGCGTGACGGCGAGGTGGCGGCCGTAGGCGCTGCGGAGCAGCACGTGGTAGTTGGTGTCGGTCTCCAGCACCTGCGCCACCCACGCCGTGTTGGCCATCTCGCGGCGGCGGTCCACGGAGACGCCCCGCCCCGTCTCGTCCGCGAAGAGGTACCCGCCGCGGCCGCGGTTGAGGAGCCGCACGTACTGCCCGTCCTGGAACGGCGCGACGCCGACGTCGGACCAGCGGGACTTGCCGCCCACGGGCAGGGACGCCGAGCTGAACTTGGCGCGGGCCGCCGAAGTTGACTTGCTGGGCGCCGCGGCCCGCGCCGAGCTGGACTTGCCGGGCGCCGCCGCGCTCGCCGAGCGGGACTTGGCGCGGTCCGCCGCCTCCTTGTCCGACGACGGCGACGACATGCCGGGGAAGGACTGGATCATGCGCGTGGGGAGCAGAGGGAGAGAGACGACGAGGGAGAGGGGATGTTTGTTGTTGTTGCGGCCTGCGGCGGTTATCACTGTAGCGCCAATGCCAACGCGCAGCGTTTTAAATAAGCTCCCCGGACGCGGAGGGGCGGCGAACCCAAGGCGCAGGTTTCTTCCACTGACACGTGGGCCCAACCAGCTGGCGCGCTCCACGCCGCCGCCAGGACTCGCTCCTCGACTCGGAGGGATCTACCCGCGCGCGGAGGGCCGAGGGGAAGGGAGGCGGCGCGCGGGCTGCCGGAGGCGGGCGGGAGGGGGGGAGGGTGCGGTGGAGCTGGTGGTGGGGTGGGTAGTTGTTGAGGTTGTTGAGGGTGGTTGCCTGATTGGGGCAGAGGGACGGCGACCGGAGTAGTACCACTGTGGTACGTTGCTTCAACAGCGGTGTCGAGCGAAGGAAAACGTTGCAGTGGGCCTTGAGTCTATGGCGAAAGAGACGGACACCGGACTAGCTTGGACTTGGGGGGTCTTGCCGTCTTCATCGGGTTAATGGTGTTGTAGGCCCAAGCAACTGGTACCTTTGCTGGGTCAAAGCCCACGCGTCCAGGCGACCTACTTCTCCAGCCCCAAGTCTTTGAGATCGACACTCCAACCTCTCCCGCTCTTCTCTGCTGGAACTTGACTCATCTAATCTCACTCCTTACTTAGAGCATCTCCAGCGGCGTCCCCCATACCGTCCCCCAAATCGCGCCGGATTGAGCGTTTGGGGGACGTGTTTCGTTCGTGTCGTGTTTGGGGGACATCGCTCCCCAGTCGCGTCCCCCAAACCAAATTTCGCAAATTTTAAACTTAAGCGAGATACATCCAAACTTGCCATATATTACATAGATTCGAAAGAAATTTGACTAAATTTAAACTAAACCTAATCTAGAACCACTTGCGGCGGCCGGAGGCGTCGTAGTACCGCTCGGAAGTTGTACATGTCGTCGGTGACGACCTCCTCGCTTGACGCGCTCGTCGACGGGTTCATCGACGGGCTCGTCCTTCACCAAGCCGCTTGGTCCCCGCTCGCCGTCGTCGGAGGTCCACTAGCGGCTTGTCGGAGTCGCGGATGGACATGGCGATCGCCGCGTCGAGGTCGCCCCTCCAGGCGTCCTTGTCGTTCATGGACGCCAAGAACGCCGCCCGCAGCACTGGGCGGTCCTCGGGGTTGTCGCCGGCCGGCGATGGGACGCCGCCGCCGCTCGTACTCCGCCGGCAGCGCCGCCGCCGCGACGCTTCCTCCGGCTCCTCCTTCACCTCCGGCTTCGGGATGAGGAGGGCGCCGCCGCGCCTCCCTTGCTGCCGCTGCTGCTGCCGCCACGCCTCGTGTTGACGGGCGTCGCCGGCTCCTCCTTCACCTCCCATTTGGGGACGGTGTAGGGCGCCGATCGGTAAGACGAGGACGGCGTCGATCGCGCCGGTCCTCAGGAAGAAGAGTGCGAGGAGGACGAGTACGTCGTCCTCCTCGGCTGCCATTGAGGAGACGGCGGCGGTGACGACGGCATCTCCAACCTTGGAGCGCAGTTGCGGATGCCGCGGATGACGTTCTCGAGGGTGCGCCCCGGAACGCCCCAGAACAGGGCGCGACCGTCCTTGTTCCAGCTATTGGGGCCGCCGACGAGACCGTCGGTGCTATGCATCTCGACGTCGTACTTCGCCTTGAAGTACGTCGTCCACCAGGCGTCGTTGTTGTTGGCCGCCCACGTCGGATCCAACCGCTCCTCGGCGGTGAGTTGAGCCTGACGGGCCTTGATGGCGTTCCTCCATTGGTCCGTGCGCGGCTTCGGCGGCGGCGGAACGCCAATGCCGTTCACGGCCATCTTCCAGCCGCCGCCGCTTGCAGCCGCATGTCCAGGCGGGATCGGATACCGGCGTTGTACAGCTGCCCACGCCTCCGGCACGGTGAGGCTGCCGCGGCCGAAGCCGTTCGCCGCGGCGATCTTGCGGGAGGACGAGCTCGACATTTTTGGAGCGGCGAGGAGAAGATCTGGGAGGGGGGAGGCGGCGGCGACGAGATGGTTTGTGAGCGGCGGCAGCGGGTGGTTGCACGCAATAACGCCGGCGCGGACGGCCACACGGCCATGCACGACGAGACGCGTCCCTGCGTCGCCTGGGAAAACAGGGACGCCATTAACGTCGCTTGACCAAAGGTAGGCGACGGAGTTTTAGCCTTCCGAGCCGCTGACGGGTCGGGCCCGCGTCGGTTCGCCTCGCTTTTCGTTGTGTCTGGCGTGCCCGGTGCGTCCCCTGTGGGACGGGGACGGGATCGGGGCGCCGGACACCGTATCGGGGCGCGCCGGAAAAAAATGGGCTTTGGGGGACGCGGCTGGAACGCATTTTTTGTCCGGCGCGCCTCAAATCCCTTTGGGGACGCTTTGGGGGACGCGGCTGGAGATGCTCTTATGCTGCAACTGAAAATCATGAAGCAAATTTATTAGTTCGAGAAATTTTATTTGTTACAACTTATATGCACGAACCACGATGCAATCAAACGTTTAGATTCTGATTGAGCACGAATTTAGTTCTCCGCTAGATAAGAACTAGCAAATCCCTTCCGAAATATATGCACTTCAAATCCAAGCCAAGTACTAGGTGTGAGTCAAGTAAGACGGAGAGATGGAAACCGCAGCCACCCGGCGAGGTTTTAGTCAATGCCAAGGCTGCTCTATGTTCGGACCAACCTCGATCAGCAGTTGGAGCACTCATCAGAGATAACGGTGCGCAATGTGTTCTTGCCGTCAGCCATCACGACACTGCACATCTCTGTCGTCACGTCTATTGTACCCCTGGTCATCACGGCGATCACGAAATTGCCTATCATCTCGCCTATCATCTCTCCTGTCATCACGCCGATTGTAGCCATCTCTGTCATCTCGGCGATATCTGTCATCCCGCTTGTTGTAGCCGTCACGGTCATCACGCCGCTGGTAGTCATCACGCCGAGAGGGGCCATTGTCATCACGGCGCGGAAAACCACCACCACCGGTACGCGCATGAGCATTGGTACTGCTTTGAAACACAGTACCACTTTGGCCAGATTGTGAGAGTGTAGTCTGGCGGTCGTCAAAAGCTTGAAGCTGCGAGCACATATCAACACAGGTGGTGCTAGGGTTTGCATTGATCGAAGTGACAAAAGATGTGTAGCGATCATCATCCAAACCTCCAAGTATATAGCCTTTCAGTTCATCTTGATCAACAGTTTTCCCGGCGGCAGCAAGTTCTTGGATAAAACCTTGCATCTTGGCAATGTACTGGCGAGCCGTCATGTCCTGTTTCTTGGTGTTGATCAAGGCACCACGCAGAAAATTTACACGGGCTCGGGACTGTGATGCAAAGAGGCTCTGAATAGTCGACCAAATTTGGTGAGCATGCTGCAGTCCAATCATCTGAGCCAAGAGGTTTTGATCAAGGGACTTCACAAGGTAGCTCATCAATGCTTGATCCCGAGCAAACCAGACGGCATAGGCCTGGCTACGAACTTGGATCTTCTGTTTATCTGTATCTTCAATCTCCTCAGTTTCAGGCGGTGCAGGGTCGGATCCATCCAGAAGCCCCATAGCCTGCGCACAGTGGAACGCCGGCAGCACCTGTGTTTTCCAGAACAGATGGTTATCACGGGAAAGTTTTTCCGACGGCGGCGAGCCAAGGGCGGCGAGCAAGGTCGCTGCAGCTGCGACTGCCGATGGTGAGGATGTCGAGCCAGACATGGTGTCGCGCGGCGGCAGAGGGCAGCCGGATTGGGTTGTTTGTGTTTTGATCTAGGTTTTGGAGGCTCACGACGACAGGAGGCGATCGGAGCGGATTTTGGTTTTTGGCTGAAACTCTCGACGGCGTGAGGCGATCGGAGCAGATGTGTTTTGGTTGTGTTGTCTGTTTTCAGGTCCTTCACCGGCGTGAGGGATTGCCGGCGGGTGGGTTTGTCGATGCGGCGGCTGCGATAACGAGGTGGGAGGAGGCAGCTCTGATACCATATCGAGATTCTAGGGTTGGAACCATACCCTCTTCCTGGGCCGGGTTACGTGTTTATATAGGTGTGGAAAAGCCCCACACATGGCATATACAAACTCTCAAAACAAGGTTTAACACCCCCCACAGCCTTTTATTAACCTCAAAAGGTTACATATATAGAGAACAAATAGAATACAGACTTACCTACCAAATTACAAAAGGTTGCCAATGAACGAGCCCTACCTTTTGTTTGGCTTGACAAATGAATCGAAGATCATTGTATATTTGTATTTGCTTTCTGAATATACATTTATAGTTGTAGTGTGGTACCCCTGATATGACATCAATATACTATCTAAATTAATTGTACAATGCCCATACTTTTTATTTCTGATCTCTTTCTTTTGGTCTGGATTCTTTTTAGTTCATCAATAGATGGCCCATATTGATTTGATGTACGTTCCGTAAAAAAAAACTCACCATAACATAGAAACCTAGTATAAGCACAATGGTATAGTATATATTTCGTGAAACTCGATAATAGAACAAAATTACTGCTTACATCTATTGATGAACTAGTTTTGCATTGACTTGTAATCCAAACAGATCTCTCGTATCATTCGTAGATGGCGCTCAGTAGAGGAGTTAGTATTGATTCAGTGTGCGGGGTGGTGGTGGTGGTCCGGGCGCGCGGAGTGGCAGCAGTCTGGGTCGCCGCAGGGGGCAAGCTCGGCTTCTCTGCCATTATGACGGTGATTCGGCACCGAACAATGAGGGGGTCTTGCATAGCTGGCGTGGTTGGGTCTAGCCTACATCTATATATGTATCTAGATCTGCTATAATTGAACGTGTGAGTTATCTTCTCAGACTCAAACTTTATCGCTCCCTCGAGCTCAAAACTAAACTCAGTTGTTGTTCGCGCTGTGTTACTAATAGCGCGGGTGAGGGCAAGAACCCCGGAGGGGCAGAACTGGAAGAACCATGTGCACCCTCCTAGGGCGAAGTGCGGGGAGTAGGTGCACTCTCCACCCCGGAGCGCCGCCTTGAGCTTGGAGAAGCTGCCGACGGTGAGCATGTGGGACCCAGCCATGGCGACGTGCAGGTCTAAGGGCGCGAGCTTCTTAGGTTCGGAGAAGAGGCGCCACATTGTCGACCGCTGCTTGGACATAGTGCACCTGACGGTGAAGCTGTCGTTGCGGAGACACGACGACGCCTCCAGTTCCCTCCTGAACACGCCGAGAAGCAAGCTCTTACAGGTTTGTAGAGTCGACTCATTGCTCTCGCTACGGAAGACGGTGTGGTTGGCGGTCTCGTCGAGAATCTCTATGGAGATATCGATGCCTTTGAGGACCAAGTCTGGGCAGTACCTCGACTCGTCGCCGAGGACGACCGAAATCCATATGCTGTGCGCTAGGCCGTCGTTGAATTCCCACGGTTTCAGTGTGACGTCCCAGTAGAGATGGTCGAAGAAGATCGTGTCGAAAGTCCGCGGCTGAAGCACGGGCGTCCGCACCAGCTGGGAGTACCGGGAGATGGTCACGAGGCGCGTCGTCGTCTTGCCCGTCGGCGACGAGCGGCTGCCGGTGGCACCCATCGACCGAGAGACGACGTACGAGAAATCCTACAAAGCCGCTTCGAGAAGAGTAGGTAGGTAAGTAGTATATGCTATGTATGTCTACGTGCCTGTGTTTATGTAGCACTTAATTAGGAATCCCCGATCGAGTCCGGAGTCCTCTTCTTGCCCTGCTAACTCTTCCCTCGCGCGAATAGGAAGCTGCTCTGGGTTTGGAATCGATTCGGTTTCCTATATCCACGCCAAATATGGACTTGACCCTCCGCGCGGCACCTTTTCCTCGTCATCGTCCCGCCGTAGAGGAAGTGACGACGCGACTCGTCTCACGCGTCATGATGACAAAAGAGGTATTGTACATTTCTTCACCCTAAACTTAAGTAAGGTGGCATCATATACGAATCATGCTTCCCAAGATCTGAAAGTTGGAGTAACACCTTTGAAAATTCTATCATTTCTTTGTTTCCATATGTTTCAGCAAGCAAGAATAACTATTTCAACAAAACAATGCCCTCTGAATAATCTTCTAGCCTTTTCCAGCATCTCAGGACCAGAACCATAACCCCAATTGATTTGCAAGTAGGACCAAACCCTTGAACTCAAAGTGCACGATTTGGTAGTCTTGCGCTTGCTCATTGAGCATGATTTGCTCATGTTTGAACACATGATTCAGTAGTAACTACTATTAAATTGAAAAACGACCGAACGATCGTGGTAAGTCACGCTGCTAATGAATCCGCAGTGCAACGTTTTCAATTTAGCCGCCCCTTCCTTCCTCTGCTTTATCCTCCGGCAGGGAGATGGAGGGAGACGGACCTTGCGACAGTGGACTGGAGCAGCCGGAGAAACAAAGAGAAAAACGGCACCGCCATCATGCGGGCCGGGCTGTTCGACGGCGTCGGGTTTAGTGAGATGGAGCAGGCTGCGGCGCCCAACAGGACCGCTGCCGGCACGCTACCGCTCCCGCGGCCGGGATCCACCACGACTGCCCGGATGCTGCGACGCCGCTGCGCCACGCCATTCTCTTCGCCGCTGTTACGCTTCCCTCTCCTCTTCTGCTGCGCCACCGTACCGTGCTGTCATCTGCTGCGCTTCCGCCCTGATCTGCTAGCTCCGCTCCGATTCCCCAGATTCCCAGCCGTGGGAGGAGCATACTGGTCGATCTTGCCGACCCGTATCCCGCGGGCTTGCCGGTGGTTGCTACTGCCTTTCACGTAGCTTCATGCCTAAAACTGCTGTATTTGTTAAGGATTTTTCCTTGCTGGATGATTTTATTCGAATCCACTGATCACAATACATGCTTGCCCGTGATAGCTGGAACTCGATCAGCATGTTCAAGGCCAACTTAAACTCGTGTCAGCACAGGAAACTTTGATTTACAGAAACAATGGAATTCAGTATGTGCATAGCAACATCATAATCATGGTACTCCAGGCAGAAGAGTTATCCTCCTGCAATGAACATAGCGAGCCGGGTCTGCACATTAACAAGATATTCAGAAATTCCTTGTTGCAGGAACCACACAAAGAAATTCACGCGTGTACACTGTTGTTTCCATTAGCTTTAGGATTAGCTGTGCTTTGCACATGGGTATTGTACTGTGACCAATCAACTCAGAGTAGCGAAAATACATAATCTGGTCATTAGAGAGGATCCCGTCCAAACTACGCCTTCCACTCTAATGTAATCATGTCTCTTAATTGTTCATTGTAGAAAGTGAATATAGTGCCCGGTTGTCATTTATGTAAAACCTTGATCAGATTGCTATTCTCAAGTTTCATCAATAGGAAAAATGAGATCGCCCTTTTCTCGTCTGTCCATGAAAGATGGTTGGACCAACATGAACCTACAAATTAGACTTCTGAATATTTTGAGGAAGATAATTCATGTTCTCCCGCAATTAAGAAAGAAAATTCATTTTCAGTTTCATTGCAATCAAATTGTTTTAAACTTCATCAACCATAAAATGTGCGATATAAATACATTAATGATCATTCGTAGCAACGCGCGGGCTCTTTGCTACTTGCTTCTAAATTTAGTGTTGTGTTCTGGCCGAAAAAAAATAGTGTTGTGTTAACTGTAAGAAATGCAGTCAGCTGAACTTGTTTTCAAAAATTCAGTAGAAGTAACTTGTATCGGTTCCAATATTGTTTGCAATACTTAGAGCATATCCACCGGCGCCTTCCAAATGACGTCCGGCAACTGCATCGGACAAGCGCTTTGGGGGTGCCAGCAGAAATTGCCGTGGATTTGGGGCCGGCTGCCCACACTGGCGCCACCCAAACTCGGCCCCCAATTTTTTTCTTCATGTTTTCGATAAATCAAAACATAAATAGAGACTACAATATAACCACATGCCATCATTTAAACAAATAAATAGTGTCGTTGCAATAATTCAAGCCAATAAATTAAATAGTTTACATACCAATTCAAATAGTTTTATTACAATACATTTAAAAATAGTTCACAAAAGCATTCCAATAAATCAAGACACATCAAGGGCCATTTTCTTCCTCACCCACAAATGCTCCATGAGGTCATTTTCCAGTTGGAGATGAATATCTTCGTCGAATTTCTTGATGCATGGCGATGAAAACACCAAACTCGGTCGGCACCTCATGATCAACTTGGGAAAGAGGGCTCAAGTGCTCATAAGGCCGATCATCAACAACTAGAGCACCGCACTCATCACACTCGATCATGTTGTGCATGATCACTCAAACATTCATCATCATTGGCAGTTCCACCATCCCTCTAGCCCGGGCGACACTGGGGCTTGGCAGCGGCGCGACACCTACTGTCACACATTGTTCTATAACATCTTTTTCCCTAAAAATGGCATTGTATCTATGATTGCGCAGGATTCTGAAAGTTTCTAGGTCCGCCACTGTTCATCACCTCTCACATTTGAGAAGTTATCCACGTAAGAGCAGGGTACCTAACAATAGCAAAATGAGTTTGAAGCACATCAAATATAAATACCTACTCGACATCCTTCCCACGGATCTCCTAGAACGAAGAAAACTAGTCCTTCTTCTCACTATGAAGGTCATATATTGGCTTCATAAATGTCGCCCACAAAATATAAATTCCGTCAACAAGGTAGTACTCTTTGGTATATGGCCATTGATCTCCATTGTTTTCAGAAAGTCCGCCAAAAACGAAGAGCGCTGCAACATGTTGATGACATTGTCGGATTCTCCCATGCCAAAGAAAGCATGTCAAATCCACATGTCATAATCTATCACAACTTAAAATACCATACTACACTCTCTATGACCTCTAAACATGCCAAGCGAATGGACAATGCTCCCAACCCCAATGCATCTAGTCAATGCTTCCAAGCATACTAGGAAATCCCCTCACCGGATTTTCCTTTTGAGCCATCGGATAGAGTGGACCAAACACTGCCACCACCGTCCGCCAAAACCTGTACAGGAGCTCCATACGGAAGACAAGTCAAGGAATACATGCACTTTTGAGCAGAAGAGAAACCAACTAACCCAGTGCAGTCTCATGAAATAGTCATCGTACTCTTTCACACCTTGCACAATCTTCATAAACAAATTCTTACTCATCCGAAAGCACCGTCAAAAGGTCTCCAGCCCATGTATTGGGTCGTGTGATGAGTGCATTTTGCATCGTGCTTTTCATTATGTTTTTGCATAAGTAGTGATAGGATTTGGGAGTTCTTAAGCACTCGTGCGCACCTATTCTGTTTGTTTCACGAGGATCCCGGAAATTAGGAGGTTGATGGACAAGTCAATTAAAGAGATTATCTTTTGGAAACAAATATGGTGATTGCGAGAAACAAATTCCATCCATACATTTACCCACGCACTTGGGAGTCAAGTTAAAGAGAGAAATCGTGAAGAGACAATTCGAGACATTTTAACGACCACTTGTATGGTCGGACATGGATGACCGTACAGTGTGTCGGTGGCTTCGTCTCGTCAAATACTTTCACCCCATAAAATCAGATCAGAGATATTAGACTTAGAGACACATAAAGAACATTAAACCTCAACTCCGAAAGGGATATGGAGGGAATCCACCACAGCCGCTGCTTGGATCTTGGAGGCCTTGGCATCGATCTTCATCATCATCGTCATCTTCATCCATCTTGTTGTAATTTCGCACCCTAGTGTGGATTTGCACTTGTATTCATTGGATCCCTCATACTCCATTCATATAATCATGATGGTGTTATTTTCCTCCATGTGTGTGTAGTTACACTTGTTCTTGGGGAGGTGGAAATATCATTGCAATATCATGAACCGAAATAAAGATTTGTGTTGTCTTTATTTGTAATATATGTGTGTAGTTACATTTGTTCTTGGGGAGGTGGAAATATCATTGCAATATCATGAACCGAAATAAATATTTGTCTTGTATTTATTCATAATATGTGTGTGGTGATCTTCTTCAATGACGTTGTGTGTTGTGCACCATAAACTTTGTATCAACGAGGGCAACGGGTTCATAACCATGGGATGACCCTTAATTAATAGAGTACTCCAGTTGATGGTTGGGGGACTAGTGGTGGTTATCCGTTCTCTCATTCACAAGTAATTTTTACCATTGACCGAACAAGTTGTCTTCTTATAGATGGGGTGGAAAAAAAGACACACGACGGGGAAACTAGATTCAGAAGGGAAAAAAAGTTACTTTGACTAGGGTCAGATTGGGCGCTACATAGTCCAGCAAAAAATCGTCGGTTCTTGTGGCGCCTTGCTCATAATAGACTTCGACTTCCTTTGAAAGATAAATTGATTCTGATACTTTGCTTGGTGTATCATTGTTTCGCTGAAAATGTTGGTTACCTGTTTCTGAGATATAAAGTGAGGGCGGTATAGAGCCCTTGTCGCTGGAGGAGGAGAGACTCGATCAATGTGATGGTAGCTCTGCAAAAGAAATGCTCATGTTTGTTCTTGACCTTGAGGAGAAAAAAAGAATTGCATGCTCCTGGTGTTGGTGGAACAAAATTAATAGAAGTCAACATCCAGATAAAGTTTGAAGCTCGTGAGAGTTACAAAATCAGGTTCGACTCTGGACTCATGAATCGAAGCTGTACTTCGAAAAGGAGATGAAAAAACTGCCAAAAAAACTAATAAATGGAAGAAACCTGAACCTGGACTATAGAAAGTAAATTTTGATGGAGCTTTAGGTGGAGTTTCGTCTTGTATAAAAACATTTATTTTTGCAATTTTCCAGGTCCTACAAGTTAATTTATTTATTTTGAAACTGAGGCAAAAAAATTACCTCGTCCATCAATTAAAAAGAGAGTGTCCAGTTTTTAGGAGAAAATCGGGCAAAAACCAATAAAAACACGGCCAAGCCCACACAAACATCACACCCACACACACAACCAAGCCAACCAAAAATCCGAACAATGGGGCCGCACCCATGAACACTCGAAACACGACACCCTAGCTCTGTGCCGACAAACACATGCAACGACATTGGGGGAAACCATCGATCAACTGTGGATCCAGGGGAGGCAACAACCATGGTGGTGAGAAAAACGTAAACCTCTGTAGCAGCGATAACTCCGGACACCGTTGACAACAGTCCTAACTAAGCAACCTGTCACCAAAAAGAATCACATGCCTGCCCGACACATGCAAGAGAGAGACTGCATCATCAACAACATCACTCTTCTCCAAGGCAAATGCATGACTCGGCGGAGAAGACACAACCGATATCTCGTGTGAGCTGGACCTCACTTCCTCGAACGAAGAAGGCCTAACCACACGGTCACACGACTCCATGAGTTCAGGCATGATATGCGTGGCCGGAGCCAAGACCTCGTCCATGCCCTTGCTCTTAGAGGCAGCTGGCAGAGGCTACCACGAGGAGAGAAACAACTGCATATATGTTCTTCCTCAACCACATATGACTTATGCTCAGGCTCAGCTGAGCCAAACGAAAACGAAGTCTGCACGGTGTCGTGCTCTTACCCACCAGACCAAGATGCGGCTCCAAAGAATCACCAAGGTGTGTCAATAATAGCTTGAGACTTGCCACCTCCTCACGAAGAGGGCGAGACGCCTCCTCGACACAGCTAGCAACCAACTAAGCGAGCTCCATATGCAGCAAGGCAAGCTAGAACGATAGTCAAAACTGGCATTGATATTAGACTCCTCGCAACACATTGGAGAGAGGCTTAGCGGCCATGTTACATGCTTACTCATGTCCACGTGATTATAGCACCCCCTCATTCCATAAAAGGATGTTAAAATTTTATCTAAATTTAGATGTATCTAGTCACTATTTAGTTTATAGATACATTTGAACTTAGACTAAGATATCTTTTTTTGGGCGCAGCGAGTACATTCTTTGGTGCTGCCACAAGATCTTCAAATTGGACGTCCATTCTACTGATATACTACTAGTGATCATTTGTTTTCAGAAACGAACAGACAGCCAGCCAGCCTCACTATAATAACCGGTTCGGAAATGCGAAAAGGAACAAAAATAAAAATATACTCCCTAATAAATTTTCCCGAGAGAAATTAAAAGAAGCGATTTATTAGCCCAAAGCTGGCGTCCCACGTCACCGATCCGCCCCCCTCCCGTCCCAGCCAATCACAGCGCGCCGCACCCCCAACCCTAACGCTATAAAACCCCGCCCGGTTTCTCCTCCCCACCGCAGAAACTCAACCCACAGCCCCCAGCAATCTCGAAAAGGTTTAGAAGCTTCCAGAATCGACGATGAGCTCCACCGGAGGAAGCGGCGGCCGCGGGAAGGCGAAGGCGACGAAGTCTGTGTCCCGCTCGTCCAAGGCCGGGCTCCAGTTCCCCGTCGGCCGCATCGCGCGGTACCTCAAGGCCGGCAAGTACGCCGAGCGCGTCGGCGCCGGCGCCCCCGTCTACCTCTCCGCCGTCCTCGAGTACCTCGCCGCCGAGGTAACCTGCCAATCCCCCTTTCCCTCTACGTTCAACGCGGATCCGATCTTGTTTCGTTTCGCCGTCGTCGGGTTCTTCGTTCCGTGATTCGAATCGGGGGTTTGATCGGTTCTGTATATGCAGGTGCTGGAGCTGGCCGGGAACGCGGCGCGGGACAACAAGAAGACCAGGATCCTGCCGCGGCACATCCAGCTGGCGGTGCGGAACGACGAGGAGCTGAGCAAGCTGCTCGGCACCGTCACCATCGCCAACGGCGGCGTGCTGCCCAACATCAACCAGGTGCTGCTCCCCAAGAAGGCCGGCGGCAAGGTGGACATCAACTCGGCCTCCCAGGAGTTCTGAGCGTCGGTAGAAGCCAAAAGGGGAGCGGTCACCCTGTATCTGGCTGGCAATATGTTGCCCTGAAAGTTGTCGATTGGGATGTTTTAGGAGTCTGAAAACTTGTGGGATGTTAAAATCCCCTTTGTCCTGGTTCGCGGATGGTTGAATCGATCTATAGAAGAGAGGACATATATAAGGTTTCTTATATGGTATCAATATATTGCTTAATATTGTTTTTTGATTGATTGGTTTGGTAAAATTCCGGCGAAATGGTAATGTAGCTCTCTTTAATCTGCGCGCCGTCCGTGTAGCAAAGTTGTAACGTGGCTTTTCTCTGAACATTTTCATTGTGCTCTGAAACTTTTCCTCCAAAATATCTCTATTCTTCAGACATACATTCTTGATTTTTAAAGAACAGCGAGGTTTCTTGCCCGGATGTTGTCGGTGTGTTGTAAGACTTTGGTGTTGTTGGCTTTGTACTCTGCCGTTGGGGCTTTATTAATTTAAAGCCGGGCTCTGCTCGAGCCTTCCGTCTAAAAAAGAACAGCGAGGCACTGCTGAAATTGATAGAGTGTTTCCCAGAAGGAAATCCTGAGCTAGATGGTCGATCCTTGCAGCATGAATACTCGATCATTTCTTGGTTTTCAAAGGATTGAGTCGCAGGTTGCAAAGCAGAATGGCTAGGCAGTATCATTGGGCATGGAACTGCACGTCTGCACATCGGACGATGTGCTGCAGACCTAGTTCCAGCCACACGCCCACACCCAGCTCAAGCTCCGGCAGTGAAGTATAAGGGCTTGGCATTGATCGCAGCTGGCATCGCTGAACCATCGTTTTGATGCCATGTTATCTTTGGTGTTCAGCCTCCCTCTATTTGCAAACCAAAGAGAAATATCTTAGCCAGGCATGAATTGAAGGCTATGTTCAGAGAAAATGATGTCAGGTATTCAGTTAGCTCGCCAAAGATACGCAGTGTGAGAAAGAGGTGGCAGAAGCTTGAGGTCTCCGGCTTTGGCGAAACTGTGATGCCACGGTAAATGACTGACCAACGGTGAAGGTGAAACGAATAGGGGAGCACATCTCTAATCAAATGATCAAGCTAGGAGAAGCATAGAAGACGTGATGTGACCGGAGTTTTCCTTAGATCAAAAAGGCTCGTCGATCTGTTCCATTCACTCTAAGAATGAAACAAACATAGTTCAGATTCTTACATTCCAAAATCCAAACAACCTATAGACTAACAAGCCAAACTTCCAAGATAACCTCTTGTTCTTATACTGCATTATCTGCCAGCATAGCCAGCAAAACCTTTTTGATTCACCAATTAACACCAGAAAGACACTGAACAAGACCCAAGTCGGATCAGCTTACGCCATATCCTGGACTCCGGTGTCCCCGGGCCAGTAATCATTAGGATCATTCTCTTCTTCAGCGCCAACTGACACTGGTGGAAAAACAGGCTTCGGGTGAGCCCCATAAGTCGCGATGTTGCAGGATCCGCGACAAATGGTACCTTTAGTCGCGGTTCGGGAGAAGAACCGCGACCAAAGGCCTGGGCCCAGGGCGCACGGTGGCCAGCTGGTGCACGTGGGGGGCTTTAGTCGCGGTTGGCCAGCCCAACCGCGACTAAAGGTGCCCGAAGGCCTTTAGTCGCGGTTGGCCAGGCCAACCGGGACTAAAGCCCCTCCCCTATATATAACAATCCAGCAGCCAACACTTAGCCATTTGGTGCCATTCTCTTCACAAGCTCACAAGTGGGTGTTAGGTTTGCTTTTGGTTCCTCTTATGCACATAAGGTGTTTGATGAAATGCCCCAAGAGCATGAAACAAACATGATATGAAGTGTTGGAGCCACACTTGAGCTTTCTCATTTATTTTTTCCTCCTCGATCGCGGTTAGCAACTTGAACCTTTGATGTGTCGTTGATAAAATGTGCATGTGTGTGTAGTTCATTGTTTAATTTATATTGTTTGTAGCTAGTTAGTTTAACAAATGCATGATGGTTAATTATATATTTTATATTATAATAATGCAGATGAATCGACAATGGATGTACGGTAACCGACTCTCCGGCGAGTTCAGTGCGGGTTTGAAAGATTTCCTCGTAGTGGCTAATGCGAACAAGCAGGAGGGTTTTGTTATCTGTCCATGTGTTAAATGTAAGAATCAGAAGGGTTACTCTTCCTCAAGAGATGTTCACATGCACCTGCTTCGGCACGGTTTCATGCCAAGCTATAATTGTTGGACCAAGCATGGAGAAAGAGGGGTTATAATGGAAGAAGATGAAGAAGGGGATGATTTCATCGATGAAAGCTATCTTGCTCATTTCGGTGATACTTTCATGGAGGATGCTGAAGGTGAAGGGGAAGGTGAAGGGGAAGGTGAAGAAGAGGCACGTGATGATCCCGTTGATGATCTTGGTCGGACCATTGCTGATGCACGGAGACGCTGCGAAACTGAAAAAGAGAGGGAGAATTTGGATCGCATGTTAGAGGATCACAGGAAGGCGCTGTACCTCGGATGCGATGATGGTCTGAAAAAGCTGGGCTGCACACTGGATTTGCTGAGATGGAAGGCACAGGCAGGTGTAGCTGACTCGGCATTTGAAAACTTGCTGAAAATGTTGAAGAATATGTTTCCAAAGAATAACGAGTTGCCCGCCACTACGTACGAAGCAAAGAAGGTTGTCTCGCCCTCTAGGTTTAGAGGTTCTGAAGATACATGCATGCATCAACGACCGCATCCTCTACCGCGGTGAATACGAGAATTTGAATGAATGCCCGGTATGCACCGCATTGCGTTATAAGATCGGAGGCGATGACCCCGGTGACGATGTTGAGGGCCGAAACCCGGGAAGAGGGTTCCCGCCAAGGTGATGTGGTATGCTCCTATAATACCACGGTTGAAACGTCCGTTCGGGAACAAAGAGCATGCCAAGTTGTTGCGATGGCACAAAGAGGACCGTAAGTCGGACGGGGAGTTGAGACACCCCGCAGATGGAACGCAATGGAGAAAGATCGACAGAGAGTTCAAAGATTTTGCACTCGACGCAAGGAACATAAGATTTGGTCTAAGTACGGATGGCATGAATCCTTTTGGCGAGCGTAGCTCCAGCCATAGCACCTGGCCCGTGACTCTATGCATCTACAACCTTCCTCCTTGGTTGTGCATGAAGCGGAAGTTCATTATGATGCCGGTGCTCATCCAAGGTCCGAAGCAACCCGGCAACGACATCGATGTGTACCTAAGGCCATTAGTTGATGAACTTTTACAGCTGTGGGGCAGACCCGGTGTCCGTGTGTGGGATGAGCACAAAGAAGAGGAATTTGACCTACGAGCGTTGCTTTTCGTAACCATCAACGATTGGCCCGCTCTTAGTAACCTTTCGGGACCGTCAAATAAGGGATACAATGCATGCACGCACTGCTTACATGAGACCGAAAGTGTACATTTGCCAAATTGTAAGAAGAACGTGTACCTTGGGCATCGTCGATTTCTTCCGAAAGGTCATCCAAGAAGAAAGAAAGGCAAGCATTACAACGGCAAGGCAGATCACCGGCCGAAGCCTCGCGGAACACACCGGTGCCGAGGTATTTGATATGGTCAAGGGTTTGAAAGTCATCTTTGGAAAGGGTCCCGGCGGACAATCGGTTCCGAAGGGAGCCGACGGGCACGTAGCCATGTGGAAGAAGAAATCTATATTCCGGGAGCTAGAATATTGGAAAGTCCTAGAAGTCCGCTCCGCAATCGACGTGATGCACGTTACGAAGAATATTTGCGTGAACATCCTAAGCTTCTTGGGCGTGTATGGGAAGTCAAATGATACAAAGGAAGCACGGCAGGACCGAAGAAAGTTTGAAAGACCCCGATGACCCGCATCCGGAACGGTTTCAAGGTCGTGCCGCCTACGCTCCGACCAAAGAAGAGAAGGTCATCTTTTTTGAATGCCCGAGCAGTATGAAGGTCCCGTCAGGATTCTCGTCCAATATAAAGGGAATAATAAACATGGCGGAGAAAAAGTTCCAAAACCTGAAGTCTCACGACCGCCACGTGATTATGACGCAATTGCTTCCGATTGCTTTGAGGGGCTCCTGCCGGAAAATGTTCGAGTAGCCATTGTGAAGCTATGTGCATTCCTCAATGCAATCTCTCGAAGGTAATCAATCCGAAGTTCTACCACGGTTACGTAACGATGTGATCCAATGTCTTGTCAGTTTCGAGTTGGTGTTCCCGCCATCCTTCTTCAATATTATGACGCACCTCCTGGTTCACCTAGTCGATGAGATTTCCATTCTCGGTCCCGTATTTCTACACAATATGTTCCCCTTCGAGAGGTTCATGGGAGTATTAAAGAAATATGTTCGTAACCGTGCTAGGCCGTAAGGAAGCATCGCCAAGGGCTATGGAAATGAGGAGGTAATTGAGTTTTGTGTTGACTTTGTTCCTCGACCTTAAGCCGATTGGTCTTCCTCAATCGCGGCACGAGGGGAGACTAAGTGGAAAAGGCACGATCGGAAGGAAATCAATGATATGTATGGACGGCCATTCTCTCGACCGAAGCACACCACACAGCTTCGACCAATTCCAGCTTGGTGGCTCCGTACTTTGAGAAACACAAGAATATTTTACGCTCGGACAACCCCGGGAAGCCCGAATCCCGGATTAGGAAGGCCCACATGGAGACTTTCGGCAGCTTGGTTGAGAAAACATTTAATGAGTGACAATAAGGTTGTAGATCAGCTCGTACATGTTGGCCAAGACACCATCTTCGACTATAACGACTTTCCAAGGGTACGAGATAAATGGGAATACATTTTACACGATCGCCCAAGATAAAAAGAGCACCAACCAAAACAAGTGGTGTCCGCTTTGATGCAAAGCAACCGAGAATGGGCAAAAGGTCACATATTATGGTTACATAGAGGAGATATGGGAACTTGACTATGGACCCTCCTTTAGGGTCCCTTTGTTCCGGTGCAAATGGTTCAAGCTAACAGGAGGTGGGGTAAAGGTGGACCAAGCAATACGGAATGACAATGGTGGATTTCAACAATCTTGGTTACCTTGACGAACCATTCGTCCTAGCGAAAGATGTCGCTCGGGTTTTCTATGTGAAGGACATGAGTAGCAAACCGAGGAAACGGAAAGATAAGAAAACGATCAGCACATCATGCGATGATCCAAAGCGCCACATTGTTCTTTCAGGGAAAAGAAACATCGTGGGAGTGGAGGACAAGACAGACATGTCGAAGATTATAATATGTTTGCTGAAATTCCGCCCTTCAAAGTGAACACCGACCCAAGCATTAAGTTAAATGATGAGGATGCTCCATGGATACGGCACAATCGTAAGCAGCGGGGACACAAGGGAAGAAATGATGTGTAATAATTTATTGTACCAAACTTTGTTGAATGAATCATGTGAATTATATTACCCGTGATGTGTTTGGTGTCCATTTTCGAATGATTCAATTGACTCGAGATAGCACTGATGATACATGAAATTTGGAGTGACTAAGTCATACTCCCGCATACATGAAATTTGGAGTGACTAAGTCATACTCCCGCATATAGGAAATTTGGAGTGACTAAGTCATACTCCTACATACATGAAATTTGGAGTGATTTAGTCATACTCCCGCCTAGGCGTATAATATGCATACTCATAGTCTTCATAGCCGCCGCCATTGTACCGGTAGTCGTCGCCTTCTAAGTTGTCGGCGTCATCATCGCTCGCCGTCGTCGCCGGCTGCCGGGCGGCGCTCGTGGCTCGAACCGAGGGTAGCGCAGCGGGGGATATCGCCGGCCGTGATGTAGTCCATGACGCTCTGCGAGTCCGGCCGTACCACCATAGCCGACGGCCGGCCTCGTGGAAGTTTCCGTGAGGCGAGACCGTCCTCCTCATACTCCGGCGAGCGCCCTCTCACGCCGATTGATGAAGAAGGCGTCCCAAGTATGCTCGGTTATCGGGATGCCAGCGGGGATTCATCCGCTGCTCCGGCGTGAGGTCGAGGTAGTAGTGGTTCGTGATGGCCGCCCGGCGCGCAGTACCCTGAGGGACGAGAGGGACCGGCACGCCGCCGGCGCTTAGGCTCCAGCCGGCAGGGACGCGGTAGCCCGGAGGGCAAGGGTAGTTCGAGGCGCAAAGCTCCTCCACCCGCCGGTAGGTTAGAGTGGGTGCGGTGGAAGCCATGAGAGAGTGATGAGAGATTGTAGAGATGTGATGCCGGCCAAGGCGGGCTACCTATATGTAGTGACAAATGGCGGGAAAAATGGGAGCGGGAAGACAGGAGGCGGGAAGAAAGAGGCGGGGAGAAAGTGGCGGGAAGAAATTGGCGGGAAAAAATTGGCGGGAAGAAAGAGGCCGGAAGAAATTGGCGGGAAACAATTGGCGGGAAGAAAGAGGCGGGAAGACAGGGAAGAAATGGCGGGAAGACGAGGAGGGAAGAGGGGTCGGCATGAAAGAGGCGGGAAGAGGGGGCCAACGAACTTTTGAATTGAATTAGTTTTATTTTTATGAATTTTTGATAATTTGTATTTTTAAATTTTTGAATTGAATTAGTTTTATTTTTCTGAATTTTTTGATATATTATTTGTATTTTTAAGATTTTGAATTGAATTAGTTTTATTTTTATGAATTTTTTGATATATTATTTGTATTTTTAAGATTTTGAATTGAATTAGTTTTATTTTTAAGATTTTTTTGATATATTATTTGTATTTTAAACATTTTGAATTGAATTAGTTTTATTTTTCTTAGTTTTTTGATATATTATTTGTATTTTTAAGATTTTGAATTGAATTAGTTTTTTTTTCTGATTTTTTTGATATATTATTTGTATTTTTATCATATTGAAATGAATTAGTTTTATTTGAATTAGTTTTATTTTTCTGAAATTTTTTGATATATTATTTGTATTTTTAAGATTTTGAATTGCATTAGTTTTTTTTTCTGATTTTTTTGATATATTATTTGTATTTTTAAAATTTTGAATTGAATTAGTTTTATTTTTCTGATTTTTTTGATATATTATATGTATTATATGATTTTCAAAAAAGAAAAGTATTTTCAAAAAGAGCTTTAGTCGCGGTTGGCCTGGCCAACCGCGACTAAAGGTCCTTGCGCGCGGGAAAATAAAAACCGGGCGAAAACACCTTTAGTCGCGGTTGGGGTTGCCAACCGCGACTAAAGGGTCCCCTTTAGTCGCGGTTTGCCTCCCCAACCGCGACTAAAGGGGGGGGACTATAAATTCCAGCGCCGAACCGCCACCCCGCCATCTTCTTCTCCGCGCGACAGACGAACTCCTCGACGCCGCCGACGCCTCGCCCGCCGTCGCCGTCCGCCTCTCGCCACGCCGCCGTCGTCGTCACGCCGCCGCCGCCGCCGCGCCCGAGCCGCCGCCGAACGCGCGCCGCCCCCGTCTTCGCGCCGCCGTACGTCGTCGATCTCGCCGTCCCGGCCCGTCGCGCCGATCTCCACAACCGCCGCCGCGCGCCCGCCGGTCTTCGCGCGCGCGCTAGGCCGTTGCCGGCACCACCGCGCGCCGCCCCCACTCGCGCAGCGCCGCCGGCCGCTGTTGCGCGCCCTGCGCTTGCCCGCCGCCGCCGCCCGCTGCGCCCGGCCGGGAGAGAGAGAGAGAGATCGAGGGCGCGGGGAGAGAGAGAGAGAGACGGCCGGCGCCCCCCTGCCTCTCTTTTTTTTTGTTTTTTTTTGTTTTTTTAACTTAACTAAAAATTTAACTTAACTTAACAATTGTTAACAATCGTAAACTTTAACAAAATTAACAAAATTTAACAAATTTAACAATTTTCAAATTTAACAAATTTAACAAATTTAACAATCGTAAACTTTGTTAAATTTTGTTAATTTTGTTTTTTTAACTTAACTAAAAATTTAACTTAACTTAACAAAATTGTTGTTGTTGTTAATTAATACAAAAAAACTAATGTTGTAAACTTATAAATTTTACATTGTTAACGTTGTTATTTTTACTTACAGTAGTTCTCTTGCATACACAACAACATCGATCATATGTAATATTTTTTCCAAAATGTAGAACAACAAGGAATCAACATCAATTTTCAAGGTATGAACAACACCAATTTTCAGGGTATCATACACAACAATATTCAGTGTGCCCCTAACAACATTTGGTTTTGTTACTAACATAACAAATTAATGTTGTAAACTTATTGATTTTACATTGTTAACATTGTTAATTTACTCACAGTTATCTTGCATACACAACAATTAATCTCATACACTACAATTACACACATCATCTGTAGTGAATTTCGTCCAAAATGTAGAACAACGCCGGTCTCTCGGTCACCGCCAATTGATGAGTTATGCATGACTGTGCATGTATCGTGTCCGCAGGTTCCACTGGATTCTTATGGTAATTAAAGTTCAGACCTCCTCAGTTCTCGTCCACGACTCTCTGAATATGGATCCGGCGCTTTGGGGCGACATGAGAAAAATGATGCAAAAGTAATTATTTTCATTCATTTGCGCTCTATATCGATCGGCCTATTTCGTTCATCATTTCCTAATATCAAGTAACTAATTAATAACTCTCTTGTTTATTTAATTTTCTTTGCCTCGTAGGGTTTGGAGACGGTTCGTAGATACCAAGGTCGGTGAATTCAAAAAAGAGCTACATTTTAAAATGGCAAGTGCGGACGATCGGGGATACTCAGCCACCAGGGACCAATCTATGTGGATACTATGTTTGTGAGAGGATCCGGAGATACCGCAATGAGCGGGACCAGTACGTGTGAGAACAACATCCTCGAGGAATAACCTCCGGAAGACGCTTAGTCCGAAGCTCGCTTCCGACCACTTCAAGAGGAACTAGCTGGATGGTTGGCGAGGGAAGTCATCGATCCTAGAGGAGAACACTATTACGATGACGTAGAACTTTATATGCACCAGAATTTGTAACTAACTTGTTCAAAATTGTATATGGTCATCCGATATTGAATATATATTGTATATGGTCATCCGATATTGAATATATATTGTATATTCCTCTTGAATTATTTTTGGTTCTAATTTCAAATTTGTTTGAAATTGTACATTCATATGCATGTATGTATACAGTACCGTAGAATATGTGAAACTCCTTCAGAATTAAAACCCAAAAGAAATAAAATAATACAAATTAAAAAGAAACCAGATTTAGGGGAGGGGGCTAAAACCCTAAACCTCGCGGAGGCCTTTAGTCGCGGTTGGCCGAAGAACCGCGACTAAAGGTCCTCCGCCCTGGCGCCGCCTGCGGCCCACGTGGACGGGCCTTTAGTCGCGGTTCGTAAGGAACCGCGACTAAAGGGGGGGGCCTTTAGTCGCGCTGCTTTGGTCGCGGTTGCGCCACCGCGACTAATGGCAGTTGCCAACCGCGACCAAAGCTCTTTTTTCCACCAGTGTGAGCCCATTTTCTTCGAAGAGCTTCATGCATTTTGTTCGGGCATCTGGTGACCAGAGTGCTGTAACACATTTGGTGGATTGTTGAACCAATGAAATTAGGGTCAGGATTGTTTTGCAGAAATGTGTGTCAGTTCTGTTCGATTAGGCTGCATCCTGCAAGGGGATCAGAGACTGTACGTACCAGGTTGCCAGCCATTTGAAGTATCTATATCTACTCTTCATAGAAGAGATAACGCATACTACCAATTCTTTTCACCATTTACTCAGTTTGTCGCCCAATCTCTCGAATCTTCCTAATAAAAGAGAAGGGGATTGTTCTGAAATTTGTTGTCTGGTTAACAAAAGGAAAACACAAAACAGTAAAAAAAGTGCTATCCATGTAAGTATATTGCTGTGGCTGCAATGCCTGAATTAGTCCCTCTGAATCCCTGATTACAAATTATAATCAAATTGCATGCTGATCGTCAAATGACGATCTGTTAATTCTTCCCGCTAAGGATGTTAGCCCTCATGGCCTCCAGCTCTGCCATGTTGGCCTCGATGGCGTTGAATGACGGCTCCGGGATGGGCTCCTCTACCATCTGCGACAGCCTGATGAGGCTCCTGCAGGCCAGCACGGCGCGGGCGTCCATGGTCTCCATGGCCCTCAGGTAGAGGCACTGCGCCGCCCGAGCGGCCTGCGTCCTCAGCTCGTCGGAGTTAGCCGGGCCCAGCAGGCAGTGCCCGACGATCCGCAGCGCCGGCTGGAACAGCTCCCACGGCAGCGGCACCCTCCGCCACTTCTCCTCGCCGCCGTCGGGGGATCGCGCGGACGCGACGCGAGGCTTGTCGTTGCCGCCGTGCTTGCCCGACCAGGCGACGCAGAACTCGCAGAAGTCCATCTTGGAGGAGAGCGGCATGAGCGCGAGCCTGCCGTGGTAGAGCTCCAGCACGGCGCCGACGATGCGGGCGCGGCGCGTGGCGCGCATGGTGCCGTGCGGCTCCAGCGCGGGGGATAGCTCGGCGACGACGTCGGGGTCGGGGTCGGCGGGCTTGGCAGGCTTGGCCGCCGCGGGCGCCGCGACCGGCTTGACCGCCTCGTGGTACACGCTGGGGCTGGCCATGTTGGGCAGCGCGACGGTCTCGGCCTCCCCGGCGCCCCGCTGCGCCACGGCGTGCGCGTACAGCGTGAGGATCACGGCCTCGAACCCGGCGAGGGGTTTTCGTGAGACGGCGCGGGACAGGTACACGCCCGCGAGCGTCGGCACGAAGCGCAGCACCGCGAGCTGGAGCGCCGGGATGCCGGACTGGAAGGCGCCGTAGAGCCAGCCGCAGATCGCGTCGTGGCCTGCGCCCGAGCCGGCGCCGCGGAGGCGTCCCGCGACGGCGCGGGAGACACCGTCGTCGTGGAGGAGTGCGGATGCGGGATCGTCGGCCCCAGCGAGAGAGTCTGGGAGAGCGTTGCCGAGGATGGCGGCGAGGGAGTCGACGGCGGCCTTGGGGCTCTGGATCGGCTGGGGCGCGTCGGACGACATCGTCGGCTAGGCGTGGTTGATCGACGAGATGCCGAAAGGGGAGGGAAGAGGCGAAGGGATGGGAGGAGGAATAGGAGATTTCAGCGGGCGGCGCGTTACCGTTTCAGCTTTGACCTTCCGATACGTACGCGTAGGTTTGGGCCTATTTATGCATGCACGGTCGGAAATGCATGGTGCTCTACTTGAACGAGAATGCGACTTACGGGGATGCTAGACGTACCGACTTACTTCCAAATTTTCCGCCGCCGTGATTTTAGGGCCATCAGCCATCAGGCCATGGCCTTCCGCGCACTCCTACTCCTACTCTCTTCGTCCTATTTTTAAGGTATATTCCCGAAAACTATTTGTCCCATAACCCTCACCTCTTAGGCATAATTTTATTTAATGTAGGAGAGAAAGGGATTGCATGCACCAATGAGGGAGAGAAAGAGAATGCATGCACCAATGAGGAAGAGAAAGGAGCTGCATGCACTAATGAGAGAGAGAAAATGAGAGCCAATCAACTAGTACCTTGTGCCAAGATATTCAAAAATTGTGATTTACGTACTAGAACGGAGGGAGTACTAAATACCGCAATGCATTATTAACTTTGACTAGAAAGACCCTGCGCGTCTTGCCGCGCCGATTTGTCCTTTAAGAGCAAGAACAACAACATAGCCAACAGTTGGCTATATGCCTCATCTAGAGCCATCATAGAGTAAGCATTTGTACAATAGCTTAACTATTATGTCAGATTTGTTGAATATTTAATTATGTTCTTGTGTTTGCATGCAAGACTATGGAGATATGCATTTAGTGCATGCAAGACTACCTATCTCCTTCCAGCGAGCTGCAAGCGGGCTGTTAGTTTCTTGTTTCTTGCGTACAGCCGGCGATAGCTGAAGAGCACGCTGCTGTCTCTCTCCTCCTTTCTCTTCTTTCCAACTAAGATTTTACTGACATGGAATACTTGTAGCCTGCTGAGTAGATACTATTGTACTTGCTCTAATCGTTGTAAACCATCTTCTTTTAGGAGAAATTTTTGTTTAGATAAAAAATATTATATGTCCAACTTTAAATTAATAAAACCTAGAGAGGTTCACAAACACAAATACGGTAGCAGCTCCAACATGAATGCCAGATGACATCTGCACGGACTTCAGATGTTCCGTCTTGATGTCGCATAGATCTCCCGAAGCTCGTTAATCATCCAGCGGATTCCAGCTTGGTCCCTAATTTTGAAGTTTATTCTCCACAGCTGCAATAAAATAATTGTTTTATAGATAATGATAGAAGGATGATTAATGACTTTTTTCTCTATCGCCAATTTAATACGGACGTGCCATAAGGCCAAAGATTGAGCCAAAAACAACAACCAAATCCATCTACGCGGGGCCCCTGCCAAGCTAGATAACATATGCTGGAATTGTGCAAAGTTAACCGGACGGCAGTTACACCCTAGTAATTGGCGCAACACACTCCAGGCGAATTTTGCGAGGGAACATGTAAAGAAAATGTGCGACACATCTTCATGAGCGCCGCAGAGAGCACAAGAGCCATCAGAGGGACCATGGCGGATAGCAATCTGGCTACCGGAGGGAAGTTTGTCTAGCGTGAGCTGTCAGGACAAAATCTTTATTTTAAGCGGAACCGTCGCTCTCCAAAGGTCTTTATGGTAGGCCACTGTCGCCCCTTGCCAACTTGGTATATATGGATTTAACACAGAAGATTCCAGAATTATTCAGATGCCAGGTAATCATGCAACAACTTGGTCTTATTGGCGAAGTTAACCATGTGATGATGAGCAACAAAGTTTCCCACAAGTTGATTTGATGTCATTTGACGCAAAGGATCCAAGAAGTTGACATTGAAGGACAATTCTTGATATTGGGGATAAATGATTTGAATGAACTTTCTCTTGATAAATTCGTCATTCACGACAAATCCATCTTGAAATCTATCACAACCAAGGCCAATGATCTTCTCCTTGAGAGCTATAAGTCCTGCATAGGCACTAGCAATAGATTCTCCATCATTGACAACAAACATTTGCATGTCTTGTTTGGCGGCTTCATATCTTTGTCTTTGAATTTCCATTGTTCCTTCAAACAAAATGATTAACTTTTCCCAAAGCTCTTTGGCAGATTCAATGTTGACAACTTGATCATATGTATCCCGCTTCAAGCTTTGACGAATCTTGTCTAGAGCGGTGGAGTTGAGTTGACAGTTGATCTTCTCAACCGGTGACATGTTTCTTTCATCGACAGGATCATATCCATTCTCCACCACTCCCCATAGCTCCACGCAAAAACTGCGGAAGGTTAGAATGCATAGAGGACTTACAAAAAGAAAAGTTAACTTCATCAAGTTTGGGGGATTCCCCAAAGGATTCATATGAGGCATAGGAACATAGGCCGGAGAGTAAGTGTACGGAGTTGCATTTAAAGAGGAGGGGGAACCATCCTTTGTGGATCCCTTAGGTGTACCTCATAATCGTGTACTTCACACAGTTTATTGTTTCAATGAAAAATTTGAGAAATATGATTGCCCTGTCTTTGATGTTCTGCCCATTTTTCTATCTGCGTGCGCATCTGTATGTGTATTTTGCCTTCACAACAAAAACTATTGAAACTTGATGCTAGGGATGCAGGTAATTCCAGGTATTTGCTAGTTAGTATATGGTTGATGATTGCGAGAGATGCAGGTAACCCGTCTTAACCCAGCTTGTCCACGAATCATGAAACCCGTTTGGACCCGTGTGGTTGGTGTTTTGGTAGGCAGGTCAAACTGTTTTGGACCAAACCATGAACAGGCTTAGTTCCAGGTATTTGTTGGTTAGTACTCCCTATGTCCCGTAATTAAGATGTTATTACAACCAATTACAATCTATAATGGTTGTAATAACGTCTTACGTTGTGGGACAGAGGGAGTATATATTGTTAATGATTGAAAAGAAAGCAGGTAAGGGAAACCTATCAGGAGAGGCTGCATTGATAGACATTGTCGTTCATAATTGTGTGGGTAGCAATGCTTTGGGTTAGAGGTAACAGTTATATCAAGCACGGATATTCGTGGATGTTAATCGCCATTGTTGTTCATAACTCTGCATATGGTTCAGAAACTATGGACTGCATACATTGAGTACTAAATAAGTCGTGTTATTCTCCTAGTGTGATTTATTTCGTACATGATAACGACTGAACTACGGTAGACGATTTTTTTTGCAGTTATTATATCTGATTGTAATGATCGGGTGGATCACCCAACCGAAGTCGTAAGATTAGTCACAATGGGAAGTATCATAGACTAGTATCATACATATGATACTAGTTTATGATACAACATCTACAATGCATAGTATCATGAATTGGTATCATAGTTTCATCATATTTAATATTTTGTAGAATCTCAATGCAAATATGTGTAGCCACTAAAATTTCTAGTTTTATGTGCTATGATACGGTATATACCTATGATACTACTCACCTCTCTCTTCATTAATTGATGTGCCACATCAGATTTTTGCCTACATGGCATGCATGATACTACCTATGATACTCTCATTGTGGCTAATCTAAACTGCTGGCAAGCAAAATCTTTTGGAGTATAGAGGAAGCCATTAATGGCATATCCAAACGTATAATTTCCTTTACATTCATAGTATCGAATCGCATTAATTTAATTTGTAATCACAAAGAGATTGCAAGGAGATCTCAAGCTAACAATAAATACCAGTACTACAAGGAGATCACCAGCCTGCAGGCAGCGCTAGTATCTCATCTTCTGCCCTGGGAACCTCTATCAGCCGCTAGCTAGAGATCGCAGGGGGAAAGCAGCAGCGAAAAATGGCTGGGAAGTACGGTGGCCTAGCGCTCGTCCTGGTCTCCCTCGTGCTGCTGCACGGTGGCGTCCAGTTGGCGGCGGCCGCTGTGTGGAACGTCGGCGACTCGAACGGCTGGACCTTCGGTGTCATATCGTGGCCCAACAACCCCGGCTTCAAGAACTTCAGGGAAGGCGATGTGCTCGTGTTCAAGTACGACCCTGCGGCGCACAACGTGATCGTGGTGGACGACTTCGGGTTTGGGACCTGCACGACGCACCCCGCCAACGTGACGGTGTACAGCTCCGGCAACGACCGGATCACGGTGCGGCGCGGCGAGACCAACTTCATCTCCGGCAAGGGGAACGACTGCGACAAGGGCCTCAAGATCACGGTATTCGTCAGGCCCTAGGCCTCTCGATCGTGACCAATCGAGGCATCTTATCTCTATCATCTATTGAATACAAGTGGTCATGTGATTCATTCCATTAGAATCAATTCAACCTACTCAGTTCATTGGCATCCTGTGTGATCTAGCAAAATGTTGGATGAAAACCCGTGTGGTGACTCATATAAGGCAAGATGGTGTCTGCTTTGGTTCCGGCAACTCATTTTATACTTTTTTAAACAAACGGCACGAGTGCCCATCAATTATTAAAGCCTTTTACGGTTAGTACATAGGTGCTGAAGAACAGCTTACAAACCATCGACCATGCAAGCACATCAAGAAAGAAACACTAAGAATAGCTTGAGGTAGCCGAGGCCCTCATCCACAGGCAGCAGCGGAGTCTGGAGAAGCTAGCTGAAGAAGGATCCAGCAGTCCTAACGACATTATTACACCTGGGCAGCGGAAACTGCAATCTCACCCAGTCCATCGCCGAAGAAGGCTCCCTACCTCCTCGTCATGGTTCGAAGGACGCCGTACCGTCGGCCGATGGCAGCGCTCTCCCTGTGCCTAAATGGGAAATGCAGCCGATACGGGTTGATGACTCAATTGAAGCCTCAACCCCTGCCTCCGATTCTCCAAGGAGGATAGGCGACCATGATAAGGATGCGCAGCGGTGGTGCAGGGAGGTACGCCGGCGGTAAGAAGGGCTCCCAACGGTTGCCGACGCCTAAGGGAGCACCGCCTCTTTGCACCCTTTTTCCTTGGCCTGCCTTGGTGAAATAGGGGAGCCATCCCCTTGTAGATGGCACACAATGGGACAAAAAATCGTGATAATGCCTGGGGTCCTCCAAAATTAGGGGTTCTTCTCTTTTTATAGACTATGACAATGTATCTTGACCATGAGATCCAAGCCCCCTTTGAAGAGCTCAAGGTAGAAACTTTTTAGGGTCTCCTCTCTATACCTCTAGAAATTTAATTTGTAATCACAAAGAGAATGCAAGAAGATCTCAAGGCTAACAATAAATACCAGTACTACAAGGGGATCACCAGCCTGCAGGCAGCGCTAGTATCTCATCTTCTGCCCAGGGAACCTCTATCAGCCGCTAGCTAGAGATCGCAGGGGGAAAGCAACAACGAAAAATGGCTGGGAAGTACGGTGGCCTACTCGTCCTGGTATCCCTCGTGCTGCTGCACGGTGGCGTCCAGTTGGCGGCGAGCGCTGTGTGGAACGTCGGCGACTCGAACGGCTGGACCTTCGGCGTCATATCGTGGCCCAACAACCCCGGCTTCAAGAACTTCAGGGAAGGCGATGTGCTCGTGTTCAAGTACGACCCTTCGGCGCACAACGTGATTGTGGTGGACGACTTCGGGTTTGGGACCTGCACGACGCACCCCGCCAACGCGACGGTGTACAGCTCCGACAATGACCGGATCACGGTGCGGCGCGGCGATACCAACTTCATCTCCGGCAAGGGGGGCGACTGCGACAAGGGCCTCAAGATCACGGTATTCGTCAGGCCCTAGGCCTCTCGATCGTGACCAATCGAGGCATCTTATCTCTATCATCTATTGAATACAAGTGGTCATGTGATTCATTCCATTAGAATCAATTCAACCTACTCAGTTCATTGGCATCATGTGCGATCTAGCAAAATGTTGGATGAAAACCCGTTTGGTGACTCATATAAGGCAAGATGGTGTCTGCTTTGATTCCGGCAGCTCGTTTTATACTTTTTTAAACAGAGGGCACGCGTGCCCAGCTTTAAATTATTAAAGCCTTTTACGGTCAGTACATAGGTGCTGAAGAACAGCTTACAAACCATCGACCATACAAGCACATCAAGAAAGAAACACTAAGAACAGCTTGAGGTAGCCGAGGCCCTCATCCACAAGCAGCAGAGGAGTCTGGAGAAGCTAGCTGAAGAAGGATCCAGCAGTCTGATGCGTGTAATTGACACGTCCGTTGGGAACCCCAAGAGGAAGGTGTGATGCGCACAGCGGCAAGTTTCCCTCAGTAAGAAACCAAGGTTTAATCGAACCAGTAGGAGTCAAGAAGCACGTTGAAGGTTGATGGCGGCGGGATGTAGTGCGGCGCAACACCAGTGATTCCGGCGCCAACGTGGAACCTGCACAACACAACCAAAGTACTTTGCCCCAACGAAACAAGTGAGGTTGTCAATCTCACCGGCTTGCCGTAACAAAGGATTAACCGTATTGTGTGGAAGATGATTGTTTGCAGAGAAAACAGTAAAACAAGTATTGCAAGCAGATTTGTATTTCAGTATTAAAAGAATGGACCGGGGTCCACAGCTCACTAGAGGTGTCTCTCCCATAAGATAAAAGCATGTTGGGTGAACAAATTACAGTCGGGCAATTGACAAATAGAGAGGGCATAACAATGCACATACATGTCATGATAAGTACAAGTGAGATTTAATTGGGCATTACGACAAAGTACATAGACCGCCATCCAACCGCATCTATGCCTAAAAAGTCCACCTTCAGGTTATCGTCCGAACCCCTTCCAAGCATTAAGTTGCTAAACAACAGTACAATTGCATTAAGTATGGTGCGTAATGTAATCAATAACTACATCCTCTGACATAGCATCAATGTTTTATCCCTAGTGGCAACATCACAACACAACCTTAGGGGTTTCGTCACTCCCCGGTGTCAATGCAGGCATGAACCCACTATCGAGCATAAATACTCCCTCTTGGAGTTACTAGCATCAACTTGGCCGAGCCTCTACTAATAACGGAGAGCATGCAAGATCATAAACAACACATAGGTAATAACTTGATAATTAACATAACATGGTATTCTCTATCCATCGGATCCCGACAAACACAACATATAGTATTACGGATAGATGATCTTGATCATGTTAGGCAGCTCACAAGATCCAACAATGAAGCACAATGAGGAGAAGACAACCATCTAGCTACTCGCTATGGACCCATAGTCCAGGGTGAACTACTCACTCATCACTCCGGAGGTGACCATGGCGGTGTAGAGTCCTCCGGGAGATGAATCCCCTCTCCGGCAGGGTGCCGGAGGAGATCTCCGTAATCCCCGAGATGGGATTGGCGGCGGCGGCGTCTCGCAAGGTTTTCCGTATCGTGGTTTTTCGCATCGTGGGTTTCGCGACGGAGGCTTTAAGTAGGCGGAAGGGCAACGTGGGGGCCACACGGGGCCCCACACTACAGGTCGGCGCGGCCAAGACCTGGGCCGCGCCGCCCTATAGTGTCGGCCCCTCGTGGCCCCACTTCGACTCCTCTTCGGTCTTCTGGAAGCTTCGTGGCAAAATAGGACCCTGGGTCTTGATTGCGTCCAATTCCGAGAATATTTCGTTACTAGGATTTCTGAAACCAAAAACAGCAGAAAACAAGAATCGGCTCTGCGGCATCTTGTTAATAGGTTAGTTCCGGAAAATGCACGAATATGACATAAAGTGTGCATAAAACATGTAGGTATCATCAATAATGTGGCATGGAACATAAGAAATTATCGATACGTTGGAGACGTATCAGCATCCCCTAGCTTAGTTCTGCTCATCCCGAGCGTGTAAAACGATAACAAAGATAATTTCTGAAGTGACATGCCATTATAACCTTGATCATACTATTTGTAAACATATGTAATGAATGCAGCGATCAAAACAATGGTAATGTCATGAGTAAACAAGTGAATCATAAAGCAAAGACTTTTCATGAATAGTACTTCAAGACGAGCATCAATAAGTCTTGCATAAGAGTTAACTCATAAAGCAATAAATCAAAGTAAAGGTATTGAAGCAACACAAAGGAAGATTAAGTTTCAGCGGTTGCTTTCAACTTGTAACATGTATATCTCATGGATAATTGTCAACATAGAGTAATATAACAAGTGCAATATGCAAGTATGTAGGAATCAATGCGCAGTTCACACAAGTGTTTGCTTCTTGAGGTGGAGAGAGATAGGTGAACCGACTCAACATAAAAGTAAAAAGAATGGTCCTTCAAAGAGGAAAGCATCGATTGCTATATTTGTGCTAGAGCTTTTATTTTGAAAACATGAAACAATTTTGTCAACGGTAGTAATAAAGCATATGAGTTATGTAAATTATATCTTACAAGTTGCAAGCCTCATGCATAGTATACTAATAGTGCCCGCACCTTGTCCTAATTAGCTTGGACTACCGGATCTTTGCAATGCACATGTTTTAACCAAGTGTCGAATGGGGTACCTCCATGCCGCCCGTACAAAGGTCTAAGGAGAAAGCTCGCATTTTGGATTTCTCGCTTTTGATTATTCTCAACTTAGACATCCATACCGGGACAACATGGACAACAGATAATGGACTCCTCTTTAATGCATAAGCATGTGGCAACAATTATTATTCTCATATGAGATTGAGGATATATGTCCAAGACCGAAACTTCCACCATGAATCATGGCTTTAGTTAGCGGCCCAATGTTCTTCTCTAACAATATGCATGCTCCAACCATTAACGTGGTAGATCTCTCTTACTTCGGACAAGACGGACATGCATAGCAACTCACATGATATTCAACAAAGAATAGTTGATGGCGTCCCCGTAAAAACATGGTTATCGCACAACAAGCAACTTAATAAGAGATAAAGTGCATAAGTACATATTCAATACCACAATAGTTTTTAAGCTATTTGTCCCATGAGCTATATATTGCAAAGGTGAATGATGGAATTTTAAAGGTAGCACTCAAGCAATTTACTTTGGAATGGCGGATAAATACCATGTAGTAGGTAGGTATGGTGGACACAAATGGCATAGTGGTTGGCTCAAGTATTTTGGATGCATGAGAAGTATTCCCTCTCGATACAAGGTTTAGGCTAGCAAGGTTATTTGAAACAAACACAAGGATGAACGGTACAGCAAAACTCACATAAAAGACATATTGTAAACATTATAAGACTCCACACCGTCTTCCTTGTTGTTCAAAACTCAATACTAGATGTTATCTAGACTCTAGAGAAACCAAATATGCAACCAAATTAGCAAGCTCTAAGTGTTTCTTCATTAATGGGTGCAAAGTATATGATGCAAGAGCTTAAACATGAGCACAACAATTGCCAAGTATCAAATTAGCCAAGACATTTTAGAATTACTACATGTAGTATTTTCCAATTCCAACCATATAACAATTTAACGAAGAAGAAACTTCGCCATGAATACTATGAGTAGAGCCTAAGGACATACTTGTCCATATGCTACAGCGGAGCGTGTCTCTCTCCCACAAAGTGAATGCTAGGATCCATTTTATTCAAGCAAAACAAAAACAAAAACAAACCGACGCTCCAAGCAAAGTGCATAAGATGTGACGGAATAAAAATATAGTTTCGGGGAGGAACCTCGATAATGTTGTCGATGAACAAGGGGATGCCTTGGGCATCCCCAAGCTTAGACGCTTGAGTCTTCTTAGAATATGCAGGGGTGAACCACCGGGGCATCCCCAAGCTTAGAGCTTTCACTCTCCTTGATCATATTGTATCATACTCCTCTCTTGATCCTTGAAAACTTCCTCCACACCAAACTCGAAACAACTCATTAGAGGGTTAGTGCACAATAAAAATTAACATGTTCAGAGGTGACACAATCATTCTTAACACTTCTGGACATTGCATAAAGCTACTGGACATTAATGGATCAAAGAAATTCATCCAACATAGCAAAAGAGGCAACGCGAAACAAAAGGCAGAATCTGTCAAAACAGAACAGTCCGTAAAGATGGATTTTATTAGGGCACCAGACTTGCTCAAATGAAAATGCCCAAATTGAATGAAAGTTGCGTACATATCTGAGGATCATGCACGTAAATTGGCTTAATTTTCTGAGCTACCTACAGGGAGGTAGACCCAGATTCGTGACAGCAAAGAAATCTGGAACTGCGCAGTAATCCAAATCTAGTACTTACTTTACTATCAAAGACTTTACTTGGCACAACAAAACACAAAACTAAGATAAGGAGAGGTTGCTACAGTAGTAAACAACTTCCAAGACTCAAATATAAAACAAAAATACTATAGTAAAAACATGGGTTGTCTCCCATAAGCGCTTTTCTTTAACGCCTTTCAGCTAGGCGCAGAAAGTGTATATCAAGTATTATCACGAGATGGAGCATTGATATCATAAGATCCCCCATTTGTAGTGGTACTAAGGGCTTTGTCAATTTTAGGCCTATAATAATATTTCTTTGGTTTAGGCACTTTAGAGACATACATAAACTTTTGCTCCTTTCCCACATAAGCTTTCTCTCTAAACTGTAAAGATGAAAAGGTTGAACCCAAGGTTCCCATAGCTTTTTCAAGTTCGTCAATCCTATTAATTTGATTATCATGGTCAACACAAGTTCCTAGGACATTAATTCTTTCATCAATTCCTTCTAAGGATTTATCAAGTTTGTCAGTTTTATCAAGTAACATCTCCAACTTAGTTTCAACACTAAAAATTTTCTCTATGGTTTCCAATTTTTTCATAACATCCTCAAGGGAGGTTTCAATTTTAATTTCATTAACAGGTGGTGTTCCAAATAAACTCTCAATAATGCAACTAGCTTCTAAAGCGGGAGCGCCTAGGAAGTTACCTCCCGCGAGACAATCAAGAACATATCTATTCCAGCTAGAGATACCAACATAAAAATTCCTGAGTAGGATAGTGGTGGAGTGTTTCTTGGTACACCTATTATGGGCATCACTAATTCTATACCAAGCATCTTTTAAACATTCTCCCCCTTGTTGCTTAAACGAACAAACTTCAACTTCAGGATTACTCATTTTAGCAGTAGTAAATAAAGCAAACTAGATAAAGTAAATGCAAGTAAACTAATTTTTTTTTGTGTTTTTGATATAGCAAACAAGATAGTAAATAAAGTAAAGCTAGCAACTATTTTTTTTGTGTTTTGATATAAGTGCAGCAAACAAAGTAGTAAATAAAATAAAGCAAGACAAAAACAAAGTAAAGAGATTGAGAAGTGGAGACTCCCCTTGCAGCGTGTCTTGATCTCCCAGCAACGGCGCCGTAAATTTGCTTGATGCGTGTAATTGACACGTCCGTTGGGAACCCCAAGAGGAAGGTGTGATGCGCACAGCGGCAAGTTTCCTCGCAAGAAACCAAGGTTTAATCGAACCAGTAGGAGTCAAGAAGCACGTTGAAGGTTGATGGCGGCGGGATGTAGTGCGGCGCAACACCGGAGATTCCGCGCCAACATGGAACCCGCACAACACAACCAAAGTACTTTGCCCCAACGAAACAGATGAGGTTGTCAATCTCACCGGCTTGCTCGTAACAAAGGATTAACCGTATTGTGTGGAAGATGATTGTTTGCAGAGAAAACAAGTAAAACAAGTATTGCAGCAGATTTGTATTTCAAGTATTAAAAGAATGGACCGGGGTCCACAGCTCACTAGAGGTGTCTCTCCCATAAGATAAAAGCATGTTGGGTGAACAAATTACAGTCGGGCAATTGACAAATAGAGAGGGCATAACAATGCACATACATGTCATGATAAGTACAGTGAGATTTAATTGGGCATTACGACAAAGTACATAGACCGCCATCCAACCGCATCTATGCCTAAAAAGTCCACCTTCGAGGTTATCGTCCGAACCCCTTCCAAGTATTAAGTTGCTAAACAACAGACAATTGCATTAAGTATGGTGCGTAATGTAATCAATAACTACATCCTCGGACATAGCATCAATGTTTTATCCCTAGTGGCAACAAAGACAACACAACCTTAGGGGTTTCGTCACTCCCCGAGTGTCAATGCGAGCATGAACCCACTATCGAGCATAAATACTCCCTCTTGGAGTTACTAGCATCAACTTGGCCAGAGCCTCTACTAATAACGGAGAGCATGCAAGATCATAAACAACACATAGGTAATAACTTGATAATTAACATAACATGGTATTCTCTATCCATCGGATCCCGACAAACACAACATATAGTATTACGGATAGATGATCTTGATCATGTTAGGCAGCTCACAAGATCCAACAATGAAGCACAATGAGGAGAAGACAACCATCTAGCTACTGCTATGGACCCATAGTCCAGGGGTGAACTACTCACTCATCACTCCGGAGGCGACCATGGCGGTGTAGAGTCCTCCCGGGAGATGAATCCCCTCTCCGGCAGGGTGCCGGAGGAGATCTCCGTAATCCCCCGAGATGGGATTGGCGGCGGCGGCGTCTCGGCAAGGTTTTCCGTATCGTGGTTTTTCGCATCGTGGGTTTCGCGACGGAGGCTTTAAGTAGGCGGAAGGGCAACGTGGGGGGCCACACGGGGCCCCACACTACAGGTCGGCGCGGCCAAGACCTGGGCCGCGCCGCCCTATAGTGTCGGCCCTCGTGGCCCCACTTCGACTCCTCTTCGGTCTTCTGGAAGCTTCGTGGCAAAATAGGACCCTGGGTCTTGATTTCGTCCAATTCCGAGAATATTTCGTTACTAGGATTTCTGAAACCAAAAACAGCAGAAAACAAGCAATCGGCTCTTCGGCATCTTGTTAATAGGTTAGTTCCAGAAAATGCACGAATATGACATAAAGTGTGCATAAAACATGTAGGTATCATCAATAATGTGGCATGGAACATAAGAAATTATCGATACGTTGGAGACGTATCACAGTCCTAACGACATGATTACACCTGGGCAGCGAAAACTGCAATCTCGCCCAGTCCATCGCCGAAGAAGGCTCCCTACCTCCTCGTCATGGTTCGAAGGACGCCGTACCGTCGGCCGATGACAGCGCTCTCCCTGAGCCTAAATGGGAAATGCAGCCGATACGGGTTGATGACTCAATTGAAGCCTCAACCCCTGCCTCCGATTCTCCAAGGAGGATAGGCGACCATGATAAGGATGCGCAGCGGCGGTGCAGGGCGGTACGCCGGCGGTAAGAAGGGCTCCCAACGGTTGCCGACGCCTAAGGGAGCACCGCCTCTTTGCACCCTTTTTCCTTGGCCTGCCTTGGTGAAATAGGGGAGCCATCCCCTTGTAGATGGCACACAATGGGACACAAAATCGTGATAGTGCCTGGCGTCCTCCAAAATTAGGGGCTCTTCTCTTTTTATAGACTTTGACAATGTATCTTGACCATGATATCCAAGCCCCCTTTGAGGCAAGAGCTCAAGGGTACCTCTAGAAACTTTTTAGGGTCTCCTCTCTGTCCCCCAAAAATCACTCAAACAAAACTTTTTTGGTTTTTCTCATTATACATATGGTTTGATTTAGCTACATTGTCATACGAATATGGATGCAAACATTTACTTTTTTGAATAATATAAGTGAGGACTTACACCGTATCATAAAAATGAAACAAATTAAGCAACACAAAACATTTACAAAGTTTAGAGCTACATCTCACTTCCAATTATTTATTATTGACTTGAAAGTTACAATCAGGGGCCAAAACAGGCCCTAGTTAAGTTGGGTTATTGACTCAAATGAAAAATCCTTTAGAATGTCTCTCCCAAAAAAATGAGGAATACACCAATTGGCTCAATCTGTGGACCTGGCCATTCCATGTTTACATTGCCTCCCCTGATGATATTCATTTTTTCTAGCCATATGTTAAATCTTTACAAAGATGACAGTACTAACTTGACATATAAAACTAAAGATGTGTTATTGTCAATGTAACGGTACATCAATGTTAATAAATTTGTACCACAAAATTGGAGATGTTCCTTTGCATGAAATGTATTGAATTATTATAATGAATTAACATATACTTAAGTTTTTTTTAATGTGGATCAAATTACACATTCTTGTCAATATATACTTTTAAGTATTGTTTTATGACGGTGTTATTGTCCTAACTTCATAAACTTAATAATTTTCCTATAATTATCTTCTTCACCTTACACTTACAAACTATCAATCATGAGATAAGACAATTTCTAATGATTATTTATAAACAAATTCTCTATCGCACGAGAAATAACAATACTTACGAAATATAACTTTTTCTCAACATACTAACCAAGGAGAGAATCTTGTCTGGGTATTTCCTCGTTTTTTCTTATAAGTGAGGAATTCTTATCCGAAATACTTTTGTACACCCACGCATGGGTGTGGGTGTTTCTATCACCGTTCATTTATTCCTCGAGATTCATGCACCATGGTAGATAGAAAGATTCCTTTCTCTCTCCTCTTTTTATCCGAATCTTAAAGCACAATGAACGGTGACGGAAACACCCACATCCATGCGTGGGTGTACAAAATCCACTCTCGAATTCTTATCCTACTTAATAAAAAATTCTCTAAGGAGAACTAAGGGTAAACAAGATTGTGCACCAATCTCTAATGCTCTATAAAGAAACCTAGCAAAAAATGCAAAACATGATGGGCTTATCGATGTTAGCCACCACCAGCCCGGCCCCATCGGCCGACAATAGAATCTGCCACTACTCGTCATGTTGTGGTTTAAATGTGGCATGAAAGTTAAAATATAGGACCACGATAGGCCGGATGCAAATTATAGGTCCAAACCTATTTTTTTACATATCTTGCAAAAAAAAACTACGAAGGCATTAATTGGGTTGGGCTCTTCGGGCCACGTGTTACATTCCTTCAAAAGTTGCCGCATGTAATTGATTTTTTTTCCAGTTCTAAGTTCATGCTTTATGAATGATTATATGAACTTTGCTACAATAGAGCTAAAGATGTGCCATGATCAACATTAACTTGCTATAACATAGCTAAAGATGTGCCATGATCAATATATCAGTACATCAATGTTAATACATTCATACTGTTTTCTTTGCATGATATGTAAGTGATTATTAGCATATATTATCATATTTTGATATTTTTCTGTGTGGATATAATTACACATTCTTGTCAATATATACTCTGTAAGAACTGTTTTATGCTGATGTTATATAGTCCTAACTTCATAAAACAAATAGTTGCTAGATGATTTTGTTTGAGCGGTAGTTGTGGGATAATTATTTTGTATTTCTCATACTTACAAAATATCAATAATGTAACTCTCTCCGTCTCAGTTTACTAGTCTTCTCCGTATCCCTAGGTCGCCAATTTAACCTATATAATTTAAATTATATGATACAAAAATTATATTATTAGAAAATAGAACATCTAAAATTTCTAATGATATAATTTTTATAACATATAACCTAGGGATACGCGCACGCCTAATAAACTGTGAGAGAGGGAGTAAGAAGGTTCTGATCTCAACTTAGAAATAGTTTTTGCTATGTCTCAAGAGAAATAACAATACGTTGAAATATACCATTTCTCGACATATTAACCATGGAAAAGGATTGTGTATGGGATCGTCTCTCGGCTGAATGTTTCGCTCATAGACAGATTATCCGTTGGAATTATGGCGGCTGTCATCAAGCACTTGGTGAGAGGCTTTGCATTGGTTTCTCTCTGTAACGTGAAGTGTGTTCTTAATGAGGCGGCACATCTTTTAGCTAAGTCTAGTGAAGATGTAAACTCTAAATATTCAAAAAAAAGAATATGTAAACTCTAGTTCAGTTTTCTTTTCTGTTTTAGATTTTATCCGGAAAATAATTTGTATTAATGTCATAATAAAAAGGAGACCATGCACCAAATCTGTAAAATGCTCTGCAACGAAACACAGCAAAAATGCAAAACTGGATGGGCTTTCCGGCGTTTAGCCACCGGCGGGCGGCGGCACGGACCCCACCAGTCAGCGACACGGCACTACTAGTATGTCGCTACGGGAACCCAGCGCCGGATCCCCAAAGTTTTAGACAGGAGCAGAGAGGGGAAGGAAGGAAGAGCCGACAGGGAGAGCACTCAGGCAGGCGCCGCGCGCTCACTCGCCTCCGCATCTCGGAGCTGGTCTCGCCGCCGGAGTGGTGAGCGAAGCCGAGCTCCCGCGGCGGCCCCCCCATGGAGCCCAAGGCCCCGGCCGCCCCGCACGGCGACGGGCCGCCGGCGGAGGCCCCCCGCCGCCGCGGCGGCGGCGGCAAGCGCAAGGCGGCGGGGTCGTCGTTCACGCCGTCCAAGCGGCACGCCAAGGAGCGCAACGCCTCCTACAACGTGCCCCAGCACCTGCTCCACAGCGGGCCGCTCACCCGCGCCGCGCGCCACTCGCCGCACAAGCTCTCGGGCGCGCCGCCGGATGCGGCCCCCGCGGCGACCGGGGCCGGCGGATCGGGGAAGGTCGAGGGCGACGCGATTCGGCTCGACGGGGAGCAGACCCCCGCCGAGGAAGCGCCGCTGGTGGACGAGGCGTTCGAGGCCGTTCGATCCCGCGACGCCGGCGTCCATGTGGTCCCCACCTTTGCCGGTGAGCCCTCTCCCCGCGTGCAGTTGCTCGATCTCTCGTCTGGGCTCGTGAATCCCGAATTTCTTGTTCCGGGTGGCGAATTGCTGAAACACGACTGTTTGAGTAGAAGCGTTCGGTAAAATTGCTGGTTCACTCTGAATGCTTCCCTGCTATTTAAATACTTTATACCATAACGAATCCTTAGCACATAGCAGCCAAGTGCAATCCAGTGGTTAACCTTGCTGCCCCGGGTAACCTAAATTAGGACGCCTACTCTGAAAAATGATGTGTTAGTTGTAGTTTTCCTGGGTAGATGTAGCTCAATCTGAGTGCATGCTCATTCTGTTCATTTACCTGCTTGAGATAAGAATTTATTGCTATGTTGCCTTTATTACTTCTAGTCTGTAGTGGTGAACTGTTAATAATGTGTATTTGCCCTTTTCCTGCTGTGTGCAAATGATGAGGTGAGTACCCACTATCTCTTTCGTCCTTGTGCTTGGTTTATTGCTTGTTATCTTTTGGGATATATTTGCTCTTGTAAGTATTTTAAACATAGGATAGGACAGCCTTCTTACATTACCACATAAGAGGAATAACATCTGTGGTAAATCTTAATAACATATAAGAGAAAGCACAGTGGCAGATCTTGATAATACAGCAAACAGCTGTCTCTTGCGTAATTGAAGTATGCCAGTAACAATGTACAACACTGACTAATACTGGCATAAACAATTTATTTCTTTGGTATATTGCCTTTGTCTGTTGAGGCATATAACAAGTAGCTACCAGTTTATGTTATTGAGTTTTGCAGACTCTCTATTTTCCTGAAATGTGTAGTTCTTCTATTCAAACGTCAAAACATGCCAGCATCATTTCTTCAGAACTAAAATATTTAGCAGAAAATATGTTCTATTGTTTCCTGCTGCCTTTCAAGTTTCCCACCCTAATAGTTAGGAGTGACCCTTGCATGTTCTCCTTTTTTTGTTGTTCAAAACGATTTTTCTTTTGAAACTAAACCCAAAAGATATCGGGCGAACACTCCCTAGATCGCCCCGCAGCGCGACGCCCTCAGGCCCGTCTAATTTTAGAAGCGGACGGTGATGCCAGATTCGGAGGGAAAAAAATTAACAAGAAAGTTGCCTGCCGGGGCCCACAGAAAATTTAGCCTGGCAACTTCTTTTTTTGGTCACGCTGGGGGCATAATTCTGGCACGTCTGCATGCTATGAAGGTCCAAACTAGAAGTTGCACAATAATAAATCATTTACTTCTACAGGATGGTTTTCGTGGAAGGACATCCACCCAGTCGAGAAGCAAACATTGTCTTCGTTCTTTAATGGCAAATCTGAGAAGCGGACACCGGAGATTTACTCGGGGATTAGAAATTCCATTGTGATGAAATTTCATGCAAATCCTCAGCTGCAGCTGGAGTCCAAAGATTTAGCTGAGATATCAATTGGGGAGGCCGATGCTCGACAGGAAGTGTTTGATTTCTTGGATCACTGGGGCCTGATCAATTTCCACCCTTTTCCACCCGCTGGCATAGAGGAGACTAAGCCAGAGGAGAGCCAAAGTGATTCTCCCAATGAGGACAAAGCGTCTGTTATTGAGAAGCTGTTTAAATTTGAACCTATTCAGTCATATATGATCCCTTTACCAAAGAAAGGGGAGGTGGAAATTCCAGCCCCTCTGCCTTCATTTCTTCCTGATCCTGTACTAGTGGAAGATGTGGTTGCAGCAGCTGAGCCTTCTGTTGAGTACCACTGCAACTCCTGTTCAGTTGATTGCTCAGGCAAGCGCTACCATTGCCGGACCCAGGTTAGCATTTTTTTTTTCTGTTTTAGTGTCACGTCCCTGCTGAAATATTGCTATATCACCATTATGTTATGTCACCTTTTTTTACGGGAAAGCTTTAGGAAAACCCCCGAGAATATACTAACATGTATTAATAAGACAAATATACTGTTTAAAATTGACCATGGGAGTATAGGAAATACTATGCCAAAATTTAGCCTTCAAAGACACTGATTCTTCTCATGAAATGCAGATTATAGTCATCATCCCAATGTACTGTACCTTGTGGTTCATTTTAAGAATGGTTGTATTGATATTATTATTTTATTTCTACAGGCAGATTTTGACCTGTGTTCTAACTGCTACAACGAAGAAAAATTCGATCCAGGCATGTCCAAAACTGATTTCATCCTTATGGATTCGGCAGAAGTTTCTGGTGCTCGTGGTACTAGTTGGACTGATGAGGAGACATTGCTTCTTTTAGAAGCTTTGGAAATTTTTGGTGGAAAATGGGCTGAGATTGCCGAGCATGTTGCTACGAAAACAAAAACACAGTGCATGTTACACTTTCTTCAAATGCAAATTGAGGACAGCTTTCATGGTGATGAAGATGTTCACCAAAATATCCATGAAAGCAAGCAAGCCTTGGTGGAAAAAGGCACCCCTGAAGTACCTGATAAAATGGAAGTTGAAGAGAAAATTGAAGGAAAAGATACAGAGGATGAGAAGCCTTCAGAGAAAACGGAAGGCAATAATGCAGAAGCAAAAACAGAAGAAGGAACTCCTGTGGAAGATAAAGATACCAATAATTCAGCTGGTGTAGATTCAGTTGCAGTTCCAAACGCTGATGATCCAAAACCATCTTCTGACGCTGATCTAGCAAAGGAAGATCCTGTTAATCCTGATACTTCTGACAAAAATGCGTCAAATGTTGCTACCGATGCTTCTGGTGAAAATGCATCAAACGTTGCTACCGATACTTCTGGTGAAAATGCATCAAACGTTGCTACCGATGCTTCTGGTGAAAATGCATCAAACGATGCTATTGATATCCTGAAATCTGCATTCGAGGCCGTCGGTCACTTCCCAGGAGATGAAGGTTCATTTGCTGATGCAGGGAATCCTGTTATGGCACTGGTAAGTACTGTCTTGTACCCTTGGACATCTTTACTCACTATACAGTATTTTTTACCCTTAGGTCTTTCAAATGTCTTGTGCAGGCAGCATTTTTGGCTGGTCTTGTCGAAGATGACAATGCTACCACTTCTTGCCGTAGTTCACTAAAAGCCATATCGGAGGATCCTCCTGCACTCCAGTTGGCAAGTAGACACTGTTATATTCTTGAAGATCCACCGAGTGATCTGAAAGACTTTTTTGTCACTGTAAGGTAAGCAATGCTTTTACTTGTGTAATATGCTATTGTAAGATTATGCTGATGGGGTCAACAAAATTTGCAGTAATGAAATTAAAGATGGTGATCAAGCAAAAGATGAAGATATGATTATAGATTCAACTGGTACTGAGAAAAAGGATATTAATGAAAAGGAAGAAAATACTCTGCCAGTGGAAAAGCAAAACAGTCCATCCAGTTCACCAAAAGATCATAAAGAATCAGATAATAAGAATGTGTCTTGCGATGATGAAGTTCCCTCTGTGGAGCCTAAATCCAGTAATGTTAAGGAGTCAGGTGATCCAATTCCTCTGGTGGGTAAGAGTGCATCCAATGACACAGAAGGTTCATTAAGTACGAAAGATTCAGTTGCTCCACAAGATAATGCAAATGGATGTGGTTTGTTAGCTTCTCAAGAGGCAGTTGCAGGAAGTACTACAGTTGCATCTAATCCTGAAGAGGACAAACCAAGTTCTGAAGTGGAGCCAGATGATGATTCGTCTGCAAATGGCAAGATCGAGCTTAATAAGACCGAAGATGCAGTTGGTGCCCCAACTATTGTACAAGAAGACGAGAAAAGCCAAACATTGGGGAATAGCAAAATGGAAGGTACTTCATTTATATTACTCCTGTAAGACCTTTTAGATATTTTAAAGTGGAGGACCAAAACGAGTGAACTTACACACTAAAATCTGTCTAGATACATGCATTTACGAAAAAAGCTAAAAGGTCTTACATTAGTGAAGGGAGTAAGTTTATACGGAAAGTCTGAAATTATCTCTATAAAGCGGGGCAGCCCGGTGTGTGAAGATCCTGCTTTGCGCGGGGTCTGGGGAAGGGTCGGACCACATTGGGTCATTGTACGCAGCCTTTCTTTGCAATTTTTGCAAGAGGCTGTTTCCACGACTTGAACCCGTGACCTCCTGATCACAAGGCAACCGCCTTACCACTGCGCCAAGGCAACCTGCCAATAATAAGCATGCAATTTCAATCAGCATTCTCTGTAGTTAATGCCTATCAATATTCACTAATCCAAAATTTACTTACATGAGTTGTACACGTAAGCAGTTAAGTTGTTTTGATAATGTTTGGTAAGGTTCTTCACATCCCCATGTGCCCATCATAAAATTGTTACCATGTCGTCAGATTGAGCTGCTGCTTCTTAGCAAGACCTGCTAAATCCAGATATATGACTTACTAATGTAGTATTGTAGCCTTGGAAATATGTGGTTTGTTTTTCCTGTGCTGTTAATTACCATCCCATTCCATAGCAATTAGCACCTACCAAAATATGGATGTGGAAGTGGGAAATGGAATTCTAAATAGTTTAGTTGCTTGAACCATTCCATTGTGTGTCAACAACTTATTTGTTTTATTAAAAAATATGTTCATGTGGTTATTTTGTTTACTTTCCCTTCAGTTAGATGATTAGTGCAGTCACTTCTATTCTTTTGCTTCCCTTCTTGATCTTTGAGTTCCCAAACCTAATCACTCTCTGGTACATCCGTATTCCCAAATATATATACCAACTGTCTCCTGCAAGAAAGGCCTGAGAAGGGCTTTGTGATATCAGACCACTGTGGAGTAAACGTAAGAATCGTGAAAATTAGAAAATACAGTCGTTAAGGGGATCGGGATTTAGAAAGCAGATTTTGCGTCATTCATCTGTCAATCCTCATGGTGGTTCAGTTTCTCATCAGCTGATTTCCACTTCTCTGGTATCTCTTATCTTGCAGAACTTAATGGTGCCGAAATCGTCCCTGCCGATGCTGAGAAGGGCTCAGGAGTGACCGCCAAACCTGATGATTCCCTAACTCGGCTAAAACGAGCAGCAGCGACTGCTATTTCAGCTGCTGCTGTGAAGGCTAAGCTCCTTGCTGAGCAGGAGGAAGATCAAATTCGAAGGCTAGCTGCACTGGTGGTTGAAAAGCTGGTACGCAGAAAATTTTACTCAACAGATTGTCGATGCTTAAATGATGATCCCTCCAGTGTTTGGCGCCGGTTATAACCGCAAGATATATATTTTTCATGCAGCTGCAGAAGACGGAGGCGAAGATGTCATTATTTGCCGATGTGGAGCAAGTGGCCCTCCGAACAAGAGAATACACCGAAAAAACCAGAAAGAAGCTTCTGATGGAGAGGAACGCTATAATCGCTGCCCGCATGGGTGCTTTGCCATCTAGGCCGAACCAGCATGGTGTTGCTGGGAACAGATTGCCACCTGGATATGGCGCCCCTGCAGTAAGACCACCAAACGCGATGCCCCGGCCCAGCAGCTGAGTCCATGAGCTTGACCTTGTATACCGCTGATTCTTTTAGAAGCACGCCTTAAACCAATCAGGCATAAGTTATATGTTGTTGTTGTTGTTGTTGTTGTAGCATTCTTGTAGGAGCATACAGTATGGTGATCTGTATAACGGTTGCTATGAAAGAAGTCGCCATTTTCTCTTTAAATGTGATGTTCTCTCCGTTCATTCTGCTTATGATTTAGACTATAGACTGAAGTTACCTAAAGAGTATGCGGGCTTGCCGAGTGCTGCTCTTGTAAAGGGGCAGTGGTAAAACTTCATACGGTGTTGCATTTTCTTGGTCTCCTTGCCAGCAAAGTTGGTGTAAATGTTTGTTTTCTGCTCCTTCCCTAGGCTTTGCCAGAAGAAGTAAACATGCTTTTTTTGCGAAGAAGTAAACATGCTTGGTACTACTTCGTCCGAGATCAGTTAAGTTAAGTCATAAGAAACACCGCATACAACCAATATACTCCCTCCGTCCCTGAACTAGGGAGTAATACTTTTTGTCAGTTTTATTGTCTCTTCCTGTTCCGTTTCTCCGTTTCACTAAATCCGTACGTGGCACGCTGCAGAACAACTCAAATCTCATTGCATATGGCATAAGCTCAGTTACCAATATGTTACTTTCTTCGTTAACTATTATAAGATGTTTTAGACATTTAGATATGAACCGAATGAGTGAACATACGTACTGAAACACGTATAGATACATACACTTTTTAAAGAAAACTGAAACATATTGTAGTAGTGAACGGATGGAGTAGTAGCTATTTAGTTTATCAATAATAATTTGTCATAGGAGTTCATTACTCTTGTGTCTTGTGCTAGCTTCACATTTCACAAGCCCACAATGCTCTATTCTAGGGCTCATGCATAACACCCCGCACATTTTTCTTTTTAAGGTTATAACGCCTTGCATATATGACTCTTTTTTTGCAGGTAATACATGTCTCGTTCATAAAATAAAGTTCAAGTTACAAGCCACGTAAACATCGACCTGAACTGAAAAGATAGGAAACCCCTAGCTTTTACAAAAAAGGACTCTCAGCCAAAAAAGGAAAATTACAATCCAGGCGAAGAATCCCATTAGCAAAAAACCAAAGTGTGTCACTCGCCTCCGGCACCACCGTAGCAGACACCCAAGGGAAAGTGGACATATCACCTTTTCACCCAACCTCGACGCGTCTCCATCGCTGATCTGCAACTTTGTGGACTTTCAATGTAGCTTGCCAAATGCAAAGCCATTGCCGTTGAAAGAATCAGACCGGGGCAGCACCCAGACACACCCTCGAACTCAGATCTTGCATCCCCACCCACGCGCGACGACGTCGGAGGAGAAAACTAGGCCTGCCAACCTCTAATCGTGAACCTAGTACAAGTTTCACCATCTTCAAGGTGTCAGCAAACAGTCACCTGCATGCACTCCTGAACAACCCCCGAGCTCCGCTCCTGCGCTGGAGCGAGCGCCATCGCAACGGCGAGCCCGAGGACACAACTCCACCACAAGGATGTGTTGAAATATTGGGCCCACTTTTAGTGGCCCAAATTAGATTTCAGTTTTTCCTATAAATCTCAAAGCCCACATAGTGGCAGCCTTGTGAGTTTGAGCCCAAGTTGGTGGCAGCTCACTAGGGAGTGGCAAGAGGTGGGAAGTTTAGTCCCACATGGAAAGTTGGGAGGAAGTTAGACCACCTTATAAGGTGGGTTGTTCCACCACTAGTAAGTGAGTGAGAATAGGAGTGCTACACGCGCGCTCCTCCTCCTCCTCGCTCGCTCGTCTCGACTCGACTCGACTCGACTCGACACGTCACGACGCGCGCCGCGCTCGTGGTGAGTGGATTGAGCCTCGAGCCGAGACTTTCCTTACTTTTTGCGGCTCGAGGAAAACGAACGGAGTCCTAGACGGACGCGTCGCAGTTAGTCGGTTCGGGTCGCTCCCGGATCGTGGGCTATCTGTAACCGACTCGAAACGTTCGTGCGACGTGGGCGTGGCCCACGTTGCCTAGGGTTTCCCGAGCCTATATAGTCTCCTGCCCGGCTACCGCATAATCACATAAAATACACGAGTTAGGGTTTCCACCTCTCTCTGCTTGCGCCGCCATCGTAGCCTACTCCATCCCGCGCGCCGACGTGCATCGGCGAACGGGAGAGCAGGTCTCCGGAACCACTCGTCCTTGCGATCCTGTACGGGAGAGGGCGAATTAGGTTTTGGGAAGCGCTCGCGCGGCCGCTCAAGCTCTTCATCACGGGTCGCCTTCCGTCCAAGTCGGGCGGTGCTGCCTACCGTCGTCTTCAACGCCGTCTACTTCGACCCGTCGTCCCCGTCATCAACAACGTTGTCATCAACAACGTTACTGCTGCGACATCATCTGCTACACCTCCACCGCCACCTCCACCAGATCGGTACGTGCGACATATCTCGATCTGTTTACCGATGGATGTTGTACTGTTTGCTATGCTACTGTCCATGTTGATCACTACATCTAGTATGTTCGAGTTTCACATGTTAGTAGTTATTGTCGTCATGCTTAATATTCTGGAATTAATCATGGAAATTGTGCCTAATTCTCCAACAATCCAAAAACCTAATTGTAGGCAATTTCCGAGTTAACAATGGCTGGTTTTTCCGATGCACCGAGGCCGGATAAGTTTACCGGTGTGCACTTTAAGAGATGGCAGTATAAGGCCATGCTGCGGCTTACTCATCCGAAAGTGTTCGAAGTTACTGATGGTTTACCCGAAGGAACTATATCGACCAAGATCGAGAACAAGTTCAAGGAAAACAATACTCTCTTCGTCGGATGCGTTACGAGTATTCTTGCCGATCGTCCGTGTGATGTGTACATGCACTTAACGAGATGGTAAAGAGCTACGGGATGCACTGAATGCTAAGTTCGGTGCAACCGATGCGGGCGATGAACTGTACATCATGGAGAGCTTCCATGACATCGGGATGGTTAACAACCGTTACGTAGTCGAACAAGCTCATGAGATACGGTGCATTGCGAAAGAGCTTGAACTCCTTAAGTGTGCCTTACCGACAAGTTTGTGGCTGGATGCATCATCGCTAAGTTGCCCCCTTCATGGAGGAACTTTGCCACAACTCTCAAACACAAGAGACAGGGAGATATCGGTTGAAAATCGATAGCGTCTCTTGATGTTGAGGAGAAAGCTCGGGCTAAGGATAATGCGAGAAAGGAGAGGGTCGATCTAGCGCCAACATGGTGCGGAAGAAACCCTACAGCAAGAACAAAGGGAATAACAAGCCCTCCTTCAATAAGCCTATGAAGACTACAACCTTCAAGAAGAAGAAGATGATAAACAAAGCGGATCCGAGCTGCTTTACCTGTGGAGAGGCTGGCCACTTTTCTAAGGACTGTCCGGAGAGGGCGGACCGCAAGAAAAAGGGGAGGCAAGTCAACACGGTGACCGCTAGCAATGCTGATGGGTACGGTAATCTCTTTACTTGTTCTTTCGGTATTTCAATCTCCATGTTGGTGGATTGATACGGGTGCTAATGTTCATGTGTGTGCTGACATATCCATGTTCACTTCTTACCGAGTCGCCCGGGATTCTTCCGTCTTGATGGGGAATGGGTCACATGCTTCGTTCGTGGTGTTGGCACGGTAGATGCGAAGTTCACTTCGGGAAGATCGTGCGGGCGAGGAACGTGCGGCATGTCCCTACTATGAACAAGAATCTCGTTAGCGGCTCCCTTCTATGCGAGAGATGGGTTTAAGGTTGTTTTAGAGTCGAATAAAGTAGTTGTTTCCAAGTTTGGACAATTTATTGGTAAAGGCTATGAGTGCGGAGGCTTGTTCCGCTTTTCGCTTTCGATTTCGGTAATAAGTACTGTGAACCATATTTGTGGCAATGTTAGTGATGATACCGGTGTTTGGCATTCTCGTTTATGTCACATTAGTTTTGGTTTAATGTCTCGGCTATCCGAGTTTAAGTTTAATTCCGAATTTTACCATTGCCAAAGGTTCTAAGTGCCATAGTTGTGTGCAATCAAAGCAACCTCGGAAGCCTCACAAGGCGGCCGAGGAGAGAAACTTGGCACCTCTAGAACTCATACATTCGATCTATGCGAGATGAATGGTGTGTTGACAAAAGGTGGAAAGAGATATTTCATGACATTGATTGATGATGCGACTAGATTTTGCTATGTTTATTTGTTGCGAACTAAAGATGAAGCTTTAGACTACTTTAAAATTTATAAGGCCGAAGTTGAAAATCAACTAGAGAGAAAGATCAAACGTCTTAGGTCGGATCGTGGTGGCGAATATTTTCCTAAAATCTTTGATGAATTCTGTGAGGAACATGGCATTATTCATGAGAGGACGCCTCCCTATTCACCCCAATCAAACGGGGTTGCCGAGAGGAAAAACCGCACGCTGACTGACTTGGTGAATTCCATGTTAGCCACTCGCTGGTTTATCTAAGGCATGGTGGGGGAGGCTTTATTGACTTCATGTCATGTCTCGAATAGAGTTCCTAACAAGAATAAAGATAAAACCCCTTACGAGGAGTGGGCTGGGAGAAAACCATCACTTTCGTATTTGCGCACATGGGGATGTTTGGCGAAAGTCAATATTCCAATTACTAAGAAGCGCAAACTTGGACCAAAGACAGTGGATTGTATCTTTCTAGGTTATGCTCCTCGGAGTGTAGGATATAGATTTTTAGTAGTTCAATCCGAGGTACCGATATGCATGTTGATACTATTATGGAATCTCGTGATGCAACATTTTTTGAGAATATGTTTCCTATGAAAGATATGCATAGCATTGCTAGAATTTCTACTGAGATAATTCCCGAGTCTAGTACATCTAATGAGTATTTTGAACAATCACATGAGAATGTTATTGAGAAGGATGACAATGAAGCTCCTAAACGGAGCAAGAGACGAAGGATTGAAAAATCCTTTGGTGATGATTTCATTGTGTACCTTGTGGATGATACTCCCACGTCCATTGCAGAGGCATATGCATCTCCGGATGCGAGATGAGCTGGAAAGAAGCTGTCCATAATGAGATGGACTCGATTCTTTCTAATGGAACTTGGGAGCTATCAGAACGACCCCATGGATGCAAGCCTGTGGGCTGCAAATGGGTGTTCAAGAAGAAGCTAAGACCTGATGGTACTATTGAGAAGTACAAGGCGCGGCTTGTAGCTAAAGGCTACACGCAGAGAGAAGGCGAAGATTACTTCGACACCTATTCACCTGTCGCTAGACTTACCACCATTCGAGTACTACTGTCCATGGCTGCCTCCTATGGTCTTATCGTTCATCAAATGGACGTAAAGACAGCTTTTCTTAATGGAGAGTTGGAAGAGGAAATCTATATGGATCAGCCTGATGGGTTCGTAGTAAAAGGTGAAGAAAGAAAGGTGTGCAAGTTGCTGAAATCTTTATATGGCCTGAAACAAGCACCTAAGCAATGGCATGAGAAGTTTGACAGAACTTTGACTTCTGTAGGCTTTGTTGTCAATGAGGCTGACAAGTGTGTTTACTATCGCCATGGTGGGGGCGAAGGTGTTATACTATGTTTGTATGTGGATGATATTCTGATCTTTGGTACAAACATGAAAA
>NC_061510.1:357120657-357169448 GCF_022539505.1 Lolium rigidum | reverse complement strand
AGGGCGGCACCCCGCTTGATCATTGTTTAGTAGATCCGATCCGTTATGATTGCTCCTTGTTCTTCAAGGATTAGTTTAATATCTGCATTGTTAGGCCTTACAAAGGGTTGGAGGATCCAGCGGCGTGTAGGGTGTCGTTTGCTAGCCCTAGACAGGACGTTCCGAGGATCAACCTCGTGTTGGTTTTTAGGCCCTGTCTAGGATCGGCTTACGATCACCGTACGCGAGCGCGAGGCCCAATCACGAGTAGGATGTTCCGATTGTGCGGTGAAAACCCCGAATCGTAGTAGGTCGCTTTAGCTTTATCTTGATCAAGCAGGACCACCATCCGATCGTACACCTCGTACGTATCATGGGTGGATCGGCTCTTTGAGCCGATTCACAGGACAACCTCGAGAGCCGATCGAGGCTCGTATTTAACGTTTACGTGTATGCCATGCAGGAAACTAAGCGAGGCATCATCCAACACCTTCCCGACCAGGTATAGGTTAGGTGGCACGCCCTTGCGACAAGCATCGGACGTGTGTGCGGAAGGCTTTGCGGGCCGTCGCTCGGAGGGACCAGGGCCAGCCGCGAGTCCCGGGAGATTCCCGGCTCTACGGTGTTGCCCGTCGCTGCCCGCCGGTGGGTTTCTGACCGCAACACATTCTGGCACGCCCGGTGGGACAATCTTCGACATCCACCGCATCGCCATCTACATCCGAGATGGCGGAAGGCACTCCGGTCAAGTACGAGGATCTGACTGAGAAGCTCAAAAAGAAGCATGACGAGATCAAAGCAGTCCTCGAAGCCGACCTCATCGGCTCTTTCCACAGAACCCGCTCCCATGGCATCAGGTGGAAAGGGTTCTCACCTGAAGGCGCGCTCGATGGAGTGGACCCGTCCTCCCCGTCGAAGAACGCACCAGGTCGCCGCGTCAGGAGATCAACTTCATGGTGGCTCATTCGCTGCACCGCCACTCCGAGAGCCTCGGTGAACACTATGGAGCGTGTCGCTCGCGCGTGATCCAGAAATCATGAGCCACCGGTATTCTCCGTCAGGACCAGCTCGGGGACTTACCAAGGAGAGATGCCACTCCGGTCCCGTCCGCCGCCGCCGTTCGCGTTGGCAGCACCGGAAGTGCCGAATTCATCGGCATACGTCGTCTACAAGATTGGTGGTGACCCTAGTGACTACCAATTCTTACATGAGGCGCCCAAGGAGATCCCCCACGGATACACGTGCGCATACGTGCCGGACCGTAGTAACTCGGGCACTCTCAAACCAGAGCTACAACAGCGGGGACTTCGGAACAGACGAGGAGGAACGTCGGGAACAGCATCTTGAGAAGCGTACGTGGCTAGCTAAGTACGCCACTCCGACAAACCTCTAGAGCTCAGCTCCTGCAGCTTGGCTCGAGTTGGAAAAGCAAGCATGGCTGGCTAAGTATGCCACCCCGGCGAACCTTCGTAGTTCGACGCCCGCAGCCCATCACCACGGATCAGATTTGTACAATTCGAAAGACCAGTTCGGCATGATGCCGAAAAGGAGGACAATCGGCTATACCAAGCCGTACCCCAACGAGTACGAATTGATCCCTCTACCACCCAAATATCGGCTCCCTGACTTCACAAAGTTTAGTGGATCAGATGGATCCAGCTCCATCGAGCATGTGAGCCGATATTTGGCACAGCTGGGCACGATCTCAGCATCAGACGAGCTGCGTGTGAGGTTCTTCGCACAGTCCCTCACAGGATCGGCTTTCGGGTGGTACACATCGCTGCCACCAAACTCGATCCGGACTTGGAAGCAGTTGGAAGAGCAGTTCCACATACAGTATCACTCACAGGCTTCCGAGGCTGGCATTGCCGATCTAGCACAAGTACGACAGAAGCGCGGGGAAACAGTGGCAGAATACGTCCAGCGCTTCAGGACCGTTAGGAACAAATGCTATTCGGTTCATGTAAGTGAAAAAGAAGCAGTCGAGTTGGCAGTGGTGGGTCTCTCATCATCGATCAAGGACGTGGCCTCCCAAGCAGACTACCCTTCACTGGCGCACATGGTGCGTAAGCCGTCGACATATGGACAGCGCCACCCAGATGTCTACCAGGATAAATTCAAGCGCGCGGTGGTCCTGGTTGAGGCAGATGAAGACGAAGGTGCTGCGGGAGATCAGGAGGTAGCAGTGGCTGAATGGACTCGGGGGGCAAGCCCCGTGTCCTGTAAGTGGGTTAAGCCACAAAGTCCTTCAAAAGGATTTGACTTCGACGTGACTAAAGCTGAGCAGATTTTCGACCTCTTACTCAAGGAGAAGAAGCTAAAGTTACCCGAAGGCCACAAAATCCCCACGGTGCAAGAGCTGAACGGGAAGCCATACTGCAAATGGCATAACACGTTCACCCACGCCACCAACGATTGCAGGGTGTGGCGTCAACAGGTCCAAATGGCGATAGAACAAGGGCGGCTAATTTTCAGCCAGTACGCCATGAAGGTCGACACACATCCCTTCCCCGCCGTTAACATGGTGGAGTATACTTACCATGGAGGGTGCCAGCCAGATTTTTCGTGCAATATCAACATGGTAGGACCTGGGCACCACTCTGGTAAGGACGGAGATGAGGGCAGCTGCTCTCATAGCAAGGATGCAGAGGAAGCCGCTCCACGCGATCGGCTCCGCCACGATGGCAAGCGCTACATCACAGAGGGAGAAGTAAGGAACGTAAGATATCAGCGACCTCTCTCTGATCACCTCCTCAACAAGTATGTGGGTCAATACGACCAACGCCGGCGATACAACGACGATGATGAAAAGGATCGTCTGGCTAGGGACGACAGGAGACGTCGTCGGCATGATCGCGACGAGGAGCGATATGAGCGCCACGCCGAGGAAAAGTCGAGGGAGCAAGACGACATGGATAGGCACTCGGGACTGCCCCTTCTTCGGACACTGCTGGGATTCGAGAATGAGCCGATTGCCTACAATCGGCAACCGCCCGAATGTAAACAAAAGAAGAAGGATGCAGCTAACGTGTCCGTGTTCAAACGTCTAGGGCCTCTCCCGCCTCGGAACAAGCATGCTGAGTCCGCTCGGGTGGAAGATCTCGAGGAACTAGAGGACGATGATGAAGAAGAAGACAAGTATCATCGGCCAATGTGGTGCCCTGATGGGCTCAGCCGTTCCCAAAAGCGAAGGGTTCAGCGACTACGTGGTTTGGAAGAAGCTGAAAGGCTATACCTGCACACGTTGAGGAAGGCGCGGCCCGATCTGGCCGCTAAAATTCAGCGAACCCTGGACGAAGAAGGTCGGCCACAAAGGAAAGAGTGGCGCCCCAAGCAAAAGAAAGCCGATGATGAGACATCGGCTGGCACAAACATGGTCTTCATCCTTCCAACGGAGTTTAGTGCTCCAGGATTAGACGAAGCACCTGTGGCACAACTTGACTGCGGCCCACGGCCGGTCATCTTTGAGAAGCCACGAGAGAGCATCGACGTGACAAAGGACGGGGTTAGGCTGGTTTTATCCACCGGCCTGACCGTGTAACAAAAGCGACATCGATGGACAAACGTGGCGATGCCGATCCAGGTGATCGGCCCCAAGGATTTATGGAGGAACATTGCAAAACCTTCATCGAGCAAGCAACGTGGAGGCCGATTCCAGCAATCGGCCAAAATTATCCTCACCATACATTCTGCCTGGGTTCAGCATTTGATCCAACAGGGAATACCTGAAGAGCCGATACCATCAAATCCCTTGAAAGAATCGGCTCGGGGGGCACCTAGGTGGATAAAACACGAGGATACGAAGGGGAAGTGTCTTTCAAATGCCCAGCAGCCCAAGATATTCTTTGATGATGGGTATTGAAGTATGGGGGGCGATACATAAATCGGCCGTAAAAATTGGAAATTTTTTAAGCATAGCCGATGCGCAGACATCGACTTAAGGATAGAAAGCCGATGCATGGCCATCGACTCAAGAGGTACAACTGTTATAAGCAGAGGCTCAATGAAGCAGGAAGTGGGTCACGAAGAGAGACTCTAATGGAAGAACTCCTCAATGGAGTGGTTTGGTGGCTCAGATCCTCTCTCCAAGAACCCCCAACTTCTTTTGCAAGAATTTGAGTCCGCAATATCAGTTGGGGCAAGTTTGAGGGATCACAACCCTAACCAATACCAAGGCGCAAGAAGTGGACTGGAAAAGCTCGGGGGGCAGCTCACCCTGAAGGTTCTCTGCTCTGGGGAGCCGATTTTGTTGAAATCGGCTGGCTCTGCATTATGGCTTGGAAGCCGATGGTGGCACATTTGATTGGCTCACTGCTGTTCTCGCCTTGATTGAGGCTCGGGGGGCAACTGACTGCGTAGATATTCTGTTCCTAAGAAGCCGATTGAGATTTCACCGGCTGGCCCTCCATCATAATCTTCTTCGAGGGGATTGGGCAGGTTTTAAGAATATCACTGAATATCTGAATATCCAGAGGTATCCGCTTCAGCGTCAAGTCGTTTCAGCAGTGGTTCTGGGGCTCTCTTAAAGGCGTTGGTCTTCCACATTGTCCACCAGAACTCAAGGGCATCAGTTGGAGAAATGAAGGACTGATGCGTTAGCATCGGCTTATTAGACATTGACCAAGTTCACGGTCACTCCTGGGTCGAAAAAGATGAAGAGCGGATTATGAGGGACCGTTGCGTTGCCATCGGCTCATTGAGCATTGGCTAGGTGATGATTGGCAGAATCAGTATGAGGGGAAATCAGCTAAATTGGCATAAAGAAAATCGGCAGAATCAAGTTAAGGAAAAGTCTTCTTCATTAATAAGAGAGGATTTTTACAATGAAGAGCCGATTGCTCAAGCGAGAAAGAGCAAAAGAAGAGCCGATTGCTCGGGGACTACTAATCCTACATTACTAATCCTCGCTAGCATCATCGTCGGCGTCGGAGTCGCCGTCGGCGCTACCGCCGGAGAATTCCTCGTCGCTACTGCCCCAGCCTTCGGCCGGAGCTTCTTATTCCTCGTCATCATCATCATCCTTGCTGTCCGCCCAAGCGCGGAAGCGCTTCGGCGGCGGGTACCCAGCGGAAGAGGAGGAGTCATCCTCCTCCTCCTCCTCTTCTCCTTCCTCGTCATCACCCTCGTCCTCGCTGTCCGCCCACATGCGAGAGCGCTTCTTCGGCGGAAGCCTGACGGAGGGGGAGGCCTCTGTCTTCTCTACTTCTCCTTCTTTCTCCTCCTTGTCGGAGGAGATGGGGTTCGCCCCGGAGTGGGGGTCGTCTTCATTCTTGCTCTTCGGCGAAGATTGGAGGGGGAGGCCTGAGGGGGAAGAGGAGGAGGAAGACATTGCTACAGGGGAAGAGGGTTTTTGGGCGCCGGTGGACAGAACGAGCAAGGGGATGGAGTGGCGAACCGTTCGGCACGGATAAATAAAGGGGGTGTAGTGGAGATTTAATGCCATGACGGTTCTCGAGGACGTGATGCCGAAATTATCAATTCGTGCGAGAGAAGCCCAGGAGGCGAGGCGAAATGATGGAAGATTCGCGGCAGTTCCGCTCCGCCACGACATGACCCGACGAAAGAAAAGCGTAATGATTTTGGAAATGTCATTTCCAAAACCAGGGGGGCATGTGTTATCACCAGAATTTGACCGGATCAGAGGTGGGCCGCGATTGGAGATGGGCTTGAAGATTATATACGGAAGAAATACGTGAATCGGCCTTATATGCAAAGTTTGGGCTAGTTTGCCTTTGTATCTGTAACATAGTAGATTACGTGTCGGTTAGTTAGAGTTTTACCCGTGCACGGTTAGGTGCACGCCTGAATTAGAAAGTCCCCCGGACTATAAATATGTATCTAGGGTTTATGAAATAAACAACAACCAACGTTCACCACAAACCAATCTCGGCGCATCGCCAACTCCCCGTCTCGAGGGTTTCTTCCGGGTAAGCACCATGCTGCCTAGATCGCATCTTGCGATCTAGGCAGCGACACGTTTATTCGTCTTCCATGCGTTGCTCGTACCGAAGCCTTTTTGATGGCGAGCAACGTATTTATCATAGGTGTTTTAGGGTTAGCATTGTTCTTCGTATCATATGCTATCGTCGTGCAACCCTTAGGCATCTAGCCGCCCTTACGCCTGTCACGGGTGTAAGGGCGGCACCCCGCTTGATCATTGTTTAGTAGATCCGATCCGTTATGATTGCTCCTTGTTCTTCAAGGATTAGTTTAATATCTGCATCGTTAGGCCTTACAAAGGGTTGGAGGATCCAGCGGCGTGTAGGGTGTCGTTTGCTAGCCCTAGACAGGACGTTCCGAGGATCAACCTCGTGTTGGTTTTTAGGCCCTGTCTAGGATCGGCTTACGATCACCGTACGCGAGCGCGAGGCCCAATCACGAGTAGGATGTTCCGATTGTGCGGTGAAAACCCCAGATCGTAGTAGGTCGCTTCAGCTTTATCTTGATCAAGCAGGACCACCATCCGATCGTACACCTCGTACGTATCATGGGTGGATCGGCTCTTTGAGCCGATTCACAGGACAACCTGAGAGCCGATCGAGGCTCGTATTTAACGTTTACGTGTATGCCATGCAGGAAACTAAGCGAGGCATCATCCAACACCTTCCCCGACCAGGTATAGGTCAGGTGGCACGCCCTTGCGACAAGCATCGGACGTGTGTGCGTAAGGATTTGCGGGCCGTCGCTCGGAGGGACCAGGGCCAGCCGCAGATCCTGGGAGATTCCCGGCTCTACGGTGTTGCCCGTCGCTGCCCGCCGGTGGGTTTCGACCGCAACGCTCATATTCGTGCATTTTCTGGAACTAACCTATTAACAAGATGTCGAAGAGCCGCTTGTCGTTTTCTCGCTGATTTTGGTTTCGTAAATCCTAGTAACGAAATATTCTCGGAATTGGACGAAATCAAGACCCAGGGTCCTATTTTGCCACGAAGCTTCCAGAAGAGCGAAGAGGAGTCGAAGTGGGGCCACGAGGGGCCGCCACTATAGGGCGGCGCGGCCCAGGTCTTGGCCGCGCCGACCTGTAGTGTGGGGCCCCCGTGTGGCCCCCCACGTTGCCCTTCCGCCTACTTAAAGCCTCCTTCGCGAAACCCCTGATGCGAAGAACCATGATACGGAAAACCTTACTGAGACGCCGCCGCCGCCAATCCCATCTCGGGGGATTCTGGAGATCTCCTCCGGCACCCTGCCGGAGAGGGGATTCATCTCCCGGAGGACTCTACACCGCCATGGTCGCCTCCGGAGTGATGAGTGAGTAGTTCACCCCCGGACTATGGGTCCATAGCAGTAGCTAGATGGTTGTCTTCTCCTCATTGTGCTTCATTGTTGGATCTTGTGAGCTGCCTAACATGATCAAGATCATCTATCCGTAATACTCTATGTTGTGTTTGTCGGGATCCGATGGATAGAGAATACCATGTTATGTTAATTATCAAGTTATTACATATGTGTTGTTTATGATCTTGCATGCTCTCCGTTATTAGTAGAGGCTCGGCCAAGTTTTTGCTCTTAACTCCAAGAGGGAGTATTTATGCTCGATAGTGGGTTCATGCCCGCATTGACACTCGGGACAACGACGTAAAGTTGTAAGGTTGTGTTGTGCCTGTTGCCACTAGGGATAAAACATTGATGCTATGTCTAAGGATGTAGTTATTGATTACATTACGCACCATACTTAATGCAATTGTCTCGTTGTTAGCAACTTAATACTCGGAAGGGGTTCGGATGATAACCTCGAAGGTGGACTTTTTAGGCATAGATGCAGTTGGATGGCGGTCTATGTACTTTGTCGTAATGCCCAATTAAATCTCACTATACTTATCATGACATGTATGTGCATTGTTATGCCCTCTCTATTTGTCAATTGCCCGATCGTAATTTGTTCACCCAACATGCTTTATCTTATGGGAGAGACACCTCTAGTGAACTGTGGACCCCGGTCCATTCTTTAATACTGAAATACAAATCTGCTGCAATACTTGTTTTACTGTTTTCTCTGCAAACAATCATCTTCCACATAATACGGTTAATCCTTTGTTACAGCAAGCCGGTGAGATTGACAACCTCACTGTTTCGTTGGGGCAAAGTACTTTGGATTGTGTTGTGCAGGTTCCACGTTGGCGCCGGAATCCCTGGTGTTGCGCCGCACTACATCCCGCCGCCATCAACCTTCAACGTGCTTCTTGGCTCCTCCTGGTTCGATAAACCTTGGTTTCTTTCTGAGGGAAAACTTGCTGCTGTGCGCATCATACCTTCCTCTTGGGGTTCCCAACGAACGTGTGAAATACACGCCATCAAGCATATTTTCTGGCTCCGTTGCCGGGGAGATCAAGACACGCTGCAAGGGGAGTCTCCACTTCCCAATCTCTTTACTTTGTTTTTGTCTTGCTTTATTTTATTTACTACTTTGTTTGCTGCATTATATCAAAACACAAAAAAATTAGTTGCTAGCTTTACTTTATTTATTGTCTTGTTTGCTATATCAAAAACACAAAAAAATTAGTTACTTGCATTTACTTTACTTGATTCATCATGTTTCCTTTTAATTTTACCACAAAAAACATACCGGTAGGACGTGGGTCTATAATTGGGAGAAACAATATAGAAGAATTTTTCAGTCATGTTAGTACCGTTGAAGAATTTGAAGATAGACACTTGGTAGAACTTGCTCCTACTTATGAAATTGCTGCTGTCTGCTTTAGTTCGCATGTTGGAAACTAAATTTGTTAATCTCAATCCTATAATCCAACACATGTTTCTTACACTCGGTGATATGGAAGAGGGGGAAAAGAAAGATTTTGTTTTAGAAACCCTTCTTAGAGAATTTGGTGGTCTAGCAAGAGAGGCTAGAAAGGTCTTTGCTAAATTTAATATGCTTGGTTCTCATACTAATTTTGTTGGTCTCCTTGAAAAAATGGACATGGATAGAATAAGGTACACTAATAATATTAATGATGGTGGGGAGATCAAAGCACCAATACCATGTAAACTCCTAGCTATGAATGATGCACTAGAAAATAACTATGCTTGGCTTGTTCCTGAAAATTAGTTCGATGAGAGTAGCAAGCCCAAGACTAATGAAAAGGGAGACGCTGAAACTTATGTATCCAATATACTATGCATGGTTGAGAAAACTCCAAACCCCGCTGTAGATGCACCACCCTTCGATAACACTTGAGTTACACTTTCGCGCCTAGCTGAAAGGCGTTAAAGAAAAGCGCTTATGGGAGACAACCCATGTTTTTACTACAGTATTTTTGTTTTATATTTGAGTCTTGGAAGTTGTTTACTACTGTAGCAACCTCTCCTTATCTTAGTTTTATGTTTTGTTGTGCCAAGTAAAGTCTTTGATAGTAAAGTAAATACTAGATTTGGATTACTCGCGCAGAAACAGATTTCTTTGCTCGTCACGAATCTGGGTCTAATTCTCCGTAGGTAACTCAGAAAATTAAGCCAATTTACGTGAGTGATCCTCAGATATGTACGCAACTTTCATTAAATTTGGGAATTTTCATTTGAGCAAGTCTGGTGCCCTAATAAAATCCATCTTTACGGACTGTTCTGTTTTGAAAGATTCTGCCTTTTATTTTGCATTGCCTCTTTTGCTATGTTGGATGAATTTCTTTGATCCATTAATGTCCAGTAGCTTTATGCAATGTCCGAAGTGTTAAGAATGATTGTGTCACCTCTGAACATGTTAATTTTTATTGTGCACTAACCCTCTAATGAGTTGTTTCGAGTTTGGTGTGGAGGAAGTTTTCAAGGATCAAGAGAGGAGTATGATACAATATGATCAAGGAGAGTGAAAGCTCTAAGCTTGGGGATGCCCCGGTGGTTCACCCCTGCATATTCTAAGAAGACTCAAGCGTCTAAGCTTGGGGATGCCCAAGGCATCCCCTTCTTCATCGACAACATTATCAGGTTCCTCCCCCGAAACTATATTTTTATTCCGTCACATCTTATGCACTTTGCTTGGAGCGTCGGTTTGTTTTTGTTTTTGTTTTGTTTGAATAAAATGGATCCTAGCATTCATTTTGTGGGAGAGAGACACGCTCCGCTGTAGCATATGGACAAGTATGTCCTTAGGCTCTACTCATAGTATTTATGGCAAAGTTTCTTCTTCGTTAAATTGTTATATGGTTGGAATTGGAAAATGCTACATGTAGTAACTCTAAAATGTCTTGGATAATTTGATACTTGGCAATTGTTGTGCTCATGTTTAAGCTCTTGCATCATATACTTTGCACCCATTAATGAAGAAACACTTAGAGCTTGCTAATTTGGTTTGCATATTTGGTTTCTCTAGAGTCTAGATAATATCTAGTATTGAGTTTTGAACAACAAGGAAGATGGTGTAGAGTCTTATAATGTTTACAATATGTCTTTTATGTGAGTTTTGCTGCACCGTTCATCCTTGTGTTTGTTTCAAATAACCTTGCTAGCCTAAACCTTGTATCGAGAGGGAATACTTCTCATGCATCCAAAATCCTTGAGCCAACCACTATGCCATTTGTGTCCACCATACCTACCTACTACATGGTATTTATCCGCCATTCCAAAGTAAATTGCTTGAGTGCTACCTTTAAAATTCCATCATTCACCTTTGCAATATATAGCTCATGGGACAAATAGCTTAAAAACTATTGTGGTATTGAATATGTACTTATGCACTTTATCTCTTATTAAGTTGCTTGTTGTGCGATAACCATGTTTCGGGGACGCCATCAACTATTCTTTGTTGAATATCATGTGAGTTGCTATGCATGTCCATCTTGTCCGAAGTAAGAGAGATCTACCACCTTAATGGTTGGAGCATGCATATTGTTAGAGAAGAACATTGGGCCGCTAACTAAAGCCATGATTCATGGTGGAAGTTTCAGTTTTGGACATATATCCTCAATCTCATATGAGAATAATAATTGTTGCCACATGCTTATGCATTAAAGAGGAGTCCATTATCTGTTGTCCATGTTGTCCCGGTATTGATGTCTAAGTTGAGAATAATCAAAAGCGAGAAATCCAAAATGCGAGCTTTCTCCTTAGACCTTTGTACATGCGGCATGGAGGTACCCCATTGTGACACTTGGTTAAAACATGTGTATTGCAAAGATCCGGTAGTCCAAGCTAATTAGGACAAGGTGCGGGCACTATTAGTATACTATGCATGAGGCTTGCAACTTGTAAGATATAATTTACATAACTCATATGCTTTATTACTACCGTTGACAAAATTGTTTCATGTTTTCAAAATAAAAGCTCTAGCACAAATATAGCAATCGATGCTTTCCTCTTTGAAGGACCATTCTTTTTACTTTTATGTTGAGTCAGTTCACCTATCTCTCTCCACCTCAAGAAGCAAACACTTGTGTGAAGCTGTGCATTGATTCCTACATACTTGCATATTGCACTTGTTATATTACTCTATGTTGACAATTATCCATGAGATATACATGTTATAAGTTGAAAGCAACCGCTGAAACTTAATCTTCCTTTGTGTTGCTTCAATACCTTTACTTTGATTTATTGCTTTATGAGTTAACTCTTATGCAAGACTTATTGATGCTTGTCTTGAAGTACTATTCATGAAAAGTCTTTGCTTTATGATTAACTTGTTTACTCATGTCATTACCATTGTTTTGATCGCTGCATTCATTACATATGTTTACAAATAGTATGATCAAGGTTATGATGGCATGTCACTTCAGAAATTATCTTTGTTATCGTTTTACCTGCTCGGGACGAGCAGTAACTAAGCTTGGGGATGCTGATACGTCTCCGACGTATCGATAATTTCTTATGTTCCATGCCATATTATTGATGATACCTACATGTTTTATGCACACTTTATGTCATATTCGTGCATTTTCCGGAACTAACCTATTAACAAGATGCCGAAGAGCCGATTGTCGTTTTCTGCTGTTTTTGGTTTCGGAAATCCTAGTAACGAAATATTTTCGGAATTGGACGAAATCAAGACCCGGGGTCCTATTTTGCCACGAAGCTTCCAGAAGACCGAAGAGGAGTCGAAGTGGGGCCACGAGGGGCCGCCACTATAGGGCGGCGCGGCCCAGGTCTTGGCCGCGCCGACCTGTAGTGTGGGGCCCCCGTGTGCCCCCCCCCCACGTTGCCCTTCCGCCTACTTAAAGCCTCCGTCGCGAAACCCCTGATGCGAAGAACCACGATACGGAAAACCTTACTGAGACGCCGCCGTCGCCAATCCCATCTCGGGGGATTCTGGAGATCTCCTCCGGCACCCTGCCGGAGAGGGGATTCATCTCCCGGAGGACTCTACACCGCCATGGTCGCCTCCGGAGTGATGAGCGAGTAGTTCACCCCTGGACTATGACTCCATAGCAGTAGCTAGATGGTTGTCTTCTCCTCATTGTACTTCATTGTTGGATCTTGTGAGCTGCCTAACATGATCAAGATCATCTATCTGTAATACTCTATGTTGTGTTTGTCGGGATCCGATGGATAGAGAATACCATGTTATGTTAATTATCAAGTTATTACATATGTGTTGTTTATGATCTTGCATGCTCTCCGTTATTAGTAGAGGCTCTGGCCAAGTTTTTGCTCTTAACTCCAAGAGGGAGTATTTATGCTCGATAGTGGGTTCATGCCTCGCATTGACACCGGGACAGATGACGAGAAAGTTCTAAGGTTGTGTTGTGCTTGTTGCCACTAGGGATAAAACATTGATGCTATGTCTAAGGATGTAGTTATTGATTACATTACGCACCATACTTAATGCAATTGTCCGTTGTTAGCAACTTAATACTGGAAGGGGTTCGGATGATAACCTCGAAGGTGGACTTTTTAGGCATAGATGCAGTTGGATGGCGGTCTATGTACTTTGTCGTAATGCCCAATTAAATCTCATTATACTTATCATGACATGTATGTGCATTGTTATGCCCTCTCTATTTGTCAATTGCCCGACCGTAATTTGTTCACCCAACATGCTTTTATCTTATGGGAGAGACACCTCTAGTGAACTGTGGATCCCGGTCCATTCTTTAATACTGAAATACAAATCTGCTGCAATACTTGTTTTACTGTTTTCTCTGCAAACAATCATCTTCCACACAATACGGTTAATCCTTTGTTACAGCAAGCCGGTGAGATTGACAACCTCACTGTATCGTTGGGGCAAAGTACTTTGAATTGTGTTGTGCAGGTTCCACGTTGGCGCCGGAATCCCTGGTGTTGCGCCGCACTACATCCCGCCGCCATCAACCTTCAACGTGCTTCTTAGCTCCTCCTGGTTCGATAAACCTTGGTTTCTTTCTGAGTGAAAACTTGCTGCTGTGCGCATCATACCTTCCTCTTGGGGTTTCCAACGAATGTGTGAAATACACGCCATCACCAGTATAATTTATACTTGTGCCAAAATTCACACGGCAAGGGAAAAAAATCGTAGATGGGCCTGGTCCGATAGAGCCAACTCGTTACTGCTATGTAAAATTCAGCTCCTCCGCTCACCGACGGAGATGGCGCTGCCGCTGTCCACCTGCAAAGCTCACCGAGTGAGGTGGCGTTGTCAACCTGCAAACCAGTGTCGCCTCTACCAAGCCCACTCCCGCCTGGACCTCGCCGGCATGTCGCGCTGCCGGTCGAGCGAGCAGAGGGCGAGCCGCCATGAGATCTGCCCGTGGTCCAGGGGTCACCATACGCAAGGCAAGGTTGGATTGAGGTAGAGTGCGGCGCGGTGGAACTGGAATGCTCCGGATTTCATACTACGGTAGGACATATACCATAGTAGTTAGCTAGAACAAATCGTTCAGCACCAATTCCACATGCATGTCATGAATATGCGATGGAAGATGATGGCGTTGCGTAGTGCCTGCTCAACAGCTAATCGTTCCAAAGACTTGGGAGTTGTGAGGATCGATCGATCCAAATCTCGTTCGCCGACTGAACCACCTCGCTACAATTCATCTTGTATTATTATCTTCTAGCTTCCCCAGTAGAGCCGATCGAGCACAAAAAGCAACCAAGATCTCCAGCTGCTCCCGCTCTCCCTCTCCGTCGAGTACGAGATGCGGGATGCGGCAACCCGCCGTCGCGCCCCGATACGTACGTCGGAGGCGGCTCGCTGTCCCATGGCTCTTCGTGAATAGAATTCGCGTCAGGTCCGGAGATAGGCTCTCGGCGATGGGATCGACATCCAGCCGGATACTCGTCGAGTCGTCGTCTGGCCGGGACGGGGACGACCTGACGAGAGGCCACGCCCAGGTGCCGAAGAGTGATTAGAAAGAAAAAAACACAACAGTTATTATTTGCTGGGCTTGCTGGGCCAATTCATACTGCTGCCTCTCTCCATGAGCAGTAGAAGGTACCATAAAAGTCGACTACGATACATGCTAGGTAATAGAATCAATTCGACCTTAGAGTAAAAATAGCAACATATGTCAGCCCAAAAGGGAACTAAATATTAGCCTAATAAATTACATCTACCGACAACAATTTTGCTTTTACAAGTTTCACATTTGCAGGATATTGTAGAAGACCGATGAATAACTCCATCTCACCTGAAGAGTTTTCTCAAGTTGGCCATATCTTTTTTTGAGACAATGGTTTTATCTAGGTTGGCTCTAGACGGGTAACCAATGTACGTCCCGACAATAGCTGTATTATGTGGATGGTGTTCACAAAGTTACAAAACAAAGGATGACTTGGCACCTGTGAAAATTGAAAAAATGTGTAGGGTACCAAAAGCTACATTACAACTTACCCAAAACTTGTTTCCGGGAAATAAAGTGATTTGGGGGATTTGCCCCACTTGGACCTTTTCTATTCCTTGTTAATATATAGATAAATATTACAATCATAACCATAATAGGAAATCATAATAATAAAAGCTCTCTGCTATCTATGGTGTGAGGAGATATGTCACGATACCGTGACATACTAGTGTAACATGATGATCGCTGAACAAGGATAAGTTTATGTTTATTATCTATCTATGAATCTATCGATATAATTTAATTCAAGGGTAGTTTGCAAAATTGGTTCACTTGAACAGTTCACGGTATAGCATTTCGCTGAACTTGGGGCGCACTCTACTGCGCCAACCTCCCTTGTTTCTCCACGCACGCATTAATAAACCACCTGTCATATTGGGGGATTCTTAGTTCCGGTAAATGGATTACATTACATCTGCCATCCATAAATCTAAAGGTTCTCATTCCTTCCAACTTAATTATGTCATTAAGTCCCCAGAACACCAACACATAGATGCCATGGCGGCGGCCCTCGGACTCCCTGCATCGGCCAGCTCAGTTGTCGTGTCGGCGGAGGTTGCGAGCTTGCCCGTCTTGGAGCTGCAAGACTGGAGGTCTGGAGCTCAAGATAATCAAGGAGGCCATCGTCGTTGTGATTGCTCCAAGGAGATGAAATCTTCCATAGTCAAATGAAATAGAAAGATAGCCCACAAGTAAAGATGCGAGCAAGATGTGAGCAGTAACATGGTCAACAATCCTCCATAATCAAAGGACTACACAATGCCGCACGCTGCCACGGAAAAAGGATTTTAACATTGTAGATTATATTATAGGTGCATGCACGATGATATGATTTTGTTTTACTTTACAGTTGCCGTGTAGACTACGTGACGCCCAAATTAGTCCACGTGTGTAATCCTAGCATTAGTTCGCCCATTCAATATTGAGCGGTTGTTTCTCTTCTAAGGTGAAGTCCAAACATTTACCTCTATATGTCCACTTTTGGCACAAATTTGATGTGCATGTCTCACACTAAACCCCCTGAAAACTATTTCTCATGTGTACAAACAATGAAAATAACAATAAAAGGCCCCGTTCGCTACTCGTGTTTTGGCTGGGTTTAGAGTGTATTTCACCGTGTCAACCCAACAATACACCTACAAACTCAAAACATAACGTTCGGCAGGCCGGAATGGAACGGGATTAGCCTAGCAATCCCCATAGAAACTCGTCGGGTTGGAGTGAATTGAAAACGCGAGGGGATACTCGCGTTTTGTCTCTTGCTCACGCGTTGGTCCCGCGCCTACTCCGCTTTGGTACTGGCGAGAGTCTACACACGAGGGGAGCGTGCATGCATAGCTAGGTGGTCAGACTGTCAAGGGCATGTACGTGCTAAGCTTTTCGCTTGTTACCGCAGAACACTGGTGACGTAAAAGGTTAGCTATTTCCACCCAATACACCGTCGCACCCTGTGTTACGTAGTGTTTCCACCGAATACACCTCGGATAATACTCACCGAAACACTCCAGCCGAACAAGCCCTAATGTGTTCAAAACTTTGCAGAACCTTTGGTTTTAGCTAATTATAAAAAATGCAGCCATAAATTTTTTTTGAACTTTTTAAAATCCATCTTCTCTTACGGATATCTTTCTGAAATTAAAGCTGGAAAATGAGTATTTAGAAATGGCCCCATTTATCCGAGGTGGAAACCAGCCCGAGGGCCCTGTCCGCACGCATGCTAGCCTAGCGAGACCGTGAAGCTTGATTTTGGAGACCGCCCGTGCTCTGTCTTCTTCACCAGCCCTATCCCCATGACACACACATGGTCAAGTCCTCCACTTTAATTTCCAGCCACAACTACTTTGCTTTTCCGGTAGCGCTTTCCCTTGCCTCACAATGGCAGATCCATAATCAGCACATGGTGAATTTAATTCCTTCCCGATGAATATATTTCAGATCAAACAACGGCGCGTCTGCGTGTTGATTCCCATCTCGGCTTGCGGATACTCCACCTAGTTTACAAACGTATATAAACCGGTGTGTCTCAGTTCAAGGGAGCGAGGTGGGAAAATATTCTTGACATAAATCCATACGACCAGAAGATGGATCGGTATTCCAGCAAGCACAGGCCGAACGACAAAAGAAGTAACAGGCTAGCCCAAGAATGCATGGGCTCACGGACGGCCGGACGGGTGCATGCAATGGAAGGGAGAAGCAGCGCTGGATGGTCGAAACAAAAGGTGAATCGTTTTTTTGCTAAGCGGTGGTATTCTATGTAAATTCTACTGAAATCCAAAGGTAAATTCAAAACGGAAGAAATTTTTGGAAGGAAACCAAGCATGTCTAGCAGACCCCCATATCAGCCTGGAAACGCGATTTTGGCCGATATTGGGGTTTTAGCCATTTTTTGGCCAGATTAGACCCCGCATCAGTGGTCCGGCCTAAAAAACGGATCCAGGCCGCATCCCAAACCTGCTGAAAAATCCGCATATATAGCTGTCGGCGAGGCGGACGGGGGCCAAACCCCATCCGCTCCTCCGCATCTCCGCCTTCCACCGACGTCAAATCGCCGCCCCACCGGCCGCCATGCCGGCGCGCCCGGTCCGCAGACCGGTCCAACCGGACGCCACGCTGGGCCAGCCCGGGGCCAACCGGATTCTCAGCCGGTGCACACCGGGCAACATCCAGGGGCTCTGGACCCCTAACCCGGTCACCACCCGGTGCCAGGCCCGGTTGAAACCGGCCTGCCCGGTCCCAGACCCGGTCGACCGGCCCCCTGACCGATCGTGTCCGAGTCTGTCTCGACCAAATCTGATCTGGGTCGGTTTTCTATGTATTTTCTCGAACCCTGGTCGTCCTGAACCCATTTATAAGTGCCCAGGACGCCCCCAAATTAGGTTTAGACCACGTTTAAGATAAACCCTAGTTCATAGTTGATTTCTTTGCAACTCTATTGAATCTCTACAGCAATCCGCATCGATTTGGTGTTTTGCTACTGAAAGTCTTGTGTGATCTGCTGTTCCATTGAGAATTAGACGGTTGCAACTTACCGCTTTGTGGTCGGTGGCTACGTGCGCAAGTGTGTGGAGTTGCGAATATCTTGCAGGGTTGAGAGCTGTTGCATTAGCGACAGGGATCAATCGAGAGACTCGTTGCGTCATACAAGTTATCATCCACTTCATCATTGTGTTATCTCCGATGTGTTCATCACGTGTTCATCACATCCACTGTCGCTTACTGAGAAGATCGGGCAAACCCTTATCATCTTGGTATCAGAGCAATCGTGTCCCTCCACAACCGTCGCTTTGTTTAACTTGGAGCTCGCTGTGTCCCTCTACAACCGCAAGACGATGGTTTGGGTAAGCCAAAGTTCTCAATAGCGAAATTTGAAGGAGGTGCTGATGTTGAAGAATACCTCACTTGGGAGCTAAAAATTGAGAAATTATGGCGCATACATGATTATACTGAAGATAGGAAGGTTAAGCTCGCTTCCTCGGAATATGATGGTTATCATTGCGTTGGTGGGATGGAGTTACACGTGCTCGTCGGGAAGATAATGAGTTGCAAGTTCTTACATGGTGCGAGATGAAGGCCATTATGCAAGCTCGTTTCGTTCCCACTAATTATTTGCGCTCTATATATGATAAGCTGACCCTCTTGAGACAAGGTGTGATGACAGTTGATGCTTATTGCATGGAGATGGAGATGCTTATGCAGCGTGGCCGTGTCTGTGAGTCACTTGAGATGACAAGGCAATGTTTTCTACATAGTTTGAAGTATAATGCCAAAGGCATTGTTCGTACCAAATTTACACTACTATGAATCAGCTGTTACATCATGAAAGAGAAGCTGAAACACAGTTGGCTGATGAGGCGCAAGTCAAAGGACGTGCTACCGGAGCTGGGCGCTACACGCCTAGGGTGACGCCATCTACGGCACCGGCGCCATCTACGCGCCCCGCACCTTTTCCTACTTCGTCTAGCAAGCCGGCCTCAAATGTTTCCAATAAAAAGAAGCCTGAACCTGCTGCAAGTACAAGTGGTTCTAGCATGTCTACGGCGCGCAATCGCGATATGAATTGCCATACATGTGGAGGCAAGGGTCACTTTAAAAGAGATTGTCCTAACCGCAAGGTGATGATCATTAATGACTATGATGAGTATGAAACTGGAGATGATGCTGATCCATATGCTCTAGAAGATGATGATTGTGACAGTGATGGTGTAGATGCTTTTCCGTCTGAAGCTCGCACTATTGTTGTGTCACAGCGTGCTCTTAATGTGCAGCCATGTGCATCTACTTAACGCTGCAATTTGTTCCAAACAAAGGCACTAGTTGGTCCTGATAAAACTTGCAAAGTCATTATTGATGGCGGGAGTTGTCGTAATCTAACAATAAAGGAGTTGTGTGCCAAACTGAAACTGAAGTATCTACCGCACCCGCATCCATATTATATTCAGTGGTTGAGTGATAATGGTGAGATGAAGGTAAACCACATGGTGCGTGTTGATTTTGAGATTGGACCGTATAAGGATTCCATTGATTTTGATGTGATTTCTATGACGGTGTGTCACCTACTATTGGGTCGGCCATGGCTCTATGACCGTTCTGTGCAACACAATGGCCGTGCCAATAGTTATTACTTGGAGTTCAAGGGCAAGAAAATTAACTTGCAGCCTATGTCACCACAGCAGGTTGTCAATAAATCTCGTCAAAAAACTGAAGTACACTTGGAGGATGCACCCATAGATAGGCGAGAGAATTGTAATACCGTGAGTGATATAACGAGAAGTGAGAGAGTGAATTCCTTAGTGCTATTAGCCACCAAAGAAGATATGAGATAATTTAGTGAGGATCCTACAACCATGCCTCTTGTGCTCATGTACAAGGGTGAGGTTTTGATTTCTAACGACATGACCCCTATTTCTCTTGGTGTTTCTAATGTTTTGTAGGAAATCAGCGATGTGTTTCTGGAGGAGGTACCCGCAGGATTACCACCATTGCGTGGTATTGAGCATCAAATTGACTTGATCCCCTGCGCCTCGCTGCCCAACAGGGCGCCATATAGGACGAACCCCGAAGAGGCGAAGGAAATACAGATGCAAGTACAAGCGCTACTCGATAAAGGTTGTATCCGCATAAGCCTTAGTCCTTGTGTTGTTCCTGTTATTCTAGTTCCTAAGAAAGATGGTACATGGCGCATGTGTGTAGATTGTAGAGCGATAAACAATATTACTATTTGATATCGTCATCCTATTCCCCGCTTAGAGGATATGTTAGATGAATTGAGTGCTGTTGCTATTTTCTCTAAAATTGATTTGCGTAGTGGTTATCATCAAATTAGGATGAAAGAGGCGGATGAATGGAAAATAGCCATTAAAAAAAATTTGGTTTATATGAGTGGTTAGTAATGCCTTTTGGTTTGACTAATGCACCTAGCACTTTCATGAGACTGATGAACCATGTTTTCCGTGATTTTATTGGCAAGTTTGTGGTTATGTACTTTGATGATATATTAATCTACAGCCGCAATGAATATAATCATACTATACATATTCGACATGTTTTGCAAGTGTTGCGTGATAACAAACTCTATGGTAATCTTGAGAAGTGCACATTTTGCAAAGATAAGGTCATATTTTTGGGTTATGTTGTCTCTAAGATGGAGTAGAAGTAGATGTGTCTAAAATTGAAGCAATTCAAAATTGGCCTACTCCCATGAATGTGATTCAAGTAATAAGTTTTCATGGTCTTGCTGGGTTTTATCGACGTTTTGTGCCCAATTTTAGTACTATTGCTGCACCTTTGAATGAATTGACTAAAAAGGGTGTTGTATTTGAGTGGGGCGTCACCCAAGATCATGCTTTTGATTAACTGAAAAGATTGTTAATTTCTGCACCCTTGCTTGCACTTCCTGATTTCAATAAACAATTTAAAATTGAATGTGATGCTAGTGGTATTGGAATTGGTGGTGTGTTGATGCAAGAGAGTCGCCCAATTGCATATTTTTCTGAGAAATTTTCTGGTGCTAAGTTGAACTATCCTATATATGATAAAGAATTGTATGCTTTAATTAGACTTCTTGAGGATTGGCAAAATTATTTGTGGCCAAACGAATTTATCATACATTCTGATCATGAAGCTTTAAAATATATGAAAACTCAATCTACATTGCATAGGCGTCTTGCTAAGTGGGTTAAATTCATTGAGTCTTTTCCATACATTATTAAGCATAAGAAGGGTAACGATAATACTGTTGCTGATGCTCTATCTAGGAAGAATATGCTATTAACTCAACTTGATGTTAAAATTCCTGGATTAGAAGTACTATGTGATTTGTATGCCACTGATCATGATTTTGCTAAACCATATCGCCTGTGTGTTATTGGTAAAGCATGAGAGAAATATCACATACATGATGGGTTCTTGTTTAGAACTAACAAACTCTGTGTTACAGAATCGTCCGTGCGTTTGCTCTTATTGCAGTAATCACATGCTAGAGGTTTGATGTGTCACTTTGGGCGTGAGAAGACGCTACTCATGCTAGCTGATCACTTTTATTGGCCAAAGATGAGGCGAGATGTGGATAGGTATCTGAAGAGGTGCATTACTTGCAACAAGTCCAAGTCCAAGCTGAAACCTCACGGTTTGTATACTCCTTTACCAGAACCTACTATACCATGGGAAGACATTAGTATGGATTTTGTGTTGCGTTTGCCGCGTACTAAGAGAGACCATGATTCTATATTTGTGGTAGTGGATAGATTCTCTAAGATGTCACACTTTATTGCCTGCCACAAAAGCGACGATGCGTCGCATATTGCTATCCTATTTTTCAGGAAAATTGTACGTCTACATGGAGTCCCGAAGACTATTGTTTCTGATCGTGACGTGAAGGTTATGAGGTACTTCTCGAAGACTCTTTGGGGAAAACTGGGGACGAAGCTACTTTTCAGCACTACTTGTCATCCCCAAACTGATGGTTGATGACCCACAGGTATAGGGGATCGCAACAGTCTTCGCGGGAAGTAAAACCCAATTTATTGATTCGACACAAGGGGAGACAAAAAATACTTGAAAGCCTTAACAGCGGAGTTGTCAATTCAGTTGCACCTGGAAACAGACTTGCTCGCAAGAGTTTATCAGTAGTAACAGTTTTATAGCAGTAGCAGTAGTGAAATAATAGCAGCAGAGTAACAAAGATAGCAGTAGTGATTATAGTAAATAGCAGGATTAAAATACTGTAGGCACAGGGATGGATGAACGGGCGTTGCATGGATGAGAGAAACTCATGTAACAATCAAAGCAGGGCATTTGCAGATAATAATAAAACGGTATCCAAGTACTAATCAATTAATAGGCATGTGTTCCATATATAGTCGTACGTGCTCACAATGAGAAACTTGCACAACATCTTTTGTCCTACCAGTCGGTGGCAGCCGGGCCTCTAGGGAATCTACTGGAAATTAAGGCACTCCTTTTAATAGAGCACCGGAGCAAAGCATTAACACTCCGTGAACACATGTGATCCTCATATCACCGCCATCCCCTTCGGTTGTCCCAATTTCTGTCACTTTGGGGCCTCCGGTTCCGGACAGCAATACGTGTATACAACTTGCATGTAAGATCATAAAGCAATGAATATCATAATGAATTGATAACATGTTCAGATCTGAGATCATGACACTCGGGCCCTAGTGACAAGCATTAAGCATAACAAGTTGCAACAATATCATAAAAGTACCAATTACGGACACTAGGCACTATGCCCTAACAATCTTATGCTATTAGGGTGTCATCCAATCCCTACCATCCCCTTCAGCCTACAGCGGGGGAATTACTCACACATGGATGGGGGAAACATGGTTGGTCGATGGAGAGGCGTCGGTGGTGATGATGCCGATGATCTCCTCCAATTCCCGTCCCGGCGGAGTGCCAGAACGGAGTTTCTGGTCCCGAGACGGAGTTTCGCGACGGTGGCGGCGTAGTGGATGGTTTCTGGCGATTTCGACTTCTCCCCGTGCGTTTTTAGGTCGAAGGCAATAAGTAGTCCGAAGGAGGGCGTCGGGGGCCAGCCGAGGCCACCACACACTAGGGCCGCGCGCCCCCCTCCTGGGCCGCGCCGGCCTAGTATGTGGGGCCCTCGGGCCCCCACCTGGCTCGCCCTTCTGGCTCCGCCAATATTCTGGGAAAATAGGACCTTCCGCATAAATTTCGAGGATTTTCCTGAAAGTTGGATTTCTGCACAAAAACGAGACACCGGAGCGATTCTGCTGAAAACAGCGTTAGTCCGTGTTAGTTGCATCCAAAATACACAAATTAGAGGCAAAACAATAGCAAAAGTGTTCGGGAAAGTAGATACGTTTTGGACGTATCAACTCCCCCAAGCTTAGCTTATTGCTTGTCCTCAAGCAATTCGATTGACAACTGAGTGCGATAAAAGAACTTTCACAAACACATTTGTTCATATGATGTAAATATTCTCATGATATGGCAAGTACTTAAGCCGTTCATAATAAGATACATGCAAATAAAATCATCTAATAGCTATGTCAATCAGGAAAAGGTACCAACAAATTAATAATGAGCATCATGAATCATGTCTATCAGCAGGATTGCAATGTTCATAGAATGATATGATAAAGTGGTATCTCGCTTGCCCGTAATTGTATAGCAAAACATAAATGTTTGGGCACCTTTGAAGTTCATGAGAGGACTGGAAATAGAGATTATCAAAGATAAAAGCATCAAAGTTATACCACAGTTAACCACATTTTGGGACAAGCATATTATACTAAGAATGACAGTTGTGCTCTCAATAAAGTGCTCAAAGAAAGGATGGAGACTCAATGTAAAAGTAAAAGATTGACCCTTCGCAGAGGGAAGCAGGGATTAACATGTGCTAGAGCTTTTCATTTGTGAAACAGGAGTAAAATTATTTTGAGAGGTGTTTGTTGTTGTCAACGAATGATAGTGGGTACTCTAACTACCTCGTCAACCAGACTTTCAAGAGCGGCTCCCATGAAGGACGTTATTTCTACCAGCAAGGTAAATCATCCCTCTTCTCTTTTGTTTACACACGTATTTTAGTTTCATTATGGATGACACTCCCCCCAACCTTTGCTTACACAAGCCATGGCTAACCGAATTCTCGGGTGCCTTCCATCAATCACATACCATGGAGGAGTGTCTATTTGCAAAATTAAGTTGCTTACTGATGAATCAGGGCAAAACATGTGAAGAGAATTATTAATGAAAGTTGATTAATTGGGGCTGGGAACCCCGTTGCCATCTCTTTTTGCAAAATTATTGGATAAGCGGATGTGCCACTAGTCCATTATGAAAGTCTGTCAAGAGTAAATGACAAGATTGAAAGATAAACACCACATATTTCCTCATGAGCTATGAAACATTAACACAAATTGAGAAGCATTTTGAAGGTTTAAAGGTAGCACATGAGAATTTACTTGGAATGGTTTGAAATGCCATGCATAGGTATTTATGGTGGACACTCTGGAATAACTTGGTTTTCATGTGTTTGGAAGCACGAGCAGCGTTCCCGCTTAGTACAAGTGAAGGCTAGCAATAGACTGGGAAGCGACAATCAAGAGAGCAATGAATCGTCATAATCATGCTTGCGACAAAAATAAATTAACGGAGGCATAAAAGTGATACAAGAACTCTGAGGTAAAGTAAATCATCGAGGCTTAATTGACATTTTGTTCAGTCATATGCATGCATGAGAATGTGCCAAGTTGATTCAAGAGAATTATTCAGAGGAGGATACCACAATGTCATACCTATCTATGAATAAAGCAATGCAAGCAAATATTTATGACATGCTACTCATATTAATAAATTGGAGCTAATCATGAGAGATCATGAACTACTAGACTTTCTTAAATAACATATACCTCACATGAACCAACTAAGCATGCTCACATGGATGAGTATATGTACAAAAATGAAAACAAATAGAGTTCATACCAGCTTCTCACCACAATCAGATTGTCGAATATCGTCATTATTGCCTTTTCACTTGTGTAGCTTGAATAATACGGAATGAAAACCACGCTCCAGCCACCGAAGACCATTGAACTCATAATGAACTTTACAACACCAAAGAAGAACAGCAAATATTTTTGGTGTTTTTGAATTGGAAACAAGAACAAAAGGAAACAAGCAAACAAAGCAAAATCTTTTTGGATTTTCTTATAGCAAACCAATGATAGCAAATAAAGCAAGATAAAAGCAAGAAACTAAAATAAACAAGTGGTGAAGAGAAACAACAGAAATATTTTTGGTCTTTTTGTGTTTTAGGAAAGAAACAAAGCAAGAACAAGAAAATGAAAACTAAAAGAAACACGGAAAAGCAAGATGGCAGAAATCTGCCAAAACTTGACAAATGATACGATGAATCGATTTTTAAGAAATTCTTACGCTGCCCAGACTCGAAAAGTGTTCAACTAATGAAAGTTAGATAATAACCTGGGGAACATGCACAAAACCGGCAGCTCAAAATAACGTTCGTCCGTGCACACGATTTTTTTTAGTAACAGTCCAGTAATCTGTTTTCAGGCAGCACTTCCCCAAATATCATCTCCCTCTCATTAGAAAACCACTCAAAGAAACTAAACAAGTATATACAAGTATCCAGCAACCATAATATGCAAAGAATGAGTGATGCCGGTATACCTCTGATAAGTCTCCGACGTATCGATAATTTCTTATGTTCCATGCCACATTATTGATGATATCTACATGTTTTATGCACATTATATGTCATATTTATGCGTTTTCCGGAACTAACCTATTGACGAGATGCCGAAGGGCCAGTTCCGTTTTCTCGCTGTTTTTGGTTCCGAAATCCTAGTAAGGAAATATTCTCGGAATCGGACGAAATCAAGACCCGAGTTCCTATTTTTCCACGAAGCTTCCGAACACCCGGGAAGGACCCGGAGGGGGGCCACAGGCCCACGGGACCATAGGCCGGCGCGGCACGGGTGTGGCCCGCGCCACCCTATGGTGCCGCCGCCTCTTCGACCCTCTGACGCCGCCTCTTCGCCTATAAGAAGCCCCTGGACCTAAAACCTCGATACGGAAAAACCACGGTACGAGAAACCTTCCAGAGCCGCCGCCATCGCGAAGCCAAGATCCGGGGGACAGGAGTCTCTGTTCCGGCATGCTGCCGGGGCGGGGAAGTGCCCCCGGAAGGCTTCTCCATCGACACCACCGCCATCGCCATCAACGCTGCTTGTCTCCCATGAGGAGGGAGTAGTTCTCCATCGAGGCTCGGGGCCGTACCGGTAGCTATGTGGTTCATCTCTCTCCTATGTACTTCAATACAATAATCTCATGAGCTGCCTTACATGATTGAGATTCATATGATGATGCTTGTAATCTAGATGTCGTTATGCTAGTCAAGTGAATTTTACTTATGTGATCTCCGGAGACTCCTTGTCCCACGTGTGTAAAGGTGACAGTGTGTGCACCGTGTGGGTCTCTTAGGCTATATTTCACAGAATACTTATTCACTGTTGAATGGCGTAGTGAAGTGCTTATTTATATCTCTTTATGATTGCAAATGTGTTTTGTATCACAATTTATCTATGTGCTACTCTAGTGATGTTATTAAAGTAGTTTTATTCCTCCTGCACGGTGTAATGGTGACAGTGTGTGCATCCGTGTTAGTACTTGGCGTAGGCTATGATTGTGATCTCTTGTAGATTATGAAGTTAACTATTGCTATGATAGTATTGATGTGATCTATTCCTCCTACATAGTGTGAAGGTGACAGAGTGTGCATGTCTGTGTTAGTACTTGGTTTAGTCGTGTTGATCTTTCATGCACTCTAAGGTTATTTAAATATGAACATTGAATTGTGGAGCTTGTTAACTCCGGCATTGAGGGTTCGTGTAATCCTATGCAATGTGTTCATCATCCAACAAGAGTGTAGAGTATGCATTTATCTATTCTGTTATGTGATCAAAGTTGAGAGTGTCCACTAGTGAAAGTCTAATCCCTAGGCCTTGTTCCTAAATATCGCTATCGCTGCTTGTTTACTTGTTTTATCGCGTTACTATCGCTACCATATTACCACCATCAACTACACGCCGAGCAAGCTATTTTCTCGGCGCCGTTACTACTCGCTCATATTCATTCATACCACCCGTATTTCACTATCTCTTCGCCGAACTAGTGCACCTATTAGGTGTGTTGGGGACACAAGAGACTTCTTGCTTTGTTGTTGCAGGGTTGCATGAGAGGGATATCTTTGACCTCTTCCTCCCTGAGTTCGATAAACCTTGGGTGATCCACTTAATGGAAAGTTGCTGCTGTTCTACAAACCTCTGCTCTTGGAGGCCCAACACTGTCTACAAGAATAGAAGCTCCCGTAGACATCAACCTCCCCCCCAAGCTTAGGCTTTTGGCCTAAGTGGAGATCAACCCCAGCGAGGATCTGGGTTCCACACCGGTGGATCATACATGGCGTATTCATAATAAGGTCCCGATGCAGAAGAAAGACGTGGAGGCTTCTCATGCCCAACTTGTTGATGCGAAGAACTTGCTGCATCGGATGACGAGTCGAGGTGTTCCTCGGCCTCCTCCGTGTTGTCTCTTGCACGATGGCTATTTGCCTCTATGTATGCATTCAGTTCACCTTTCGTGACTGACCAATCCTCCCTGGAATCAAGGTTAAACAGAACAGGTGCAGGCAATCCTACTAATTTTTCAGTTTTCTTAGTTATTCTCCAAGATTTCTTGTAAAATGTTATTCTGTAAGATAGGTTGCTCAAATTAGACGAATCAGAAACAAATTCATGTTTAATCGTGGAGACTATGTCAAGTTTCTCTATGGGGAGCTGAATATCAAAATGGTGAGGTTCTACACCATGCATAGCTAATAAACGAGAGGCGATGAGACCTCCACAAATTCCTCCCTTCTCACGGTTAGTAGCAAGTCTATTGGCTATCAAAGCACCCAAGTTGTAAGTCCTATCACCTTGTAATGCAGCAGCTAGAAAGGCTAAATCTTGGATAGATAACTTACTTTCATTCTTTCTAGCAAGAACGCACTTGGTGATGAAATAAGCAAAGTAACGAATAGCTGGGAATTGAATGCTACTGATTTTACCACCATCCTCTGAGAAGCTTCTTCCATGACAAATCATCTTGAAGAGGTCCAAGAACTCTTGCGGCGATCCCCTTATCTTCTCGCATGATCCCCATTGCGGCACTCTAATTGCTGCACAAAAATCATCGAATGGCAAGTTGACAGTTTTATTATAAATTTTGTACTGAACCATGGGATTAGATCGCGACCAATTGAATTCAAAATCCTGCACTACAGACATAGTCAATTTTGCATATTGGCATGGTTCACCAACAACAAAACCATCCAACCCTGCACGAGAAATTAGACTTTGAACATCTTGCAAGATTCCTGCACTTCTCATAAAATCCACGCACGGGTAGTAAGCGGGGTATACTCCTTCTTCGCGGTGAACTCTCATGACCTGTTGCACCTCCAATTCTTGTTGGTTGAGTTGGTGCCTACTCCCTTCCATTTTCTGAAATTTTTCAACAAACATTATAAAATTTGATTTGGTGATATATAATTGAGGGAAACTACCATAGGAACTTGCTAGAGTACTAATCATGCATCAAAACTAGTTTCTACCACTTAGAACAAGCATGCAAGCTCACTAAACATGTTACCTACATCAGCAAAATATTCAAGATATACTCCACCAAACAAAATTCTACTTGGATAATCGGAGGAGTCACATACCGAAGAGCAAATGTGCCAAATTTCAGACAGAAATCTGGGCTGAGCAAAGAGATCGAGAAATCTGGAGCTCTTGAGCAAAAACGCGAGTGAGAGGAACCTGGTGCAAGTTTTTTCGGGAGAGAGAAGAGAGTGGGAGGAAGAGATGATGAAGTGGGGCAAGGAGGGGCCCACACACCAGGGTGGCGCGCCCCCCTTGTTGGCCGCGCTGGCCTGTGGGGTGCCACCCTGGGGTGCCCCACTGGTCATCCCCAGGTGTTCCCAGGTGCCTCGTCGAAAAATAGGACCAATGGTATAATTTTTGTGAATTTTTGAAAACTTTGAAAAATGCACATTTCTGGGTGTCAAAATTATTATTACTGGGCAGGAAATTTTTTGAAATCTCTAATTAACTAAAGAACTTTGCAAAACAAAAGTGCTACAGCAAGTAGAACAAGTGGAGGGAGAAAGAGATGTTGTTTAGCTCCTCTATGCATATAAAATGAATTTGTTAACAAGGTTGATCAAGTCTTGCCACCAAATAAATTTTACATAGCATATGAAGAAATAAACCTCAAATCAATCATGTTACCTTGTATTGAATTGATATGGATCCAATCACAAGAGTTTGATATTCTTCTTTAGGCTCATATATTGGACAATCAATAGTTCCCACTTTGATAGTTCTCACATTAGAAATTGTATTAACTCCACATGCTTTCTCAATCCTCTTGGGAAAATAAACGATATGCTCCTTGTCATCGACATTGAAAGTAACTTTTCCTTTATTGCAATCAATAACAGCCCCTGCGGTGTTAAGAAAAGGTCTCCCAAGAATAATAGACATATTATCATCTTCAGGAATTTCCAACACAACAAAATCAGTTAATATCAAGCAGTTATTAGTAACTTGAACAGGAACATCCTCACATATACCAACAGGAATAGCAGTAGATTTATCAGCCATTTGCAAAGATATATCAGTCGGTATCAACTTATCTAAATAGAGTCTCTTATAAAGAGAGAAAGGCATAACACTAACACCCGCTCCCAAATCACATAGAGCAGTTCTAACATAATTATTCTTAATAGAACAAGGAATAGTCGGAATACCTGGGTCGCCAAGCTTCTTTGGAACCTTGCCATTGAAAGAGTAATTAGCAAGCATAGTGGAAATCTCCTCATTAGGAATTTTCCTTTTGTTAGACACAATATCTTTCATATACTTTGAATAAGGAGGCAATTTAATAGCATCAGTCAAAGGTATTTGCAGGAATAAAGGTTTCATCCAATCACAGAATTTGTTATAGTGTTCTTCTTCCTTCGATTTTAGTTTCTTAGCAGGAAAAGGCATTTGCTTTTGAACCCATGGTTCTCTTTCATTACCATGTTTCTTAGCAATAAAATCTTCTTTAGTATACTTTTTATTTTTAGCATGCTTTTCAGGTTCTTCTTCAACCTCTTCTTTATCAGAAGCATCATTCTTATCATTATCTTTATCATGTTCATTACCACTTTCAGTTTCAGCATCAGAAATAGAAATACTATTAGGATCATTAACAGGCTCAGAGGATTCTACAACAATTTTATGTTTCTTTTTCTTTTTCTTAGATGGGGCACTAGTTTCAGTTCGTTGAGAATCTTGTTCAACTCTTTTGGGATGCCCTTCAGGATATAGAGGATCCTGGGTAGAAACACCGCCTCTAGTTGTTACTTCATAAGCATGCTTTTCTTTAGAATTATCTTTTAACAAGTCATTTTGCACTTTAGTTAGTTGATCAATTTGAGTTTGAACCATTTGAAAATGTTTAACAAGCATCTTAACATCATTGGAGGTTCTCTCCACAATACCATGCAATTCACTAATAGCTCGAGAATTTTCCATTAAATGATTTTCTACTCTCATATTAAAATTACTTTGCTTAACAATATAATTATCAAACTCATCTAAGCATTGAGCAGGAGGTTTTGAATATGGAATATCTTCTCTAGTAATGCGTTCAAGAGAGTGTACCTCAATCATGGATGAAGGGGGAGTGATCTTACATGAATCTTCTATGGGAGGTAAATTCTTCACGTCTTCGGATTTAATACCCTTCTCTTTAAGAGATTTCTTGGCTTCCCTCATATCTTCATCATTTAATTTAATCATACCCTCTTCTTCAATATTGGTGTCGGGGTTGGTTCAGGTGTAGACCAATCATCATGATTCCGGCCTATTCTCGCCAATAATTCTTCGACGTACGTCCGGAGTTCTTTTCCTGAAAACACAACCAGCACAACTATCCAGGTATGCCCTAGACTCAATGGTTAGTCCACTATAAAATATATCAAGTAAATCATGCTTTTCCAAATCATGGTTAGGCCGAGCTCTAATAAGAGAGTAAAATCTAGCCCAAGACTCAGGCAATTTCTCTCCATCTTCCTGATCAAAATTATAAATTTTCTGCAAAGCAATATGTTGAGCACTAGCAGGAAAGTATTTCCGGAAGAAAACATCAAGCAATTCTTTTGGACTATTAATAGAATCAGGTGGCAAACTATTATACCAAGTTTTAGCATCATCCTTTAATGAGAAAGGGAAAATTTTAGCAACGAAATAAGTACGCTTCTTAACATCATCGGAAAACAAGCTACTCAGAGTAGATAGCTCAATCATGTGTTCTACAGCACTTTCTTTTTCAGTACCACAAAAAGGTGTTTTCTCCACAATAGATATATGAGACAAATCAAGAGAAAAATCATAATCCTTATCCTTAATGTTTATAAGAGATGTGGCAAATTTAGGATCAGGAGACGGTTTATATCTAACAGTATGTTGTGCAAGCAACTTTTTAATTTTTCTTGCATCAGTAGTAGCATTGCATTTATCAATAAAATCATCATCAAGTTCTACATAATCCTCATCAAGATTATCACTAGAGTATTCAACGGACTCGTGTGAATTAACAGGTGTAGCAGCATTTTCATTAGGAGTTTCAGCATTTTCAATTTGTCTAGACCTAGCAATTGTAGCATCTAGAAAAGATCCCAATGAACCACTATCATCAAGCACAGCAGAAGCATCATCAATATTATAAGAGTTTTCAGATCTAGCAGAAGTACCAGCATGTGAAGCATGTGGTCGTGAAACAAGTTTATCAATCACAGATGGTGAATCAGCAGAGGTACTCAGAGTTGTACCTTTTCTTGTAGTGGATGGTAATATGGCGACTTTAGGATCGCGAGGTTTACCCATGATGGAGAATTTGCAGCGAACAATATCAATCCAAGTGAACTTCCAAATAAAGCTATGCTCCCGGCAACAGCGCGTGAAAATAGTCTTGATGACCCACAAGTATAGGGGATCGCAATGAGTCTTCGCGGGAAGTAAAACCCAATTTATTGATTCGGCACAAGGGGAGACAAAGAATACTTGAAAGCCTTAACAACGGAGTTGTCAATTCAGCTGCACTAGAAACGAGACTTGCTCGCAAGAGTTTATCGATAAGTAACAGTTTTATAGCGATAGCAGTAGTGAAATAACGAGCCAGAGTAACAAAGACAGCAGTAGTGATTATAGTAAATAGCAGGATTAAAATACTGTAGGCACAGGGATGGATGAACGGGCGTTGCATGGATGAGAGAAACTCATGTAACAATCAAAGCAGGGCATTTGCAGATAATAATAAAACGGTATCCAAGTACTAATCAATCAATAGGCATGTGTTCCATATATAGTCGTACGTGCTCGCAATGAGAAACTTGCACAACATCTTTTGTCCTACCAGCCGGTGGCAGCCGGGCCTCTAGGGAATCTACCGGAAATTAAGGCACTCCTTTTAATAGAGCACCGGAGCAAAGCATTAACACTCCGTGAACACATGTGATCCTCATATCACCGCCATCCCCTTCGGTTGTCCCAATTTCTGTCACTTTGGGGCCTCCGGTTCCGGACAACAATACGTGTATACAACTTGCAGGTAAGATCATAAAGCAATGAATATCATAATGAATTGATAACATGTTCAGATCTGAGATCATGGCACTCGGGCCCTAGTGACAAGCATTAAGCATAACAAGTTGCAACAATATCATAAAAGTACCAATTACGGACACTAGGCACTATGCCCTAACAATCTTATGCTATTACATGACCAATCTCATCCAATCCCTACCATCCCCTTCAGCCTACAGCGGGGGAATTACTCACACATGGATGGGGGAAACATGGCTGGTCGATGGAGAGGCGTCGATGGTGATGATGGCGATGATCTCCTCCAATTCCCCGTCCCGGCGGAGTGCCAGAACGGAGTTTCTGGTCCCGAGACGGAGTCTCGCGACGGTGGCGGCGTACTGGATGGTTTCTGGCGATTTCGACTTCTCCCCGTGCGTTTTTAGGTCGAAGGCAATAAGTAGTCCGAAGGAGGGCGTCGGGGGCCAGCCGAGGCCACCACACACTAGGGCCGCGTGCCCCCCTCCTGGGCCGCGCCGGCCTAGTGTGTGGGGCCCTCGGGCCCCCACCTGGCTCGCCCTTCTGGCTCCGCCAATATTTTGGGAAAATAGGACCTTCCGCATAAATTCCGAGGATTTTCCTGAAAGTTGGATTTCTGCACAAAAACGAGACACCAGAGCAGTTCTGCTGAAAACAGCGTTAGTCCGTGTTAGTTGCATCCAAAATACATAAATTAGAGGCAAAACAATAGCAAAAGTGTTCGGGAAAGTAGATACGTTTTGGACGTATCAATGGTCAAACTGAGGTGGTGAATAGAACATTGACACAACTGTTGAGATCTATGATCAAGAAGAACCTGAAGGAGTGGGAATATTGTTTGCCGCATGTGAAGTTTGCTTGCAACAGGGCGGTACATTCTACCATTACTCCACTTGACTTGTTGCCTCTACCCATACATGACAGAGTCAATATGGAGGCATCAAAGAGGGCAGATTTCGTACGAAAGATACATGTGAAGACTGAAGAGTTGATAGAGAAGAAAGGAAAGAACAATGTTGTAAGGGTGAAAAAGAAACGCAAGGAGATGTTGTTCAAACCTGGTGATATGGTCTGGGTACATTTTCGCAAGGATAGGTTCCTGAAGCTACGGAAGTCCAAGTTGCTTCCTCGTGGTGCTGATCCTTACAAAGTGTTTGCCAAGATCAATGACAATGCATACTCTATAGATCTTCCAACTGATGAGTTTGGTTTCAGTAATTCTTTCAATGTGGCTGATTTGACACCATATGACGGAGAAGACCTTGGAGCATCGAGGCCGACGCCTTTTGAAGGGGGGAGATGATGAGGACATCCCTACTACACTACTACCTCCGTCATTGCAAGATGAAGACGATGCTGCTATAAAGGTCAAGTCCAATGAAGATAGGATTAGACCTATGACAAGAGCTCGTGCGAAACTACTCAAACAACATGTGAACTTGTTCCTAAGTGATATTTTGATCGATGAGAACTTTATACTGCCTAAGTTCTTTTACTTACGTATGATCATGTACGAAGAGGGAGCAAGCATCGCACGAGGAAGAGAGGAGCAGCTGGACAAGAAGATGGACATGAAGATATCCCATGGACGCGCGAGGGAGGAGAGGGAGGCATGCGCGAGGGAAGAAGATGAAGTCCAGGCCGGCGCCAGGGCCGGTCTGACCGACCGCCATGCCGGCGCGCCCGATCGCCAGACCGGTTCAACCGGACGCCACGCCGGGCCAGCCCGGCGCCGACCGGATTCTCAGCTGGTGCACATCGGGAAACATCCATGGGCTCTGGACCGCTAACCCGGTCACCACCCGGTGCCAGGCCCGGTTGAAACCGGCCTACCCGGTCCCAGACCCGGTCGATCGGCCCCCTGATCGACCGTATCCGAGTCTGTGTCGACCAGATCTGATCTGGGTCGGTTTTCTATGTATTTTCTTGAACCCTGGCCGTACGGAACCCATATATAAGTGCCCAGGATGCCCCCAAATTAGGTTTAGACCACATTTAAGATAAACCCTAGTTCATAGTTGACTGCTTTGCAACTCTATTGAATCTCTACAACAATCTGCATCGATTTGGTGTTTTGCTACTGAAAGTCTTGTGTGATCTGTTGTTCCATTGGGAATTAGACGGTGCAACTTACCGCTTCGTGATCGGCGGCTACGTACGCAAGTGTGTGGAGTTGCGAATATCTTGCATGGTTGAGAGCTGTTGCATTGGCGATATGGACCAATCGAGAGAGACTCGTTGCGTCATACAAGTTATCATCCACTTCATCATCGTTTTATCTCCGCTGTGTTCATCACGTGTTCATCACATCCACCGTCGCTTACCGAGAAGACCGGGCAACCCCTTATCAATAATCTTGAATTCAAATAACAATAAAATAATTTTAATTTGTTGTCCCTTTTATTTAATATGGAATAATTAATATTTTTAAATCCACAAATCGAATTAGAAAAATAATATGTCTATATCGATCAGAAAAATGAGAGGAACCGAAATATGAAATTCATATCATATTGTGAACCTAAAAATGATTTTAAAAAAAAAATCATGATCATTAGATCATGTACATGTAGTTCAAATCTGACCGACTTCCTATCGATTTGGTAGGAATTTATCTTTTTCACCAGGGGTAGACGGAAATGTTTAAGATACCCTGGATTGGAAATTGTGCATGTATGGTGGTCTAGTAATTTTTTTTTAAATTGGGTGATACCATTGTGAAACTTTCATTTGGTGATTGCTTCACAAAACACCCCGTTTTGGGATTTGGAAAATGAAAAATAGCTTTTTAGTGTGAGGAAATGTGAAGCTTCCTTCGGTAACATTGTTTTCCATCCCAATATGCATACGTGTGCACAATATAGGGATATTATCACAAACTATGCCACGATTCTAGCCATAATATTGGTCGTTCGGTATGAATGCCATAAAATATCGAACATTATAGCTCATTTCGGAGAAGGTTTTTTTTTAGCTATTTGTAATATTCCATGTTTGATATTTTTTCCAAGATAAATCTTATGTTTTCTACAAATTTTGTTATATTATTTTTATTTTTCTGAACTATAATGATTTAGTTATGATTTTTCTAAAGATTAATATGGTAAAATGGAAAATGGAAAGAAAAAGATGTACCGACCTGACGCAGTTAGCTCGCTGTCACGGTGGAGAGGTTGTGCCGACGGCTTACATGTATCGACGACCAGACTAGGTCTGTGTCGATGGCCGAAACTTTGCCGACTTCTACCGGGCTTTCTATACCAACGGCTTGCCTGTTGGTATGGCTGGAATGGGTTGCCGTGGCTTCAACATTTAGTCGTCGGCATAGAGTTCCTGTGCCGACGGTTTGCCCTGGCTGAAATGAGTGTCCTCCCACTATGAGCAGTCTTAAAGATGGAAGCAAATTCTACGCTAAAAAAACATGGAAGCAAATCCCGCACCAACCCCGAAAAAAAGGCCCCAAGGTCAAGCGGCTCTTTCACACGCAGCACACAGCCTTGCGAGGCCAGCGTGCGTCGTCGTCGCGCCGTAGTCACACCGCCCGGCTTCAGCTGGCGCGTCGTGGACGGGCGCTTAAAATCTCCACACGCGCCCACCAGCGACAAAAGCACCGGTCGCGGTCGGACCGTCCAAGATCGACTCCGTCGACCGGCCGTCGTCGCTTTGCGTTCCATCTCGCGGCAAAAGCTCCTGCGGATGGGCGACGGCTTTGATCGGCGCGCCCTCCGCGTGGAATTTTTACTACGGGGGTGATGTGTGCGGAAATCCCACTCTACATATAGGTGGGCGTCACGGGCTTATCCTGGACGTCCATTTTTTGCTTTAAGATATGTGCTACTAGCTGTGTACATTACAAAGAACCCCGCTGCTACATTTTCTGTTCGGTACAAAAACACATCTAATCTGTCCACTATTTGCTCCCAGATTCTTGCTCTGTTCTGCTATATCTTACAGATTTGGTAAATCAATTAGTACTTATAATTATAGTTTCTTTCGTTAGCCATTCTCCATAATATAACGTTAATTTAACTGGACAAAAAAAAACCCAGATTATGTTAATTGGATCTGAACTTGTTTCTTCCGGCACAGATACAAGATCTGTACCGGATTATGTTAGGAAATATAGAGGCTAAACAGGAAAGAATGGAAGAACAAATCACCAGATTATGTTAGGCAAAACAGAGGCAAAATAGGAAAGAACAAAAGAGGAGATTAATTGTTTGAAGAATCAACGAAATTAATCTTGAGCAGGAAAAATACAGCAACATGAAACTGGAGACAAAATAGAAGAAGAATCCATGAATCTGGACATGGGAACCGAATCATCTAGACCATGAACATCACAAAAACTAAGAAGAACTGCAAAGGAATCAGATCAACAAAAGAAATGGAAAAGCAAATCGGCCCTGCGAGGCCGTCGCCTCCTCACTTCTGGCCGACGGTTGCCACTCCTGTTCCGGTCGCCGGCGGAGACGTACGTCAGCGATGTTGGAGGAGCCGTACACCGGCGAGATCGATGTTGGAGGAGCTGCTGGCCCATGGTTGAGATAAGGAGGAGAGAGAGGTTAGGGAAGATGGACTTGCACACTTCGGCACCTATAGGAGTAGGAAAGTAGACTTGTACTGCATGAAACTGAAAATGTGCAACACGAATCTTCACACAACGTACAACGTCGGATAGGACTGGGACGCCCACGTGTATGTAGAATCGCTGCGTCCGTGATGTGTGCCTTGATGAAGATGAAAGCTCCGCCCTCCATCTGCAGCGGGCTTCGATCGGCCGGATCTGAGTATGCTCCAGGTCGCACTTCGGTTTCTAGACGTCTATAGGTAAACTCCAGAAATTAGTTGCGGGATGGAATAATCACTTGGCTCTTTAGGTGATCGCTATGTTAGATTTCTCATCGCCACGGGGCTGTACATGTTGGGGAATTTGTATTGTACAAAACTTTCTTGTGATTCTCACACATGCTGCAAATGGTTAGATTGTTTTACGAAGGTTTACAGGCGCAACCTCTTTTAGAAGTACTACTCTTTTAGAAGTTATTTTTTTTCCTTTTTTTTTTGTCGAGAATGCACCCTAGTAGGTGCATGAACTTTGTGCAGAAGGATACCCGAAGTGGCAGTTCACAATGTTGAAGATCGGCAAAAACATTGCAACAAGTGTGACAGCTCTGCTAATCAAAAGCCTACTCCCGTAACAGCAACCACTATGGTGCCGGTTCTGCGAACAAAAAAAAATAGAGGCAACTACACATATAAGGTCATGCCATCATTAATCCAGGTATCGGACATGCACCATCCACGTCTACGGACCAGGTGGCGCGCCGAAATCTTTCCCTATCCTGACGATTGGGCTAGCTCAACACCGCTCAACTAGACCGGTGATCACCATCCATCAATGCAGCTTGTGCAGTGTCTACCACAATTGATGCAACCGACTACACACAAGATATGATTTGGTCGCTAACGCTAATAACCATGTTCAACATGCCTTCCCAATGACGCTCATTCCGAGCAAATGAGTTTGGTACTATGTTTCATAATCATGTCCTTGTCTACCGAGCAAGATCCAAACCAATACAAGATCTCAGCGAAAAACTAAGCATAGAATGATAGTACTTGGGTAATTGCAACTAATAATTTGAATCACACCCACTCTATATGGCTATAGTAAAAGTTTTGACAATGGCCACATAAAATTTGTCAAAACATGAGGAGAGGGACGGGGCTCAAGCGATAAGTATATATGGAGAGCAAAATTTTTGGTTGCGAACAAGTTGATGAGGTTGTACTTGGTAGATGAACATATGTATATCAATTTGTAAATGTTTGACAGAGGGAAATATATACGTGGAGAGGTAAGTTATAACATTTTTTGAGATAAGGCCATAGGCTGAGTTTTAACTTAATAAATCCACAAAACAACAGAGTACATAGCAACGCAACCATAAGGGCCAATACATAAAGGAACATGCAAGTCCCCCTCCCTCCCCCCCCAGCCCCAGCCCCAGCCCCAGTTCACAATGTTGAAGATCGGCAAAGACACTGCAACATGGGTGATAGGTCTGCTACAGCAACCACTATGGTGCCGGTTCTGCGAACGAAAAGAAATAGAGGCAACTACACATATAAGGTCATACCATCATCAATTCAGGTATCGGACATGCACCATCCACGTATATGAACCAGGTGGCGCGCCGAAATCTTTCCATGTCCCGATGATTGTGCTAGCTCGACACTGCTCAACTAGACCGGTGATCACCTTCCATCAAAGCAGCTTGTGCAGTGTATACCACAACTGATGCGACCGACTACACACAAGATATGGTTTGGTCGCTAATGCTAATAACCATGTTCAACATGCCTTCCCAATGAAGCTCATTCCGAGCAAATGAGTTTGGTACAATGTTTCATAATCATGTCCTTGTCTACCGAGCAAGATCCAAACCGATACAAGATCTCAGCGATAAACTAAGTGTAGAATGATAGTACTTGGCTACTTGCAACTAATGATGTGAATCACACCCACTCTATATGGATATAGTAAAATTTTGACAATGGCCACATAAAATTTGTCAAAACATGAGGAGAGGGACGGGGCTCAAGAGATAAGTATATATGGAGAACAAAATTCGTGGTTGCGAACAAGTTGATGAGGTTGTACTTGGTAGATGAACATATGTATATCAATTTTTAAATGTCTGACAGAGGGAAATATTTACATGGAGAGGTAAGTTATAACATTTATAGAGATAAGGCAATAAGCTGAGTTTTAACTTAATAAATCCACAAAACAACAGAGTACATAGAAACGCAAGCATAAGAGTCAATACATAAAGGAACATGCCTGATCTCCTCTATTGCATCATCCAAAAGGTCTCTATCCCTCGATCTCACAAGCATCCTCCATTATTGCATATAGATAATCATTTTTATAAAAAAAACTTCAGCAAGTTTGCCAACAAGCGAGCCTTCAATAGTTAGCTTATTCCTAACATTCGAAAGGGCCCAACATTGCGCGGCGAAAGTAAACCAACCTATTTTAGGTGTATCCTGTAATTCACCAGCCCCTACCAGGTTCCAATCGCAGTGAAGCAGTTCCATGACCCCTGCACACATGAATCTCGCCATCCAGCACCCAAAGAAGATGTGGTTGCATGCCTCAACTTCCTTGAAGAGCGCACATAAGCAATCCAAGGGGCTGCGACATTTGGCTACCTGCTCCGAGCAAGGAATCTTGCCTCAGATCACTTGCCAGAAGAAGATTTTGATCTTCGGTGGAACACATTTGCGTCAAACCTCCTTAAAATGGGTGACCGCTGCCCCCTGTGATAGTCGGATATACATGGAACTGGTCACGTAGCCCCACGAGGCTTCCACGCTCCATGAAATAATTTCCTCCTCTAAGGACACGTTTTTCTCCTAGATCTCCCTAGTCAGGTTAACCCACTCCACTGCTTCAGCAAGACCAAACGGCTTCTGAAAATAGGGCCAGACAGCCATCCTCAAACCGAGACAACTACACCTACAAAGTGGGGAAGGCGCAATACCTAAAGATGATGGGATAGCGGTACCGGAGAGGGGAAGTGCATATCCATTTTTCCACAAATTAATTGCGGGATGGGATGGTCACTTGGCCCTTTGGGTCATCGAGTGATCGGAGGTTCACAACGTTGAAGATCGCCAACTTTGTATAGAAGGATCCAAAGTGGCAGCTCACAACGTCGAAGATCAGCAAAACCGCTACAACAGAAATAAAAACTCCCTAAACAAAAGGCTACTCTCCTGAAAGCAACCACTTTTGCGTTGGTTCTGTAAACAAAAATAAACAGAGGCAACTACGAATATATGATATATGTCAATTCAGGTACGAGATATGCACCATCTATATCTACGGACCCGGTGGCGCGCCAAAATCTTTCCTTATCCTGATAATTGAGCTAGCTCGACACTGCTCAACTAGACCGGTGATCACCATCCATCAAAGCAGCTTGTGGAGCATATACCACAACTGATGTGACCGAGTACAGACAAGATGTGTTTTGGTTTCTGATACTAGCAACCATGTTCAACATACCTTCCCAATGACGCTCATTCCCGAGCAAATGAGTTTGGAACCATGTTTCATAATCATGTCCTTGTCTCAGCAAAAAACTCAGCTTAGAATGATAATACTTGCAACTAATGATGTGAATCACACCCACTCTATATGGGTATAGTAAAAGTTTTGATAATGGTTACATAAAATTGGTTAAAACATGAGGAGGGGCTGGGGCTCGAGCGATAAGTATGTATAGAGAGATTCAAACAAGTTAATGCGGTTGTACTTTGTAGATGAGCGATGTTATGTATATCTGACATAAGGCCATAGGCCGAGCAACTACTATATTAAACCTTAACAAACATCTTTTTTCTCCTAATTTTGCAGTTTTTTTTTAGTCCACAGCCCGCTGACACGTGTATTTTTACCCCACTCCATTTTTCATGTGTACTATTTGGGCGCTGTCTAGCGTATTTAGAAGATCTGGAAGCACTATGCAAATTCTTTTGCCTTCTTTACACGTGTAGCTGTAGTACTTGTATAGGAACAAACCAAAGTATGCCGCTTAACGATACATTGAGTGTGGAGTCAACCAACCGATTTGCCCCCCACCTCCCCCGTTTCTTCTCTCCCATCTCTCCATCGCCGCCAGCCCCGCCCCGCTCCCAGCACCGCCCCGCCCCTCTCCCTGGCCATGTCCAGCGCTCTGTGTTGTGCCCCGCCTCCTCCTCCTCCTCTTCCGTTTCCATGCCACCACGATGCTTGGGCGCACGCCCACGAAATCCTAGCCCCTCCAGGCTTGGTCGCCGGCACTTCTCTGACGTTGCCGCACCTCCGGCTGATCCTCCTCGCGGAGGATGTCTTTCTCTACTTCGCCTGCATCTCCTCCTCGAACTCCCCTGGCTGCTCTCCGCTACATCGACACCGACGCCTACCTCCTGGAAGCCCGCGTCGTCCCGTTCCCATCGCTGGTTGGACGAGGTCTATCTCGACTCGCCCGTTTGGTTCAGTCGTCGCGGCAGCTGGCGCTGATCTGTTCGCCGCATGACATCGGGAGGGAGTTGGGGCGGCGGTGTTGTCGTCGGCATGGAGGCGGGAAAACGAGCAGGGATCAGAGAGGAGGTGACGCCGACGGGGGTGCCTGGTGAGCATCGCCATAACGTTCCACGCCACTGCGGTTGACAGCAGTTTTGGGGACCGGGGGTTGCTGCCGTCGACACGTCTGACGGTGCGATGGAGGAGCTTAGCGTCTTCCTTTCCTCGGTTCCTCCATAGGTTTCTACTAATTTTGTTTGAATCTTGTGAGTTCATTCTTATAGGGTCTATGAAACTAAGGCTAGATTTGCTTTGCTATGTTGTTTTTTGCTTTTGATATTGCCTTTTTCTTGATCTCTAGAATGAGTAGTTGCGAGCCATGCTGTTGTAGAATCAACCCTGTGCTATTTCAATTTTGTAGCAGATTTTCCATTCTCAAGTTTTATTTTTCAGAGAGGTATCTACCTGTAAAAACATGCCATAATGAACATGGAAAATAAAATAGAAGAAGCCATTACTCCTGTTGTATGTTGGTGTCATGCAAACTCTAAAAACATGTCAATCGTCTGTCCATTCTAGCTGCTTTTTTGTCACATTTTATCAGTTCAAATCCCTTCGCCTAGATCTGTATGACAACTGATTTATATTTGTTTTCATTCATATTCACATATCTAGCTTTCACCACACGTTCCATTGATGTTTTTTCAGCTTTAACCTGGTATATCAGAGGAGCCGACAGGGCCGGTGCTCCCTCTCAACGGGTCCTTGTGGTGAGACATGTTTCTTTGTATAGGACATGGCAACGACCAGCACTAGAGCCAGTTTGGTCTGCCTGGTGTTTTACATCTCATTCATCTATTAACATTGGGTGGTCTTGCACATTTGACAGGGAATGCAATTGTCGGACAAGGTGATCAAAGGGACCAAGGCAGATGTGGCATTGTGAGTACCAATCCAGCAGATCAATGAATCCATTTGGCTGAACTTGCAGATGTGCCTTCCAAGCATGGGAGATATGATTGCAAACTGATCTCAAATCTAAAAGTCTGTCAACCTGATCCCTTTCCTATCCAACCGTTTAATCTCCTTGGGTTCCAAATTCTGACCATGATGCTATCTATATGATGGTTGATGACCCGATGCAGTGGAGGAAGTGCACCGGTGGTACTTTAAGGCAGATGGACAGACGACGGACTGCTGGTGTGGCGTTTTACCTCACCAACACTGTTAAGTTCGTCCCGGATGAGCCATGTCCAACTCCGGAGGCAAGCAACCCTATAATTTTAAAATTCCTTAAAGTCCATGTTTGATTTCCAGCCGGCTGAACACATGATGAGCTATAGTAATTTATTTTGATCGGTAATGATAAATAAAGAAGAAAACTGTAATGTACATGCCTATCCATGAGACTTCCCTACACCGTATTATGTGTTCTAGGTAGCAGAGGAAATCCACCTGTGTTGGTCTGCATCGTCATTAGCAGCAACATGGGGGGATGCTACAATAGTTTGAACACTGGCAAACCAGTTCACTGTGATGTAAATTTCGTTTTCTATGTGAATTTCTTTCTTGTAGAATACATCTGAAGCTTAATTGTCATATTTTTGTCCTTTTCATCCCATGCTTGCCAAAGGAATTAGTTGTTTTTTTCAATGTTCAAGAAATCGGTAATCGTTAACTGCTCGGTCGGCTTGAGTTTAGGGATTAATCGTAAATCGGCCTATTAACTGAATTAATCGGTTGACTATTAATCGGAGGGATTTTTCAAAATTGCAAGTTGTGAGCACTAAAATACGCTATATTGAACGAATAAAACTTGCAAAATAGCACACATGCAATATTTTACACAATATTACAATGAGCGTAAATTTTCATGCTTATATTGGCTCAAGTAATATATGTAACATCTCACAGGCTAGGACTACTACCAACGCGCTGACATGGACATGTCCGCGAACCTGACCTGGCCAAACTGAATAACATGACTGGCTGAATACGGTAGCTAATGCCTCATGTACAGATAAGTAATGTTTGTCAGTTAAAATACTGCCCCATTTCGACACATCTCCAGTCAAAAAGAATGCACGTACGTGTGAACATTGGGAAATGAAGTTAAGCATCTGTGGAATTACGATTTAAACAATCAAGAAAACATAACAATATAAGAAAAAAACATTGGTGTACAAAATCTGATCTTGGCTCAGCCGCTCAGGTTACATACTTGCATAAGTACTTAATCGGATCAAGAATTATCAATCCGGAGGTCATATCATAGTTACATATATACACTTGCAGTTTGAACCAAAACAAATGACCACAGGAGAGGAATAAGATGTGCCATATTAGTCTTTCCGTGGACTGGATTCAACTTAAGGAGTAAGAGCCAAGCGGCTAGAGAATTCCTGGTGGAACAAGGCAGTAAGCCCTGTCGGCAACTGAAACATAGAGAATTCCTGGTGGATAAACCGAAATTGAAGGGCCGCCTGGACTCCTGCCCTAGGGATGCTGACGAGATGTGCTAGATACGAGCAATGGTGAGCGGTTGGGTCGGGCGGCGGATTAACGTGTGAGGAAGTGCGTACCATTTACTGAAGGCAGAGCGTGCGGGGAGGCATGGGCTAGGCGGATGGGCCAATTTTTTGACGTCTGGGCTGAACCAGTTAATCGGAATTTACAGCTTAATCGTTTGTCAGACCCAGTAATCGCTCCCAGCGAGTAACCCAACCGATTCACCTTAATCTACACGGTCACCTCACGAGTAGCGATTACTCGGAGGATTAATCGTCTAATCGGCCGATTTTTTGAACAATGGTTTTTTTATGTAGAGGATTTTTCATAGGAACATCATATTAGGAGCCACTTCTTCTGCTTTAACATCACAAGAAAATTATCTAAAGTATTTTGCACGCCCTATACTAAACAACCATTGAGGCCAATTCAGTGGCAAGATTCTTAAGCACTTACTGTGTGATATAACACCACATTTCTCCACCTTTTCTTTTTTGGTACAATCTGGCAGTTCATGTGATTTGTTTGTCTTCCCCCATCTATATTACTATTTTGTACTTATGCGACAAATTAGGCTTCATCTTATTCAACTTAATTATTTATTTCATATCCCAGCTTAGCAATTATAGTTATCCATTGTTTTATTTGCAGCCATTGAGCTGAGAAATTATTAGACATCTATAATATTATATTGTTCATTGGGTTACTATCTAAGTATGATGTCAGTGCGATATTGCTTCGGCATTGTATACTCTAATGATATGTTTTATGAAGTAATCAACTATGCCTAATCAGTTGAGAATCTATGGTTTCTTATGTGGCTTTGTTTGATAATATAATGTTCGATGCATTTCTGATAGATTAACTTCTCACTGTGAATTCCAAAATAAGGTTCAGATTTACAATGATTGCTATTTCAAAGGAAACTTGTAGTCATTTGCGTTGTGTTTTCTTAGCGGTCTTTAGAACCTTAAAATTACATTGCCTATTTAGCTTACATTTTTCACAATGGCACAAAGTACCGAAAGGAAAAGGTTTGTCTTCCAAAAACAAACACTTGATAAGAATCAATAAATTTTATCAAAAGATTTTTCAAAGAGGCAAGGAAGACACATGGGAGCTACAAAGATTTCATGGAAATGGAATAAGGCAATAAGAAGCAATCCAAGGTGAAGGTGGTCCATAAATTCAACCACATACAAGGTTATCAATTGTCAAAGACAATGAGAATATTGGAATTGATTTCCGGTGGTACATTTCAAGGATTCGAGATCAATTTCACAATAAAAGGCGTAGGATAAATATGTATAGGATTAAGTACTATGCACGGATGAAGATTCTTGATAGCTTCAATTAGTCAAACAATCACGCAGAGCAATGATTAGAATAACTTGAAGCAAACGGTGTCCCAAATAAGATATAGAGATATGTATTTGAGGAAAAACCGCACCAAGAATTTCCTACTCAAGCAAGAACTCATAAGATGACAATAAAAGATTTTTTTATAAAAGATGAGCTTGTTTGAGAAAACATGCCACCTAGGAACAAGATAATTAAGAGTATCAGCTCTAAGTGCATAACCTCATATGTTCACATTTTATAGGCTTGTGATATGTACAAAACATATTACTCCCCCATAATGTGATAAAACATTTCTTCTAATCAAGAGGCAATTAAAAATTGACTAGAGATAATTAATGGACATTTAGAATTTAAATTTCTCATGAGTATATATAACACACCACATAGTGACAAGATAATCTTGCAATATCAATACTAAATGGTGGTACCCATGTGCACACATTTTAAAGAAAGAGAGATGCACAAGGCATATCACTCCCCGAAAATAGGATGTTCCATTAATCACTCAAAGAGAGCCAAATAAGATATCGTCAAGATGTATTAGGCTCAAATCAATACTCAAGTAAATGATGAGTCAAACAAACATACTTGAATACACAAGATAGGCAAGTAAGACGCAACATATACAAACACATATTTGGTATAAAAACCAAACATGCAAAGGGGCAAGTAACTTACAATAAATATGAAGAGTTGAAGTATAAGTTACCGCAAAGAGGAACATTGGATATAAGATATATATGATAATCCTTATGACTTGGCTTGATGAAATATAATATATGAAGATCCCTTAATTCTTCATGAAGTAGCCAAGTCTCCAATGTCCTCCATTTACACCTATTGATCAAATTTGAGCTTGTTGGTCCCGAAGCAAGTTGGGTCCTAAGAGGTTAGTCACAATAGGTTTGGCAACCCAAATTGTTCTTTTCTTGAAACCACTTTGTGTTCCAACAAACTTGGCAAACACATTACCATTCTTATCCTTCCCAAGAGAGTAATCATCATTAATAATGATAGGGCTAGATAAGGTACCGTTTAAGCATGAAGAGGCAAAGTGTCCCTTCTCACGACATAAGTAGCAAGTGTTTCCCTTTCTCTTCTTTATTGATTTCTTTACTTGGGAAACTTTATCTTGATTTTTTCTTGGGAAGTGGCCTATCTTCAACTTGAAGTTGAGCTTTAGCTTGAGCTTGACCTTGTGGTCGTTTCCCTTGTTGTTCAATGGACATGATCTAACATGATGCCCTTCAACCTTGCACTTGAAGCAAACAATCTTGGCCGGATCCTTGACTTTGTCTTGGTCCTTCTTCTTGTTGCTCTTGCTCTTGGACTTGTTCTTGTTATTGGAGTTGAATCCAAGTCCACTCTTGTCATTGGAGATTGTTGCACACTCAACATCTTGTCAAGTGCAGATTTCCCTTCATGATGTTTTTCCAAGTCTTTCTTCAAAGAAAGGATTTGGGCCTCGAGCTCTTTTATTTCCTCTACATGGTTAGTAAAAATACAAGTACTAGAGGAAGTGGAAGCTTCATTGTTAGAGGAACAAGGCGAAGCATGTAATCCAACACAGGGTGTATCAATAGTTTGACTAGATAGATTATTAGGACTAGCACAAGGCAATATAGCATTTTGAGTAGAGGTTGTGCTAATGTCCATATGAGGCTCACAAGATGTTACCTTAGTAATACTTGTCTCATGAGCTAATTTTAGCCCATCAAAGGAAATTAGGAGATCATCATGAGATCATGAGAGATTTTTATGGCTTTCTTCCAATTCCCTAAATTGCTAGTTAGCAAATCTAGTTGAGCCCTTAGCTCAACATTCTCCTTTAAGATAGATGCTTCACAAGAAGTAGAGTTAGTAACACAAGGAGCATCAATAGATTTTTCTTTTTCAAGCACATAAGATTCCATTTCTTGCTTAAGACCATGAGTTATGCACCTTTCATTTTTCAGCTCTTGTCTAAGGAGATTGAATCTCTGTTGCTCATTTCAATATGATATTCCAACTCCTCAATGGACTCATCCCTTTCATTGAGAGAGTCCATCAAGAAATCGAATTTGACAAGGGCATCACCACGAAGGGTGCATCTAACATTGTAAAGGCCTTTGAGTATAGCATCTTCATCTTGTTCATCATCATCACTCTCATCATTATAAAATGTGTTGGGATTCAAGGTAGAAGTTACCTTTGATCCCTTTGCCATAAGGCACATGTGCATGCCAGAGGATGAAGATGAAGATGTTTTGGAATCTCCATTCATGAGAGTCTCATGCCTCATAGATTGTTCCATTTCCTCTACATTGTTAGACAACAAACAACTAGAGTAAATAGAAGCATTTTATTCATGGCAATAAGACAAAGCAAGCATATCATCATGGGATTTATGTAAGGAGTTTATACATTATATGCAAGGACTATCAACACAAACATGTAGATTACTTTCGGTGCTAGGTGTGTTTAAGTCCAAAGAGGAAACATTGCAATGGGATAGAGATGAAGAGTCATCACTATTGAGCATAATATCAACATTGCAATTTCCCTCACCACTCACCATATCATTACCTTGTGTCTTGCAACACGTTGGTGAAGTGGAACAAGATGATAACTCATCACGGCCGGAGGTGTAAGCAACTTGGAGCTCTTCATGATGTGAAGGGGAAGAGAGCTCCTCGGAGACACCACCGACCATATGAGAAGTGGATCCACCAAATATTTCCTTAAGCTTGATCCACATCTCATGAGATGACTTTCGCTTTATATATGTCAAGAACCTACGAAAATCTGGTCTCAAGGAGGATAAAAGCTCATTAGATACTTGAGCTTAAAGATGTAATTTTTTCTCACGCTCTAAAGATAGATTTTGAGGATCCATCGGAGAAGAAAAACCTACATCTAGAAATCGCTTTATATTTGGACACAAGGTCCAAAGATTACAAAGTAAGCAATTTCTCCACAAAAGAAATTTTGTGGCATCAAAGATAATTGTGTCATTATGCACTATATTTCTAGCCGACATCTTTACTCTCAAGGCAGTGAAGCCTTAAAAAAGGAGAGACCTTGCTCTGATGCCAATTGAAAGGACGAGATGTCGCCTAGAGGGGGTGATAGGCGTTTAAAAACTCTGACGGATTTGGCTTGTAAGAATGCGGAATTAAACTAACGTTTATTTCACAAGCACAAATCCTAAATAAGCTAGGCTCAACTAAGTGCAACAACAACAACTAGAGCTAAGCAAGATAGGCACAAAATATATAAACAACAAGCGATAGCAAGATATAATAGATACTTCAACCTCGATGGCTATCACAAGGAAAGTAAACTCGGGTATAAAAATAACTGAGGCACGCGGATACGAAGATGTTTTCCCGTGTTCCCTTCCTTTGCAAGAAGGTACGT
>NC_061510.1:357089003-357120557 GCF_022539505.1 Lolium rigidum | reverse complement strand
GGGAGGACTCTACGCCGCCATGGTCGCCTCCGGAGTGATGTGTGAGTAGTCTACCCCTGGACTATGGGTCCATAGCAGTAGCTAGATGGTTGTCTTCTCCCCATTGTGCTATCATTGTCGGATCTTGTGAGCTGCCTATCATGATCAAGATCATCTATATGTAATTCTATATGTTGCGTTTGTTGGGATCCGATGAATAGAGAATACTTGTTATGTTGATTATCAAAGTTATACATGTGTTGTTTATGATCTTGCATGCTCTCCGTTATTAGTAGATGCTCGGCCAAGTAGATGCTTTTAACTCCAAGAGGGAGTACTTATGCTCGATAGTGGGTTCATGCCTGCATTGACACCGGGACGAGTGACGAAAAGTTCTAAGGTTGTGTTGTGCTTGTTGCCACTAGGGATAAAACATTGATGCTATGTCTAAGGATGTAGTTGTTGATTACATTACGCACCATACTTAATGCAATTGTCTCGTTGTTTGCAACTTAATACTGGAGGGGTTCGGATGATAACCTCGAAGGTGGACTTTTTAGGCATAGATGCGGTTGGATGGCGGTCTATGTACTTTGTCGTAATGCCCAATTAAATCTCACTATACTCATCATGATATGTATGTGCATTGTCATGCTCTCTTTATTTGTCAATTGCCCAACTGTAATTTGTTCACCCAACATGCTGTTCGTCTTATGGGAGAGACACCTCTAGTGAACTGTGGACCCCGATCCAATTCTCTTTACTCGAAATACAATCTACTTGCAATACTTGTTTCTACTGTTTTCTCCGCAAACAATCATCTTCCACACAATACGGTTAATCCTTTGTTACAGACAAGCCGGTGAGATTGACAACCTCACTGTTTCGTTGGGGCAAAGTACTTTGGTTGTGTTGTGCGAGGTTCCACGTTGGCGCCGGAATCTCGGTGTTGCGCCGCACTACATCCCGCCGCCATCAACCTTCAACGTGCTTCTTGGCTCCTCCTGGTTCGATAAACCTTGGTTTCTTTCTGAGGGAAAACTTTCTGCTGTGCTCATCATACCTTCCTCTTGGGGTTGCCCAACGAACGTGTGAAATACACGCCATCAAGCATATTTTACGGCGCCGTTGCCGGGGAGATCAAGACACGCCGCAAGGGAGTCTCCACTTCTCAATCTCTTTACTTTGTTTTTGTCTTGCTTTATTTTATTTACTACTTTGTTTGCTGCACTAAATCAAAATACAAAAAAATTAGTTGCTAGTTTTACTTTATTTGCTATCTTGTTTGCTATATCGAAAACACAAAAAAATTAGTTTACTTGCATTTACTTTATCTAGTTCACTTTATTTACTATCGCTAAAATGAGTAATCCTGAAGTTGAAGTTCGTTCATTTAAGCAACAAGGGGAGAATGTTTAAAAGATGCTTGGTATAGAATTAGTGATGCCCATAATAGGTGCACTAAGAAACACTCCACCACTATCCTACTCGGGAATTTTTATGTTGGTATCTCTAGCTGAAATAGATATGTTCTTGATTGTCTCGCGGGAGGTAACTTCCTAGGTGCTCCCGCTTTAGAAGCTAGTTGCATTATTGAGAGTTTATTTGGAACACCACCTGTTAATGAAACTAAAAGTGAAACCTCCCTTGAGGATGTTATGAAAAAATTGGAAACCATAGAGAAAAGTTGTAGCGTTGAAACTAAATTGGAAATATTACTGGAAAATACTGATAAACTTGATAAAATCCTAGGAGGAATTAATGAAAGAATTGCTACTCTAGAAACTTGTGCTATCCATGATAATCAAACCCATAGAATTGGTAAACTTGAAGAATCTATGAGAAAATTGGGTTCAACTTTTTCTTCTCTTAAATTTAATGAGAAAGCTTATGTGGGTAAGGAGCAAAAATTCATGTATGTCTCTAAGGTGCCTAAACCAAAGAATTACTATAGGCCTAAAATTGATAAAACTCCCAACACCGCTGGTAATGATGTTGATGCTTCATCTCTCGATGTTACTTGATACACACTTTCGCGCCTAGGCGAAAGGCGTTAAAGAAAGCGCTTATGGGAGACAACCCATGTTTTTACCTACAGTACTTTGTTTTTATTTTGTGTCTTGGAAGTTGTTTACTACTGTAGCAACCTCTCCTTATCTTAGTTTTGTGTTTTGTTGTGCCAAGTTAAGCCGTTGATAGAAAAGTAAGTACTAGATTTGGATTACTGCGCAGTTCCAGATTTCTTTGCTGTCACGAATCTGAGCCCACTGCCCTGCAGGAAGCTCAGAAAATTATGCCAATTTACGTGCATGATCCTCAGATATGTACGCAACTTTCATTCAATTTGAGCATTTTCATTTGAGCAAGTCTGGTGCCATTTTAAAATTCGTCAATACGAACTGTTCTGTTTTGACAGATTCTGCCTTTTATTTCGCATTGCCTCTTTTGCTATGTTGGATGAATTTCTTTGATCCACTAATGTCCAGTAGCATTATGCAATGTCCAGAAGTGTTAAGAATGATTGTGTCACCTCTGAATATGTCAATTTATATTGTGCACTAACCCTCTAATGAGTTGTTTCGAGTTTGGTGTGGAGGAAGTTTTCAAGGATCAAGAGAGGAGTATGATGCAACATGATCAAGGAGAGTGAAAGCTCTAAGCTTGGGGATGCACCCGGTGGTTCACCCCTGCATATATCAAGAAGACTCAAGCGTCTAAGCTTGGGGATGCCTAAGGCATCCCCTTCTTCATCAACAAATTATCAGGTTCCTCCCCTGAAACTACATTTTTATTCGGCCACATCTTATGTGCTTTTTCTTGGAGCGTCGGTTTGTTTTTGTTTTTGTTTTGTTTGAATAAAATGGATCCTAGCATTCACTTTATGGGAGAGATACACACTCCGCTGTAGCATATGGACAAATATGTCCTTGGTTTCTACTCATAGTATTCATGGCGAAGTTTCTCCTTCGTTAAATTGTTATATGGTTGGAATTGGAAAATGATACATGTAGTAATTGCTATAAATGTCTTGGGTAATGTGATACTTGGCAATTGTTGTGCTCATGCTTAAGCTCTTGCATCATATGCTTTGCACCCATTAATGAAAAAATACATAGAGCATGCTAAAATTTGGTTTGCATATTTGGTTTCTCTAAGGTCTAGATAATTTCTAGTATTGAGTTTGAACAACAAGGAAGACGGTGTAGAGTCTTATAATGTTTACAATATGTCTTTTATGTGAGTTTTGCTGCACCGGTTCATCCTTGTGTTTGTTTCAAATAAGCCTTGCTAGCCTAAACCTTGTATCGAGAGGGAATACTTCTCATGCATCCAAAATACTTGAGCCAACCACTATGCCATTTGTGTCCACCATACCTACCTACTACATGGTATTTTCCAGCCATTCCAAAGTAAATTGCTTGAGTGCTACCTTTAAAAATTCCATCATTCACCTTTGCAATATATAGCTCATGGGACAAATAGCTTAAAAACTATTGTGGTATTGAATATGTAATTATGCACTTTATCTCTTATTAAGTTGCTTGTTGTGCGATAACCATGTTTACTGGGGAACGCCATCAACTCATTGTTGAATTTCATGTGAGTTGCTATGCTTTTTTTGAGTTGAATGGTTTGAGCATGCATATTGTGAGAGAAGAACATTGGGCCGCTAACTAAAGCCATGTTCCATGGTGGAAGTTTCAGTTTTGGACAAACATCCTCAAATCTCTAATGAGAAAAGAATTAATTGTTGTTGAATGCTTAAAGCATTAAAAGAGGAGTCCATTATCTGTTGTCTATGTTGTCCCGGTATGGACGTCTAAGTTGAGAATAATCAAAAGCGAGAAATCCAAATGCGAGCTTTCTCCTTAGACCTTTTGTACAGGCGGCATAGAGGTACCCCTTTGTGATACTTGGTTAAAGCATATGTATTGCGGTGATAATCCAGGTAGTCCAAGCTAATTAGGACAAGGTGCGAGCACTATTAGTACACTATGCATGAGGCTTGCAACTTATAAGATATAATTTACATGATGCATATGCTTTATTACTACCGTTGACAAAATTGTTTCATGTTTTCAAAATCAAAGCTCTAGCACAAATATAGCAATCGATGCTTTTCCTCTATGAGGACCATTCTTTTACTTTCAATGTTGAGTCGGTTCACCTATTTCTATCCACCTCAAGAAGCAAACACTTGTGTGAACTGTGCATTGATTCTTACATACTTGCTTATTGCACTTATTATATTACTCTATGTTGACAATATCCATGAGATATATATGTTACAAGTTGAAAGCAACCGCTGAAACTTAATCTTCTTTTGTGTTGCTTCAATACCTTTACTTTGAATTATTGCTTTATGAGTTAACTCTTATGCAAGACTTATTGATGCTTGTCTTGAAGTGCTATTCATGAAAAGTCTTTGCTTTATGATTCACTTGTTTACTCATGTCATACACATTGTTTTGATCGCTGCACTCACTACATATGCTTTACAAATAGTATGATCAAGTTTATGATGGCATGTCACTCCAGAAATTATCTTTGTTATCGTTTTACCGCTCGGGACGAGCGAAACTAAGCTTGGGGATGCTGATACGTCTCCAACGTATCGATAATTTCTTGTGTTCCATGCCACATTATTGATGTTATCTACATGTTTTATGCACACTTTATATCATATTCGTGCATTTTACGGAACTAACCTATTAACAAGATGCCGAAGTGCCGATTCTGTTGTTTTCTGCTGTTTTTGGTTTCGAAATCCTAGTAAAGAAATATTCTCGGAATTGGACGAAATAAAAGCCCGAGAGGCCTATTTTCTCACGAAGCTTCCGGAAGACCGAAGACGAGACGAAGAGGGGCCACGGGGAGCCAAACCCTAGGGCGGCGCGGCCCCCCCTTGGCCGCGCGGCCACTGTGGTGTGGGCCCCCGCGCCGCCTCTTGACTTGCCCTTCCGCCTACAAATAGCCTCCGTGACGAAACCCCCCGATACCGAGAGCCACGATACGGAAAACATTGCGAGACGCCGTCGCCGCCGATCCCATCTCGGGGGATCCCGGAGATCGCCTCCGGCACCCTGCCGGGAGAGGGGATTCATCTCCGGAGGACTCTACGCCGCCATGGTCGCCTCCGGAGTGATGTGTGAGTAGTCTACCCCTGGACTATGGGTCCATAGCGGTAGCTAGATGGTTGTCTTCTCCCCATTGTGCTATCATTGTCGGATCTTGTGAGCTGCCTATCATGATCAAGATCATCTATATGTAATTCTATATGTTGCGTTTGTTGGGATCCGATGAATAGAGAATACTTGTTATGTTGATTATCAAAGTTATACATGTGTTGTTTATGATCTTGCATGCTCTCCGTTATTAGTAGATGCTCTGGCCAAGTAGATGCTTTTAACTCCAAGAGGGAGTACTTATGCTCGATAGTGGGTTCATGCCCGCATTGACACCAGGACGATGATGGAAAGTTCTAAGGTTGTGTTGTGCTTGTTGCCACTAGGGATAAAACATTGATGCTATGTCTAAGGATGTAGTTGTTGATTACATTACGCACCATACTTAATGCAATTGTCTCGTTGTTTGCAACTTAATATCGGAGGGGTTCGGATGATAACACGAAGGTGGACTTTTTAGGCATAGATGCGGTTGGATGGCGGTCTATGTACTTTGTCATAATGCCCAATTAAATCTCACTATACTCATCATGATATGTATGTGCATTGTCATGCTCTCTTTATTTGTCAATTGCCCAAGCTGTAATTTGTTCACCCAACATGCTTGTTCGTCTTATGGGAGAGACACCTCTAGTGAACTGTGGACCCCGGTCCAATTCTCTTTCTTGAAATACAATCTCTTGCAATACTTGTTTCTACTTGTTTTCTCTGCAAACAATCATCTTCCACACAATACGGTTAATCCTTTGTTACGGCAAGCCGGTGAGATTGACAACCTCCTCTGTTTCGTTGGGGCAAAGTACTTTGGTTGTGTTGTGCAGGTTCCACGTTGGCGCCGGAATCTCTGGTGTTGCGCCGCACTACATCCCGCCGCCATCAACCTTCAATGTGCTTCTTGGCTCCTCCTGGTTCGATAAACCTTGGTTTCTTTCTGAGGGAAAACTTGCTGCTGTGCTCATCATACCTTCCTCTTGGGGTTGCCCAACGAACGTGTGAAATACACGCCATCACACGCCATCAAGCATATTTTCTGGCGCCGTTGCCGGGGAGATCAAGACACGCTGCAAGGGGAGTCTCCACAATCCAATCTCTTTACTTTGTTTTTGTCTTGCTTTATTTTATTTACTTACTTGTTTGCTGCACTTATATCAAAACGCAAAAAAATTAGTTGCTAGCTTTACTTTATTTACTGTCTTGCGCTCTATATCAAAAACACAAAAAAAATTTAGTTTTACTTGCATTTACTTTACTTGATTCATCATGTTTCCTTTTAATTTTACCGTAAAAGACATACCGGTAGGACGTGGGTCTATAGTTGGAAGAAATAATATAGAAGAATTTTTCAATCATGTTAGTACCGTTGAAGATTTTGAAGATAGACACTTGGTAGAACTTGCTCCTACATATGAAATTGCTGCTGCTGCTTTAGTTCGCATGTTGGAAACTAAATTTGTTAATCTCAATCCTATAATCCAACACATGTTTCTTACACTCGGTGATATGGAAGAAGGGGAAAAAAAAGATTTTGTTTTAGAAACCCTTCTTAGAGAATTTGGTGGTATAGCAAGAGAGGCTAGAAAGGTCTTTATCTCTACTACTATAATGTAGCAGTTTTGAATTTGGATTTGTCATCCTCTTCCAAGATTCCCACCAAAACTTTGCTGAAACTATTACAGCCGTTGATTTGCAAGATAGGCCTATCATCTGCCGTTCATCAGTTGTTGTTGGGCATAATCCAACGGTCCATGAGCGCTGGATTCGCTTCTTCCTGGGCGCACCCAATCGGTGCCCCGTCCGAATGTTCTAGGACCTAGCCGACTCTTCTAGGAAACTACACAATCAGTGCAGACTTACAACCGTGGGACCAGTATCCAGTGAGTGGCTGCTCCCATGCGAGTAGAAAAATAAATCGATGAGCGGCATAAGGAGTCTAGGATCAGACGTGGACATGTAATATTTTTATTGGGGAACCTACCCTGCTACCCACGACCAGCAATGATTTGAGTTAGCCAGCCAAAGTTGTCTTCTCTCTCATGACCTCTCACGTGCAATTTCATTCATAATCTGATCTCTTCAGACCATTAAATAAAATTCTTCTTTTGTGAACGGAGCTTACAAACTTTATAACAACTAACGAATATACATGGTTATATTAAGAAGTTATTTTTTTACTCTTTATATTATTTTTTTGAATTGTTTGCCGACCACTTGTTATATGAGTGCGGCTTTTTACAGCTCGGATGACAGGGACTGCATTTTTTAAGCAAACGAAAACGGCGATTTGAAGTTTTTTTAAAATTGGATTAAAAAAATGGTTGTAAGGAAAAAGTAGTCTACAAACGCGAAAATCTCACCTTGAAATTCCCAGTATTTTGGGTTGTGAAAAAAATGACAAACCCTAACATCTAAACTAGTGAACAATGCAAATTTCAAACATATATCTGTCAGATTTTCTCATTTTTTCTCAACTCGCAATATAAGGTATTAAGGGTTGAGATGCTGTAACTTGGTCGAGTACAACATCATCTATGTCTAGACTTTTTTTGAGTTTTTTTCTTTTTGAGCAACCGGCAGGAGCTCTGCCTTTTCATTAAGAAGAGGGAAATTTGGCCAGTTTATAAGGGAAACTGGCCGAAAACCGATACAAACACAACACCGTGTCCGGTTTATAAGGAAAACCAGACAAGAGAAAACCAAACACGGCACAGTTTTTTGAGTTTTTTTAAACTCTGAAATCATGTTTTCAGATTTTGAAAAATATTGAGCTCCATGACACCCAAACTCTAAAACGAATTTCTCTGCACTTCTTATTCTCTTATTTAGAACCCACTTACAGTAACAAATTAAATTCAATAAGAAGTTATGTCACTTAAAGAAATCATGTAAAACATACATTAATATTTTGTCAGAATTTAATTTCAAATATATACACTTATAATGAATGGTCCATAATTTATTTTTTCACTTTATGTGCGATTAAACTTCTATTTCATACAAGTATATTAAAATATCATGGAAGAAAACTATATTAAAAGAATAAACAATAATAATCTCATTTATATTTTTTAGAGCAGTCTGTCTTCACTTCTTTTTAAATTGTACTCTTTCACTTATTTGCAGCAACGTGCAAAGCACGTGCTACTTACTAGTTAAATATAAGATGCTTGGTTCTTATACCAATTTTGTTAGTATCCTTGAAAAGATGGACATGGAGAGAGTAAGGTACACTAATAATATTAATGATGGTGGGGAGATCAAAGCACCAATACCATGTAAGCTCCTAGCGATGAATGAAGCGCTAGAAAATAACTATGCTTGGCTTGTTCCTGAAAATTTGTTTGATGAGAGTAGCAAGCCCAAGACTAATGAAAAGGGAGCCGCTGAAACTTATGTATCCAATATACTATGCATGGTTGAGAAAACTTCAAACCCCGCTGAAGATGCATCACTTTTTGATAATACTTGATATACACTTTCTGCGCCTAGCTGAAAGGCGTTAAAGAAAAGCGCTTATGGGAGACAACCCGTGTTTTTACTACAGTATTTTTGTTTTGAATTTGAGTCTTGGAAGTTGTTTACTACTGTAGCAACCTCTCCTTATCTTAATTTTGTGCATTGTTGTGCCAAGTAAAGTCGTTGATAGTAAGGTTCATACTAGATTTGGATTGCTGCGCAGAAACAGATTTCTTTGCTGTCACGAATTTCGACCTCCCTCTCTGTAGGTAGCTCAGAAAAATATGCCAATTTACGTGCGTGATCCTCAGATATGTACGCAACTTTCATTCAATTTGGGCATTTTCATTTGAGCAAGTCTGGTGCCTCGATAAAATCCATCTTTACGGACTGTTCTGTTTTGACAGATTCTGCCTTTTATTTCGCATTGCCTCTTTTACTATGATGGATGAATTTCTTTGTTTCATTAATGTCCAGTAGCTTTATGCAATGTCCAGAAGTGTTAAGAATGATTGTGTCACCTCTGAACATGTTAATTTTTATTGTGCACTAACCCTCTAATGAGTTGTTTCGAATTTGGTGTGGAGGAAGTTTTCAAGGATCAAGAGAGGGAAATGATGCAATATGATCAAGGAGAGTGAAAGCTCTAAGCTTGGGTATGCCCCGGTGGTTCACCCCTGCATATTTTAAGAAGACTCAAGCGTCTAAGCTTGGGGATGCCCAAGGCATCCCCTTCTTCATCGGCAACATTATCAGGTTCCTCCCCTGAAATTATATTTTTATTCCATCACATCTTATGTACTTTGCTTGGAGCGTCGGTTTGTTTTTTGTTTTTGTTTTGTTTGAATAAAATGGATCCTAGCATTCATTGTGTGGGAGAGAGACACGCTCCGCTGTTGCATATGGACAAATATGTCCTTAGGCTTTACTCATAGTATTCATGGCGAAGGTTGAATCTTCTTCGTTAAATTGTTATATGGTTGGAATCGGAAAATGCTACATGTAGTAATTCTAAAATGTCTTGAATAATTTGATACTTGGCAATTGTTGTGCTCATGTTTAAGCTCTTGCATCATATACTTTGCACCCATTAATGAAGAAACACCTAGAGCTTGCTAAATTTGGTTTGCATATTTGGTCTCTCTAAAGTCTAGATAATTTCTAGTATTGAGTTTTGAACAACATGGAAAACGGTGTAGAGTCTTATAATGTTTAGAGTTTTGCTGCACCGGTTCATCCTTGTGTTTGTTTCAAATAACCTTGCTAGCCTAAACCTTGTATCGAGAGGGAATACTTCTCATGCATCCAAAATCCTTGAGCCAACCACTATGCCATTTGTGTCCACCATACCTACCTACTACATGGTATTTCTCCGCCATTCCAAAGTAAATTGCTTGAGTGCTACCTTTAAAATTTCCATCATTCGCCTTTACAATATATAGCTCATGGGACAAATAGCTTAAAAACTATTGTGGTATGGAATATGTACTTATGCACTTTATCTCTTATTAAGTTGCTTGTTGTGCGATAACCATGTTCTCGGGGGACGCCATCAACTACTCTTTGTTGAATATCATGTGAGTTGTTATGCATGTCCGTCTTGTCCGAAGTAAGAGAGATCTACCACTTTAATGGTTAGAGCATGCATATTGTTAGAGAAGAACATTGGGCCGCTAACTAAAGCCATGAATCATGGTGGAAGTTTCAGTTTTGGACATATATCCTCACTCTCATATGAGAACACTAATTGTTGCCACATGCTTATGCATTCAAGAGGAGTCCATTATCTGTTGTCCATGTTGTCCCGGTATGGATGTCTAAGTTGAGAATAATCAAAAGCGAGAAATCCAAAATGCGAGCTTTCTCCTTAGACCTTTGTACAGGCGGCATGGAGGTACCCCTTTGTGACACTTGGTTAAAACATGTGTATTGCGATGATCCGGTAGTCCAAGCTAATTAGGACAAGGTGCGGGCACTATTAGTATACTATGCATGAGGCTTGCAACTTGTAAGATATAATTTACATAATACATGTGCTTTATTACTACCGTTGACAAAATTGTTTCATGTTTTCAAAATAAAAGCTCTAGCACAAATATAGCAATCGATGATTTCCTCTTTGAAGGACCTTTCTTTTACTTTTATGTTGAGTCAGTTCACCTATTTCTCTCCACCTCAAGAAGCAAACACTTGTGTGAACTGTGCATTGATTCCTACATACTTGCATATTGCACTTGTTATATTACTCTATGTTGACAATTATCCATGAGATATACATGTTATAAGTTGAAAGCAACCGCTGAAACTTAATCTTCTTTTGTGTTGCTTCAATACCTTTACTTTGATTTATTGCTTTATGAGTTAACTCTTATGCAAGACTTATTGATGCTTGTCTTTAAGTACTATTCATGAAAAGTCTTTGCTTTATGATTCGATTGTTTACTCATGTCATTACCATTGTTTTGATCGCTGCATTCATTACATATGTTTACAATATTATGATCAAGGTTATGATGGCATGTCACTCCAGAAATTATCTTTGTTATCGTTTACCTGCTCGGGACGAGCAAGAACTAAGCTTGGGGATGCTGATACGTCTCCGATGTATCGATAATTTCTTATGTTCCATGCCACATTATTGATGATATCTACATGTTTTATACACATTATATGTCGTATTTATGCATTTTCCGGCACTAACCTATTAACGAGATGCCGAAGAGCCGATTCTTTGTTTTTCTGCTGTTTTTGGTTTCAGAAATCCTACAAAGGAAATATTCTCGGAATTGGACGAAATCAACGCCCAGGGTCCTATTTTTGCACGAAGCTTCCAGAAGACCGAGGGGGAAAGGAAGTGGGGCCACGAGGCGCCGCCACAATAGGGCGGCGCGGCCCAGGTCCTGGCCGCGCGGCCCTGGCGTGTGGGGCCCTCGTGTGGCCCCCGCGTTGCCCTTCCGCCTACTTAAAGCCTTCGTCGCGAAACCCCCGATCCGAGAGCCACGATACGGAAAACCTTGCCGAGACGCCGCCGCCGCCAATCCCATCTCGGGGGATTCTGGAGATCACCTCCGGCACCCTGCCGGAGAGGGGAATCATCTCTCGGAGGACTCTTCACCGCCATAGTCGCCTCCGGAGTGATGAGTGAGTAGTTCACCCCTGGACTATGGGTCCATAGCAGTAGCTAGATGGTTGTCTTCTCCTCATGTGCTTCATTGTCGGATCTTGTGAGCTGCCTAACATGATCAAGATCATCTATACTGTAATTCTATATGTTGTGTTTGTCGGGATCCGATGGATAGAGAATATTATGTTATGTTGATTATCAATCTATTACCTATGTGTTGTTTATGATCTTGCATGCTCTCCGTTATTAGTAGAGGCTCTGGCCAAGTTTTTACTCTTAACTCCAAGAGGGAGTATTTATGCTCGATAGTGGGTTCATGCCTCCATTAAATGCGGGACGATGACGAGAAAATTCTAAGGTTGTGGATGTGCTTGTTGCCACTATGGATAAAACATTGATGCTATGTCCGAGGATGTAGTTATTGATTACATTACGCACCATACTTAATGCAATTGTACATTTGTTTTGCAACTTAATACTGGAAGGGGTTCGGATGATAACCTGAAGGTGGACTTTTTAGGCATAGATGCATGCTGGATAGCGGTCTATGTACTCTGTCGTAATGCCCAATTAAATCTCACAATATTCATCATATCAGGTATGTGCATTGTTATGCCCTCTCTATTTGTCAATTGCCCGACTGTAATTTGTTCACCCAACATGTTATTTATCTTATGGGAGAGACACCTCTAGTGAACTGTGGACCCCGGTCCATTCTTTACATCTGAAATACAATCTGCTGCAATACTTGTTTCTTGTGTTCTTGCAAACAATCATCATCCACACTATACATCTAATCCTTTGTTACAGCAAGCCGGTGAGATTGACAACCTCAGCTGTTTCGTTGGGGCAAAGTACTTTGGTTGTGTTGTGCAGGTTCCACGTTGGCGCCGGAATCTCCGGTGTTGCGCCGCACTACATCCCACCGCCATCAACCTTCAACGTGCTTCTTGGCTCCTCCTGGTTCGATAAACCTTGGTTTCTTTCTGAGGGAAAACTTGCTGCTGTGCGCATCATACCTTCCTCTTGGGGTTCCCAACGAACGTGTGAGTTACACGCCATCAAGGACCATGGCGCGGTGGTGCGTGGTGACGTCGACTGGAGGCTCACGCGCCTCTCGTGCGTGGAAGTCAAGGGAGATAGGAGCGTACCCCTTCGGAGGTGGGCAACGGCTGGGCTGTTTGGAGGAAGGAAGGAGTTGGGCCGCAGGGGGGAAAAGAGAAGGGCTAGGGGGTTGGGCTGCTGTGAAGGAAGAAGAGATGGGTTGAGGGAGGAGGGAGCCCGGGAAGGAAGTTGGGTTTTATTTTAGAAACATTTTCCCCTTTCCTTTTTTCAAACTGTATTGCAAAAAGATTTGAAAACAGTTCAAATAAATTTAGGATATGAATGCAGAGGTGGAGATAGAGGAAACAAAATAGTTTTATTGTTTGATAGTTTTGGGGTTAGGGTTTATTAAAAGAGGAGACAAGGGGGTTTAATAAATAAACCTTATGAGAGGAAGAAAACAAAATAATTAAGGTTTCAAAACTAAGACGATGTGATCAAGTTACCCAACCGAAAGCCCCTCTTGATAGTGCGGCTATCTATCCTATAATCCGGTCTCCCAACAACCACCTTGAGACCGGTAAAAGAAAAACCTAGCAAGGCCATACCTTTGCCTTGTGCATCCCGCTTGATCTTGATGATAACTCTTCAAGCTCCACTCAAACCGGAATGCATCACTTGATCATTGTTGCTTCGTGAAGACTCACAAATGCTCCCCCATACACCATGATGGGAAAGCTCCATTGATGCACATCTTCACATGTCCACTATCACCAAATGGACAACAAGCTTCAAGCATATGATCTTCTTGAGATGGTCAACTTAAACTTGCCCAACTCAACCTTGATGACGATCACCACTTGATGTCATCCTCTCATGGGCAATATGAGATCTCACTTTTGATGCATGCCCATGGAAAGATGCCTAACCCACATAGACAACACAAGAGCACATATATGATGGGTTAGTTCATAAAGCATAATTGATAAAGCTTACCATACAACATGACTTCATGTGGCACATTCTTTATGCTTCATGTGTTGACCAAACTTGAATATATTCTTCGCTCTTTGTATTGGTCAACCTTGTATCTTCTCATGCTCTATCATATTATCTTGAGGTGTATAAAGAACTCTTCATTTGGTTGCATGTTTTAAATCTTAATGACCCATAGCTCAACTCATGAGACTACCATGACACCGACTTAGAGCCATATCTTGAATTCTTCACTTGGAATCAAACACTCAAGATATTGATCATTCATTGCTTAACAGATAAGCTAGAGCATGGCTAACATTGAGTTCCACATAAGAACTCCATCTTCATTTCTTATACTTGATCATATCATATATATGACTTCAAATCGATGATCTTTATGCCGATACTCAAGGTATATCTTTTATCATCATGGTATCCATACTTAAATCCAACACATGGACTACAAGTAGTACCTATGGAATATTCCTTCATATAAACTCAATGAAACATTAGTCCATAGGGGTTGTCATTAATTACCAAAACCACACATAGGGGCAATGTACCCTTACACATGATCATCTACATAATTAATCCTAATCGTTGCGGATTTGTGAATATCTGACAAATAGATTGATATTCCCGATCCTTTCTGCTTCCTTAACCTTTGGAAACAAAATTATCTCACCGAAGTTCAGGCGAAATAGCTCAAGCTTTCCTTCATGCAGAGCACTGAACAACACCATCAGATCCTATTTTACTATGTCCTAGAAGTTTCGATAGAACTCTGCTAGTAAATCATCCAGTCCTCGGGCTTTGTTATGCTCCATTTAGGAGATCGTATTTCTTACATCATGCAATGAAATAGGCACAACAAGGTTTGTGTTTTCCTTATCTGAACATAACTTGATGAATGTCATATATTCGGGACCTATCCATTGAGAAGTTCCTTTCTTTTGGTTCCCCGAGCAAATAATCAATTGCTGGATGTGATTCATCATTTGGATTTTTAGATCATCGAGTGATCGTTATAAAAGATTTATCATTGCAGATGCTTGGGTGATAACAAGTACAGTAAAGTAAGATGATGTTATAATATTTTAATTATTATACATTTTTAGTTGGAGGAGAAAAGATAAGCATTTTGTAAGGTAAGAGGCAGCTGCAGAAAAAGCTCCTAGATATTTTGTGAAGCCATATAGTGAACCATGAATAATCAAAGTGATAGTTTTATAACCAGTAACTATTATGCATGTTAGCTTTAAGGCTGGATATGAACAATGTGCTATACTATTGTTTCTGCCGTAACGCAATGCAAGTTGCAAGGTCGAAGTTAATAGCAATCCAAGAATGGTTTCCATAAGTGGAGGAACTAGTCTCACCACTCCATAGGGTTCTCAAGAAAAAAAAAATGTGGCGGTACTCAACTCTATCAAGACGACAACTCAGTCGTAAACCACGAGCTACAAGTTACAAACAAAAAATCGAGAACTGTAAACGAGTGAGAGCAATGATTCATGTGTGATCTTTATTCATGTATTGAACTCTATATACAGGATCAAAAGATGCATCTGAGATTGACGAGTTAGTTCGCAGATCCAGGAAAACAACTGCTGTGTGTGTTACCAAATTGGTAAACCACAAATGCGGCAAAAAGATGATTTCATGTTGTAACACTAGGTTCATTATTACATCATAATTCTTAGGCTCGACGATTGGGCTAGCTCGCCACTACTTAGACCCACAACCAGCAAAGCAGCTCATGCGGGGTATACCGAAAGTCCTTGCTCTGACTGCATACATGATATAATTTGGTCGCATATAGTGCCGACCCTATTCAGCATACCTTCCCAATGACACTCATTCCCAACAAGTGAGTTTGGAACTATAAGTGTTGACAACGTCCATAGAAGATTTGTTTGAAATGAGCCGAAGCATCAAGCGAAAAGAGTATATATGGAGAGCAAAATACGTGGTAGGGAACAAGTTGATGAGGTTGTACTTAGTAGGTGAAAGTAGTTATGTAAATACTAGTACAAATGCCCGTGCGTTGCTACGGGTCTCAAATTTTATTTCCCAATGCACATATATAGAATAGCATCAAGCCTTGTGAGCAACATCTTCAATCGAGAAAGGAATATCTCCGACACGGGAACTATTCTGGTTACTCCAACAAGCAGTCATCAGTTGAATCTTCAATTGCTCTGATATTTTCCATCCGAAATGTAGTGCCATATCAGCATATATCTAGGCAATTTTTATGTCGAATGTTCTACAGTCCATGCTTTCGCCACACACCAGGTTACTTGATGAAACATATGCTCCTTCCTTCTCACTTGTATAGTTATATTGCCAAAAAGACACTTGTTGAAGAGGGACAACCTAGACACTGCAGGTATAACACATAAATAATACTCCCAACTATCATTCATAATTGAGATTTAGATTTGAGAGAATGGTTCTATACTAACATGAAGTTCAACATCAAAGCTAGCGTGGGCATAACAAATTTTTAGAGCACAAAGAAGCAAATATGAGTGAAGGGATCCAAACTTTCAGCTGTTAGATGTTTTGACAGGCCGGCTTTGGAGTTTTAGGTTAGTCAGAGGATGCTCTTCCCTTCTTGTATCGCCATGAGGAGAGCAACCTGCGATCGCCGCCATCGTCGTGGGCGCCCCCAATCATTAGCCACCTATACCACGCCCTCTGTGTGCATCACAAGTCAAGCTCGCAGCCATCCTTCGAAGCTGTCCCACATGCTCCCTCTGTTCATCCTTCCCGGAGGCCAACGGCCCTCCAAAGCCTCTTCTCGCACACGTGGCGAGCAGGAACGGGCGATAGATGCCGCCTCCATCTCGCCCTTCCTCGACCCCCTCATCGTGCCTCTCCTCCTTCCGGCGGCCATCGACGCTGTCATGCTAAGACGCTGCCTGGTCCCGCTTTTCATCGCTCCCAGAGGTTGAAGGCCCTCCGGCGCCTCTTCTCACGCACTTGGCAAGCAGGAACCAACGGTTCTCGAGTGGCATGCGACCTTAGCGAGAGGCGGTATAAACTGAACAGGTACCATGGCATGGCAGTATTAATGGAGTTGGTGGGAGGAAAAAACAATAATAAAAAAGTTGGAATCAACGCAACGAGCGAGAAAATTACTCCTTTTTAAGTAGTGTATAGTTAAATGTACATGCTTTGCCACGGGGCAAAATGCAAATAAATATAAGTACGTGAAGTTTTATATAAATTATTTTGAAAATAAAAATGTGAACTTGACATGGCCTCAAGAGCATTGCAAATCCAAAGAGTTATGAATAATTTATTGGGGCTCTGAACTGGGGAAAAGAAACTAAAAGCGACATTGTGCCATGAGCTAAAAGAGCACCCAGAAAAGAATCTCATCACTCAAATATATTCATGCCATGAGCTAGCCGTTGGATGGAGGAACTCCTGCACCCAAATTTTTTCATGCCATGAGCTAGACGTTGGATGGAGGAACTCCTGCACCCAACAGAGAGTACGGAACACCAAATCATCTTCTCCCGCATAGGTTTCTACCCAATACGGTTCAAGACAATAGGCCTTAAAGATATTTTGCTACAAATACATTTCATCATCTTTTCTCGCACTACATGTCACCTTAACATGAGTGCACATCCACATGTATAAAAATATAGTGATGCATTATTCCAAAAGCATTAAGGTACAACTTCACTTGAGGCGTGGCTCATAAAAGCTATAATCTGACGTTGAGAGCTATAAAGCCCCCAACCAATAATGTCTTACTAAAGACTACCAATAATCATATTTTTAGCGGAGAACACAACCAGTTATGTCTCCAGGGATAATCTTATTTGTAGCGAGACGGTAACATCGATATTGATTGATGTGGTTTTTTGGGATGTCCAAATGGACTGTTGGTATACTTTCTATCCAAAGCATGTGCCAAGTTGGCATGGCATATAGCACTTACGCATGGAAGATTAACAAAAGAATCACCATATGATGCATGTTCACAATAAGCTGCTTCCGGGTAGCCAATTCAAGCCCTCGATATTTTCTGGCAACCATATACCATCTATTAAGATCATAAGGAGTTTGCGTGAACATCTACAACCAATTACACATCTGAGCTAACAGTTCTGGACAAATGCCATCGGTTCTTGACAATCTCCCAACATATTCTATAAATAAATGCATGTCTCATGCAAGTTTTTCTACCAAGTAATTTAATCAAAGCATCAGACAATACACAGCTAGCCTGATACCGCAGTGTCGTTTGCAACACCAATCTCGAGCATGTACCTGAAATTAATACCGAGGCAAAAAAACATAGAGCAATTCTAGGATTATGTCCATATGAACGGTTTAACATTTAGGTTAAGAATGTATTTGATGAGACTGATGTTTCATATCCGCAATTGGAGACACTGAAAATATACCAAAGGAAAATAACTCTACCTAATAAATAAGAGGTCTGAATAATTTAGTCAGGAACGCAGAAGAGAGAAACTTACACTCGTTGCAGACATAATGCACACATTCTATAATGGAGATGACACTGATTCTTGAGGGTATTGTCCCACATTTATATCCTGATGAAGCATGATGCCTTCCTCCCTGAGCATGTGATCCCGCACCTTCCCGTCGAAGTGGTTTTATATGCAGTCCATCTTTCACCGGTGGTGGATGAGAGGACGTGCATTGTCCTGCTTTATGTTGAGCAAGTTAATCACCATGGACAAATTAATATTGTATTACTTCATTGTGTAATATCTGAACTCCAAGATGTGCCTCAGTTGAGTATTACATGTGTAGCAGAAAGAGACTCTTTTATAATGGCATGCAACAACACAGGTAGAAGAGTAGTTCAACAGTTCATCTTACAATTCAGTAAACCACTGGAACAAATATAGACAAACCAGCGTAAGAAAACTCCTCAAAATAATTTAAAAACGCTCAAAAGCTTAAGGCTAGGTCATTCCATGAATGTTTCACAGTGCCAAACACTGATGGTGAAACCAAAACTCTAAATTCACTGATTGTGCAATTAATGAAGGGATATGTATAACATTGTTAGAGTTCTACACAATTCGTACGAAATACCTATGTACTATTATCAAAGTAGAGATCATGAAAGCTTATAAGGAAAACTCATAGTTAGTCAGTGGAAATCACAAAGCTCGCACCAAGCCTTAGATTAATGGATCTTGTGTGCATTTTTGACTTACTTGACAGGAAAAAGAAGTTAATTGTGAATCCTACATCTGCTTCCCTTTATTGTACCAATTCATAAAAACCATTATGCATACATACAAAAAATTAGCATATATAGAAGCATGAATTGCCAAATTAATGTTTTTTAGGAGATATCGATCAAACGGGTGATAGGAATTCCAAGTGTCTATGCGGCAAGTTTAAATATGCACATAATGTATCACATGCCTTTCAGACAACCAATCTTACACGGTGATGGAAACCGGAGAGCGTAGGTATAGAACATGATTTATGAATTTCACAAGAAGGGGGAAATGAATTCTGCCTTAACTCACAATACATAATATCCACATTTTACCTTATGTTTTGAACTCAGGAAAACCCGAGGATGATCTTAGACAATTACCTTTGTAAATTTGGGGACACCGATGGCTCTTCCAACAGACATATCAGACTTATGTAGTGGAATAGGGAGCAAAATGACCATAGCAGTTCTCCACGTCATGCTGCTTTGTCTCCAACTGTGGGCACCAAAATATTTTCCTTTTTCACTTCCTAGAAATTAATGTTCTGCACTATTTAGCTTTTTCCTTCAAAAACGATGGCTTTCCATAACCATAACCATAATATGTACCAAAAAACTGAATCCGAAAACCTGAAATAAACAAACTATAGGCTAAGGCTTGGAATTAAAGTGGTCAGTTTAAGGCTGAAGTGTCACATATATGAGAAAGTATGGCAATTAAGTTACCTTAATTTCAGACTATTAAGTTCAGACTATTAAGTTACACAAGGTTATGTTCAGACAATTAAGTGACACAATATCTGTATATATTTCTGGTAACCTGCAGTCCCGAAACATGCAAAACTGAAAAATAACATTTGGATGGTTAAACTTAATTTTATTTGCAATGTAAAGAATGAATCATCACCAAGCATATCATATGTAAAGTCAAAGTTATCTCAGAAAGAAATAGTTATATCACAGAGCTGTTCTACTTACCTCTCTCAGCTCAGGCATACTCAGAATTTTTGCAGGTTCAGACCATTCTAGGCCAGTTGACGTTGCACGAATCAGGCAAGGATCGTTGGAAAATACAATGGAAGGATAGGGCTTACATGTCCAACCTACTTTATCATCACACTTTAAGAAATCAGGTGGCTAGTGGGACTTTTTCCAATATCTGGAAGTGCAAGTGTACTATGCGAATCAAAGTTTTTGCCTGGCTCTATGCAGTGATCGGCTGAACACCAGGGATATGCTTCGAGATGAAAATGCAATGTTACTGATGTCTTCCATTGCGAGATGTGCCCAACCAGGCGACTTGAGGACTGCAACACCTTTTTTTCAGTGCAATTTTAGTTCCCGGATATGGAACTATTTACAAATTTGCTGGGGCCAGGGAACAACAACGGAACAGCTGGTTCATTATGCCAAGAGAAACTTTAGTGAGCCTTTCTTTTTTGAAGTCATAATCATTGCTTGTAGGCATATATGGAAGCAGAGAAACTTGGCTATGTTTGAAAAAATACTTGCAATATTCAGAGCATGGAAAGGGGCCTTCATTCATGACATCTCTTTGCACATGCATCAGATGAAGACGTAGCATGTACCATCCCTTTCAAGATGGATTGACAACCTTTTGTAATATTTTTTAGGAACTGTATATTTGTAAATAACTCTGGTTGGGGGTAATAAATTGCTGTGGGGATCTTCCCCACAGTTTCATGCTCAATAAAAGAAATACGTAAGTCAAATCTGGTAAAATTAATGTGCACCCAAGCCATGGTGAAACATTTCATATGTAAGCTAAATGGTGTACGTACAGATAAACTGGAGTCGTTTGTGTCTAAAACATGAAACATGAAACCTATTTCTAGATAGGTGAATACACTCGAAAGACGAACATCATTCTACAGGTTTCGATAACAAAGTCATTTTTAGTTTATTTTCCTTGCTCTCGTGAGAGAAAATATTTTAGTTAAATCTGAACTTGTAAAACCAACCAACAGTTGAAAAAAAAGGGGGTTATTTATCTATATCTGAACTTTGCCTGATGAGAGGACAGTCGGCGACGGTGTCCTATTGACCGCGGTGACTGACGGAGTGATCAAGATAGTGTGACAGTGGCAGTACAAGCCACTAATTGTCGAAAGTTCTCGTAAGCACAACACATCTGCAAATGTAAATACCAACTCTACTTCAGTTACTTATAAGTACAAATGTAAAGTCATGTTAACTATCTGAATAACAAAAAAAATGTCATAAAAGGGAAAACCATACGCCCTTCACGGTTATATCTTCTATCCAATAACTTCATTGATGTACGTCAATTTTTTTGAAAGTAAAGATTAAAATAATCAGAGAGAATACTATCGGCCGCAAGTATATAATAGTACAAACTTACTTGATCTATCTGTATTTGATAAATGGCAACGTTAATGTTATAGATACCTGATCTCATTCCATAAAGTTTAGACCATGTGCCTGATAAGATATGTCATCCTGGTAAGTACAAACACTCTACAGTCAGTGCAGAATGCATGCTCTGGTAGATCTAGAATAACATGTTAAGAAATCTGAACTAAAATAAACATGATGAATATACTCTGTTAAGTCGAATTGAGTATTTCATTGGAGTCACAGAAATGTGAAATATCTAAATCTGAAGGTTTACTTGTTTCTCATGGCGACGGAAAGAAAATACAGAACTAAGTTTCTAGGGATACTCCAGTTTAGGTAGAAGCAATAAAATGGGAAGTAGCAACATACTGACGCAATTTATGTTGGCGGAAGCTCATTTTCTAAAAAGAAATATATTGCCATCTAAAAGAAATATCATTTTTCAGGTTAGATCAAGAATCGGGCTGGTAATCATGAATCTGCACCCATCAGCATTTAAAAAAAAACATAAGTAGGCATTGAGTTAGAAACAGCAAAATACAACAAAAGACACATTGTATAAACCAGTGGTGAAGTTTCCTCTGGAAAACCTTATTTTCACTCCAGAGCAAAATTCATCGGTCCTGAACAGGAAGGTTTTTATTAAAAATAACATACTTAACTTTTGATGACCCCTAGTTGCTGCTTTTAATCACTTTTTATTGCTTGCCAGTAATAACTTTTTTTGGATGCCATGTCTATACATAAAATATTGCAGAGAAGAACAGAAACACATTTTAGCCAATCTTCAATCGAAGCCAATTGGAGATATAGGCCTAATACCAGGCAGCACTTTTCCCCACTGCTTTTAGAATAACACTGTTAATAGTACCAACTTTTCACTCCACCTTGTGGCATTGATCGGTTCATGGCCACTATTATTTTAACCATGACAACACACGCTCACATCCACTAATAAAAATCCCACTACATATGAGCTTGGCTACCGATTCCCCTCTCCTAATCATCACCGGTAGCATCAGCTCTCACACCACCACTGGCAAATCAGGCGATGTGGGTCTCGCTTGCCGACGCAGTGGTCGGATCTTAGCCTAATCACTCTGCAATAATCCTCTGCATCATCGAACTAAAACGAACAAATCCAGAAACAGGGACGCAACCACAGGGTAAGAAGGCTACAAAATGCAGTGATTTAGATCAGAGTGGCGGCTGGAAGGATCGAGAGATGGAATAACGCACACACCTGTGGGGCACGAGGTGGGTGGGGATGCAGCGAGTGCCCGAGCAGCACGTCAGCGACCTCGGTGATGGCGGCGGCGACAACGGGGAAGATGGGGAGGCGGGGACACACGACGGAGGCCGACCGTCGGTGCTGGGTGTGCGGGATAGCATGTTCGGCGGTCGGGGCGGCGCGTGCCGGATTGCACCGGAGAGTCGGAGACGATGCCGCCGCCTTGTCTCCGACCTCGTCGCGTCGTTGTCGCAGTGGTGATAGGGGGCAAGGGGCGAGCGGCGAGCAGCGGTGATAGGGGACGAGCGGCGGGAGCGGGTGACGAGCAGGACAACGGCGACGGCCTGCCCTCTGGCTGTGGTGTCCGTGCTAGGCGGCCTCGGGTGTATCGCCAGATCCTGATCCAGAGATTGAGGTTGAGGCTGGAAGAGGAGATTGTGTGTTAGGCGGGCCCACCTGTCGGCGCTAGATGAAATGTTGGACGACGAAACTCTAGGTCGTAGTGGGGTGTGGGCAGAATAGGGAACACATTCGTCCTTTTTAAGTAGTGTAGACTTAAAGAGCTTATAAAGAGGAATGCACCGAGGTAACCGTCACTTGGGGAGAGAGAGAGGGAGATATGAAATCACCTTGTTGTAAAGCAATAGAAAAGTATCCACACGTCATGTAATCGATGAAGTAAATAAAAATTCCATTTTTTTGCCTCCTCCCGCCCACTGAAACAACCTTGCCACTTAAGCCTAGCTTGCCTTCCCCGTGCACGCGGAAGTGAACCCACTCACACCGATCCTGGTTCCCTCCTTCGGCGAGCGTACACGAGCTCCTAGAGGTCTACACGCCACATCTTTCTCCTCCCACCGAGCGTGCCAGCTCCGCCGGCATGTGTCTCTGCACGGCTACCACGAGCTTTCCAACTTCTGGAGTGGCCTATGTGCTCAGGAGATCCATCTCCGTCCAGGCCCCGCGGAATGGAGAAAAGTTCAGTTTACGTGCAGCCTGATTGCTCATTGCTTTCGTCCATTCATGGTTCCCTACCACTTTTCCCCGGGCTGAGCTCCGCGACAAACAGAACGGCAGCGATTTTGATAGATCCTATTCATCGATCTGGAATTCTGGAAACACGTTTGCAGACCGTTTTCAATCTCCAAATGCTAGCACAGTTAACAAAAGCCAAAAAGAGATCACACCAACGAGTTTTAAAGATGGAAGCAAATCTGGCACCAAATGCCAAAAATTGCCTAGGTCAAGGGGCTTTAAAGTAACTAGTAAAGGTGCACGTTCAATGCACGTATCTTATCAACAAAAGAAGATACAATAATAACAACTTGTGAACAATCTTCCTTAATAAGTTTGTACGCAAAATTTACATGAGTCCACAAATAGATGTATCACAACCATTTGATCTAGGGTGTGAATATTTCAGAATAAACAGCAGCAACACAATATTACAAGTTCCTTCAGACGCCAAGAGGCAAGATAAACCAGGAATCGATCCAACACAAATATGAGAAGGTAATCTTATAGTTCATATCTGCACAAACAAACCGAACTGGAGTATAGGAATGACATCGTTCTGTAAAATCCTTTTTTAAGTTGTCATAGCATGACAAGCTGGAAGAGAAGTTGAGGGAAATTTATGAACCGGCATTAACAAACTGAATCACTTGTACAATTTCTAACAACACAAATGCTCCCGTTAGCAGTTTCTTCATGCTGACACTTAACAAAATGCTAGCATCACACTTTACATGTTATTTGCTATCCACATTCTTTCTTCGTGGATTGCAAGAACTACTGGCAGCGGAAATTAGGTGACCATTATTAAATACTAAAGAGTGTTTTTCTTTGCCATAACTTGATAAAAAAAAGTGTATGAATAGTCCATAAAAAATAAGTATACCAGAAAAAATAACGTGTATCTAAGAGCAATACCTCCTTGTATCATTTGGGAAAGCAACAATAGCTGTCATTAGCACACGTATAACTAACAATAATTAACTGCCCAGAGAAATATATTTCAAGTTTTACAAATATCCAAATTCTAGACAACGAATGAGAAGCAACAGCTGCAACACTTCAAACACCCTAAACAATAACCAAGATCACAGTTGACGCTCCGCATTTAAAAGACATTGAGCAAACTTGGCAGGAAGGGGAGATTTAGCTACAGCAGTCCCGTTTCAATATACTGCGTAAATAACTAAATTGAAACGTATACAACAGCTATTATTCAAGATAACAAGAAGGAAAGGACATCAGACCATCGAGTGGCTCTTAGTTTGCTCCGGAGATTCTCCCCCACATCCCGTTTAATTTCTCACAATTTATTTTCCTATGAAAGTGCTTCAGGAGGGCATGTCCAAGACCCACCATGTAATTTGTCCTAGACAAATCATTTGTTTTTTCCCTGCATTTAGGAACATCCAACGTCAATGTGAATGTGTATGAGTAACTTGTCAATAATAAGGCTGAAAAAATGTAGTGCAACAAGCCTATATTATATTTTAGGATTACATAGAGAAACATTCTTTAAACAAAAAATAAAACTCCCAGCGCTTGCCTGACTGCCTGTCTCGTCATTTAGACACGGGCTTCGACATCTCTGTAGGTAAACTGACAATTTAGATAGGAAGTCAAGAAAGAAAAGATGGATTGGGTTGAATCTCAGAGTAATGAAATTTTTGATAAGTTATATTTTGGAAAAAGGAATTCAATTTTTAATTAAAGTGGTATCCAAGTTAAACCATACTACATAAACCAGAGCATAGAAAACGCTGCAGACTGTGATAGGAAGAAAGAGCCACATCTTGCATGACAAAGGGAGCAACTGAGGATCCTCCCGCAGCACAGAACAAACGGATACATGCATGTCGGTTTCTAGCCAGACCCTGCTTTGAAACATACGCGGTCAGCAGCAGGTCTTGTTGTTGTTGGGTTTCGTCTGAAACTGGGAGGCGAAATCATATGAAAGGCATCAAAACTGATAACTGAACTTGCATAACAAATTGATTTATGATAAACAGTAAATAAAATCTAGAAAACTATCAGCATTTGAAATTCGGTATGTACTAACGAAATACTGGACTAACAAAGTTAACAAAATAAAATAAAATAAAGATCTAATAATTTACTAACAAAGTCATAAGAAAGAACCAATGCATGCGCAAATGCCGGCCACATGAAAAAATACACATGATAACTTCCATCTCATCTGACCAAAAGAACCACAATAATCATATACTGAATATGAAAAAAAATCACCCTCCATATGAGAGCATGAAGCAAAATGAGGTTTCATATAATTTCACACTTCATTTTGAGCCTACTCAAATGTGGATCGATACCAAAAGTTCAAGATTTCCAAGCCAACAATTAAAGTTGTAGGTAAAAGATTGGTTTCTCAAAGTGGTATGCACTTGTACCAGGAGAAAGTCTGTTTACGTATTTATGAAAGAGCTATGAACATGTACAACAACATCAAATCTCACACATATAACTAAACATGAAATGAACAGACATGTGTCCGTGCTATGCCTCCAGAATATTGTGATATGTAAGTGAAAAGTTGATTCTGTTTTCTGAAAATTAAGAAGGCGCGTGAGGACAGAAAAAAAAAAGCATGGTTGGTCCGAAAGATTAATGAATATAACAATAACCTTTTAGATGCAGTTGAGTTTTTGTAGAGAATTTGCTCATTGTAACCCATAATTGTGTATATCGAATTTAGTAGCAAATCTATTATTTTCTCTTTGCGAATAATTCTTTCTTGCTATTTTCTCTTAAAAGGAGAACACCATATTTTTTCATTTAGGAAAAAAAATCTTTGCTGAAAGCATTTGTCTGATGTAGGCCAAATTTATAACATGAGCAGTGGCATTATAAAAAAAAGTAACAAGGAATGATATATCAGTTGGTATGGAACCCTTTTAGCTCAAACAAAGGAAAATGTAATAGCTCAAAACATAGTCACAGCCAAACCGCAGAGCAGTATAACTCTAATTATATAGTTATCTAAAGCACGTCACCTTCCTCAGAGCATATTTACCATCTCATCAATGTCCATTGTCCAAACATGGTGAAGTAGAGTTGAGAAAAACCTGAAGGACCAATACATCTGGCCTGAGATTACTAAGCATTGTATTCACTAACCCAGCCATGCATGCATGGCCCGGCTGATTAGCACCTTCACGTACAGTTCACAAAAAAAAAAAAAAAAAAAAAAAAAAAAAAAAAGCACCTTCACGTATTAGGCCGGGTGATGGCCACTAGATGACCGATCGGAGACAGCTAACCGATCGGCAGCCTACCGGCCGATCCAGTTCTAGATTTGGAATTCTTTGAAATCACGTAATATTTATAAAAATGATTTAAAAAATCATACTCCGTATTATTTAAAAAAATCGCACAGTACGAGCTTGGGAGAGACTGTAGGTCCTGTCAGGTTGTTCTGTCTGGTTGGTAGCGTCTCGCGCGTTGTAGAGACGAACGCTTATTGATTCACAAAAAAAAAGAGTGCTTATTCATTTCGCTACCGATACAGATTAGCGCCCAGAGCCATAGTGCTTCGGAGCTAATCTGATTTTCCTCCTATTTATTTTAATTCGCTTAAGCGTCCAACTAAACGTTCCGCATTGTACATGCCCTATGGGTGCATATGCCAAGGTTTTTTTAGGTATGAGAATATACATACGTACCGATAATTTGATACAAAGTTCACGATATGATTGGGAATGAAGCAGGAGACAAAAGCGTTGCAGAAATTTTTTTCTTACTTGAATATGTTGCATAAATTTAGAGAGGGACAGATGAGTACATGCAGTTCAAAGGCATGACAACAAAAGTTTAGATGAGGGATTTGCATTTGTTTCAAAACTCTCAGCCAGGCTCCTTACGGTTCGTGAATGTGTACCAAGTGTTGCCATGACCGTTCATATATCCCACAAAACAAAAACTGCATGCCACCTCCTAAATGCTTGTTCTTCCCAAGAACGTTAATATGATCCAACAATTCCAGAATCTACTCAATATGGACTTAGCATTGGAATGACGACCAAATGGACATCATTTCTCTGAAGGACGACCAGCAGCATCTGCCATGGTCGCATGCACAGAAGGAGCTTCCCAATGATGCCAAAAATCTGCACGTTACACAATCATCGCTATTAGTTTAACTGAATTTCAAGTTTTGCAGCAAAATGCTCGAATTTGGTTGCCATGCCTGGTCATTTTGTTGATCACCTCAATCCAACTTAATTCGAGGACCTTGTTGGCTCAGATCAGGATATACCAGTCTACCACTTCCTGCAGAAACAGACAAAACGAACAATATAAAATTTGTTTAGACCAGCTTGGTGGGGGATGGGGATTAGCCTTGGTCTGCCTAAGTATTACAGATTCTAGTTAGAGCCAGCTCTCTTTGAGTTTTGTCCGCTTAATTAATATCCACTTGGTGAGGAATTGCAAGCAGTTATTAATAATTCGGGCAGCTTTAATCCAGATGCAGTTTGAAGGGATGTTAAAGAGGTGCGTGCTTCTAGTACTGATCTATAGCAATTTGCATTGGAATTCTTTTGGTCAATCACCAAAGGGAACCTTAATACTTCTATTAAGGTCCAAAAACTAGTATAACTTAGGATTGCCAAGATGAGCCTACATGATCAAATAAATTTCAGCTCAATTTAGGTACTTACGCCATGGCGCAACAGGTCGCAGCCTCAAACTATTTGGTAAAAAGGAAAAACTAAACGGTCGCGCTTCCGAGAGCCCAAACCAAGCACTAAGCACAAAAGAGAGTAAAAGAACGAAAACACACAAGCTGTGTTCACCCTCAAAAGTAACAGCACAAACCAAAAACTAGCCGCTGGCTCTTGCTGGCAACGGCACATATGATGCATGCAACCTGAAAAATGAGCTTGTTTCTTAGATTGAACTGAAAGATTGTCCTACGGTAAATGTGTCTTGGTCTTTTACTGATGCAGGTATCTGAAAGCTATATATTTAATACACACACACTGTGCCTGCCCCCAAAAGTAACAGCACAAACCAAACATGCAGCCAAGGCAAAGCAAGCAATGCCGAGCTAGCTGGTTTAGCTAAGCAAGGGAACCAAACACACCATTAATTACCAGCTAACTTATTAGTCGGCCATTAGCCTATATAAACTAACAGGCATCACATATACTGTGCGCGGATGTTTAGCATGGACATATCTCACGTAAGTTTTGAACACACCGGTGCAATTATTGTCAAACAATCAAAAATAGTGAATTTAGGAATACTGACCTGTTGTGTTTTTCAGAAATAAAACGACGTGTAGTGGCTCGTTGCTCCGGGGCAAGTTGATGCAAAGCGGGGTTGGTTGCCCGTGGCGGCCAGCACGAACGCAGAGAGTGGTCGGTAGGGAAACCAGCAGGCTAAGCTCCTTCTCTAGAGAAGAGATATCCCTGCCATCAAACATAAATCTTCCCCAATATGCCTCATTTATATTACCAGCGCAGTCTGCGAGAACCCAATTGACCTCCCGCTCTGAGGAGCACAACCATTGGAGATTGGCGAGGAGCTTCACCCACTTGGGCTTTGTCTGCACATGATTATCAGTAAGAACTAATACTTGATCATTAACTAATGAAAAAAAAGGAGACATGAAACTCACATCAATCATAAGTTGCGGCCTACTGAGTTTCGGGAGTACGTCCACCTTCCAAAGTCGTGTTGTGGAAGAACTACGAGGTCTGGAGTAATACTCAAGATAACACCCAGTAGCAGACAACAACGTGATCATGCCATCATCTCTTTTGAAGACCTGCCACATGATATCCTTAACCATTGGCTCGTCGAAGTCGCGCTGTGCGGCGACCACCTGTAGACACGGGAAACAGGAAGAAGGTCTGTCGATTGCCCCCAGGTATCTGCCGTATGCTCCGCGAAGGAGTATGTAAGGTGTGACGCAGCCTTGTCCATCGGTCCACGGGCGCCGCTCCACCGCCCACACTGCGTTGTACGACACTTGGCAGGCATCAAGACGGACAGAATGGCCATCATCTGCAGCGTGAAGGTATGCATCATCCAACACGGTGCTTAACTGTAGAAACTCGACGTCTGGGTCCATTGTTGACAGCTGGTCAAACAAATAATCGAAATCAGCAAACAACCAACCATGTCATGTCTCCTATAGACATTTTGGCTTTTTCTAACAACATAAAAGCAAAACAATATGGAATCTGATGTGTCTCTGTCTTTATTTTATCATTGACATTTCTTTCCCTTTATCCGTTATTATACAAAGAAAAACTGAGAAAATTCGGAGGCTATGTAGTATTGCATATCGTATTGAACAAAGATTTCAAGAATAGACATGGATCAAAGTATCAAACTACCAGATCCATCTATTACATCTCAGACAAAAAAAAAAGAGACTCAGGGATATTTCTTTGATTTTGTTTGTACTTTCTGGAGAAAGAAAGCTTTGAGAAATATTTCTTGTGCTTCTTCACTTGAAACCGTGTCTTACATAGCCTCGCAATATAATCTCATGTCAAGGTCATCTAACAGACCGGGATACTATCAGCTATGAGAGTCAGGTGAACAAAATAATACATGCTACTCCACAGTCCACACCAGTAAGGGGAGTATTATACTAAAACACAATGAGCACATGCCTCTAACACATTTACTACCTCCGTCCAATGAATAAGGCTTTTTTTTTAAGTCAAACTACATCAACTTTGACCAATATTTTATAGAATCTAAAATCAACGCCGTTAGATACATCATGAAATATATTTTCATATAACATCTATATAATTTCATGGTTCTTGATAAAAGTTTTTTAAAGTTTGGTCAAACTTTAGTTATCTTAACTTTTCAAAAATAATATAGGTTGGAACCGAGGTAGTATTTACAAGGAGATGTACTCCCACATAGTGTCCAGAAGACCACCTCAACATCTCAACAACATGGCAAAGTCATAGATGGTATCTAGGATACTAGGGATGGTTTACCTGAGCTGAGGACATAGAACTATAGAAGGAGCGGCGACGTGACCTTGACGAAGTGGGGAGGTGGTAGTCAAACTGCCACCGCACGGTCACGTCGTCCCTCCCCAGCTGCACGACAGCGCGCGGCGGCGGAGGTAGCTCGGGAGAAGGAGGAGACGCTTCGGAGGTCCGGGAACCGAGGCCGGCGGCCGGCGCGCAGCCGCAGCAGCAAACCAAGCGCGGCTAGGGTTACCCGCGCGGTCGCGCGCAGGGGCGAAACGGCGGATAAGAGCGAGCGGGCAAGACCTAAGAGCGGGGCGGCACGGGGATGTTCCGGAGTTGGCCGGAATCGTGGCGCACGCGGCGGCGGCTGCAACAGACGGGATTCGGCAGGAGGAGAGAAACGTCCGTTCCTTTTTGTTTTCCTTTTTCTTTTTTGAGGGATCCGTTCTGTACATCTGTTGTGTCAGGGCTAAGAGCATCCCCACTCGTTGGCGCTCCTCACGCCCAAATCCGGACGAAACAATCGCCGGATTGGACGAAATTAAATCGTGGGGAGTACCGTATTTCCAGTCGTCCACCCGGAGTTCGGCGGATAGAGTTTAAATTCAAATAAATCGCCGTCCCGCGCTACAAGTACGGCCGAGTGATCGGTAAAAGGAGCAAAGGATCGGCCTACGGATCGGCGATCGGAGGGAAATTACACGGAGACAGGCTCGTCGGCAGTCCCGGCCGGCACGGCGGTGTCCGACGGACCAGTTCCCTCACACGTGGCCGAAGCGGCTGCGGCGGGCGATGAGGAAGCAGCGGCAGTGGACGTTGATGACCCACAAGTATAGGGGGTGTATCGTAGTATCTTCGATAAGTAAGAATGTCGATCCCAACGAGGAGCAGAAGGTGTTGACAAGCAGTTTCGATGAAGGATTCACTGTAAATGCTCACGGACAAGTATTCGGGGGGTTTTGATGTAACAG